>NC_142340.1:40167142-40476785 GCF_054954075.1 Amborella trichopoda
CCAAGCATCATGAGTGAAATAAAAGGGACAACCTCAGCTTTATCTCGGATATAAAAGAGCTGGCTGAGAATGCAAGATATCATCACTGATAGAGTTAAGATTCGTAGAGCCCCTTCCACGCCTTTACGAGAGATAATCTCTTCTCTTTGCCTTCTATACATGATAGGAAAGGTTTGGAGCTTGATGAGTGGAAAATAAAGTGGGTCATCTTCATTTCTTTGACTGGATATGGAGATCTTAGCTGAAGGGCTCATAAGCCAATGGGCAGTGGTAGGTGGGTACTCAATTTTCACTTCAATTAAGCAATCAAGGCCATCTTCGAGATCCATGCTCTCAAACAAGACTTTCCAAGAGGCTCGAACATCTCGGCATCCAATTAAATACATTTTCCCAACAATCTCATCATATAACCCTTCCAAAAACAGAGTTGAGACATTTTCATAGGCAGTTCCAGTCAGTTTGAGCTCTGCCGAGACATTCAAGAGGAGCTTTTTCTCAGTGGGTTCAGCGTTCGAATAAACTGGACCTCTTTTGTCCACTAAATCCCCATATGAAGCATTCCTCAGCCAATAACCCCCAAAGAATGAGCCAATGGTTAGCATCTCAAGCTGCACAAAAGTCTTTCTAAAACGAGCCTTTGGTGGTGGGTCCGGCACTGCAGAAATATGAAGAGTTAGGTCCTCTGAGAGGAGAGAAAGGCTGAATTCTTTTCTCCCCTTTTCTTTCTGTGGGTAATTCAGAAGAGATTTCTTTATAACATCTCCAAACCCATAAGGTTCGGTTCTCTCTAGGAAAGCACCAGCTAAACCAATCTTGGTATATTTGTAGGAGAGATTATCACTGCCTAATACATTCCATAGTTCGGAAGGGTGATTCACTAGTCTTTCAAAAGATAAAGGATAATATGAATCACTCCCATTTTTTATACTTGATATGGTACCAGAGACAAGATTCCTTTGCTTGATTGAGAATGTGAGGAAAACATAGAGACAAATGCGAGAATTACAAACTTCCATTCCTTTATCAAGGTTTCCCAAACAACCCACCATGCACAGCTGGCCTATAGAAGAATTCCATATCCCCTCAGCTGAGAGAACCATACCATTAAGCCCCGATCGTTGTGCTGATGCATGTGGGTCCTCAGAAGGAGTAATGGCTCGAAAAACAGAGGCGATTCTAGCACTTGATGAATTGAATCTTGGTTCACACCTTATATCCCGAATCACAAGCTTTACATTATTGAAAGCTCCATCTGTGGCTTTAATATCTGCAGCTGAATCAAAAGGACCCAATTTGCTACAATACTCATCCGTGACATTACAATTCCAGTTCGGGACTATTTTAAAAGTTTCACCAGAAGAAAAACGCTCTAAGATCCCACAATATTCTCTACCTTTGACGAGCTCTATGTCTTTATCGATCACATTATCCCGATATGGGTAGGGATCACATGCCTTTGCCACTAGTTTCTCTGATCCAAATTGGTAGTTTGAGTAAGCACCCAACTGGGAAGAAATTCTCACACTATCAAAGTATTTTGGGTTTGAATTACGATTGAAACTCTGCATCTCTCCACGAATGGCCCTAGAGGTGAGAGTAAATTTCATGGGATAATGGAGAACAAGCAAAATGTTTTCATCTTCCAATAGATGAGGCTGGTAATAACTAGTAGTGTTCAGCCATGGCCAAGGGTCAGTAGAATCGACCTGTCGAGA
The DNA here is from genome assembly GCF_054954075.1 of Amborella trichopoda. Taxonomy (NCBI): domain Eukaryota; kingdom Viridiplantae; phylum Streptophyta; class Magnoliopsida; order Amborellales; family Amborellaceae; genus Amborella; species Amborella trichopoda. The sequence continues at coordinate 40,168,858 of NC_142340.1, forward strand.
AGGTAAGAGAGTATTCCCTAACATGCACAATGTGCGCTCGCCTCCATTTCTCTCTGATTCCATGTAAACACCTTGGAAAATCACTGTAAGTAAAGAATAACTAGGACCAAGCTCAAAGTGAGGAGAGAATGGAGACTGAGAATAACCCTGAGAGATAATTGTGTTATTGAGTATGGCTAACTGTAATGACCCGCTAATGTTCATTGATCTGCTACGAGTGTCAATTGGGGCAATATTACCAACCGAAAATGAGGCCAATTTTTGAGGAAAGAGAAAACCCATGTCATTTCCCGATCCCAAATTAGTTTTTCCATTCCCAAAAGGCATTAATGGAGCATCACCGGACGTCTGAACCCAATCTCCCTCTGAAAAACTTAGCTCATTTCTCAGTGTGTATTTGTATTCCATATGCTCATCTTTTTTAAGCTCAGAAGCCTGTGATATAAAGGACCCACACTCCTTTTGTACTTCAGGGTATCGATCATAGTTTTCTTGAGCAACTTCAATTAGGGTATTGATATCTGGAAATTGCGAGAATGCAAGACCAGGAAGCAAAGCTACTGTAACATAGAGACATAAAACCAAACGTCGACGATCCATTATAAGAAAACCCAAGAATTTGCTTAGGAAGCAGTTAGTCTCTCACTGAAAAAGCAGGTTCCCGGGGATTCAAGGCGTCTGATTCCAAAACCCAGGTGGGGTTTCATGAAACAGTGAGCATTCTCTCACAATTACAGTAGATCCAAGTAGTTCAGCACCCTGGTTTTAAGTAGAACAAAAAGAAAGGGTTCTCAGGGCTCAATTGCAAGAGATCGAAGCAGGAGTTACAATAAAGTAAGAGAATTTCCCTTCCATTCCTTATTGCTCATCTAGTTTTGTGTTTTATGAGAACAATAACACAATAAAAAGAAAAAGAGTGATCAGAAACACTAACCTGGAAATGGGCCTTCTACTTTGTTTTCCTACAAATGTTCATGGTAGACCCAAGTCTTGCTCCAAAGGTTTTAATAGGACATAGGCATAGAGAGAGAAATATCCATTAGGGCATAGAGAGAGAAATATCCATCAGGGCAGAGAGAGAGGGGAGAGAGTCACATGGGTTAGAGAAAAGCTAGTATTGACAATACTATTGACTTTCTGCAACTCATCAATGGGATTGGAACAAAATTGAAAAAAAAAAAACAAAAGGAATAGGACAAAATTGGAGGGAAAGAGGAACAAGGGAAATAATCTCTTCAAGCAATACACGTTGCGTGTATCATATAAGCGCCATGACTGTTTATCCAGCGCCCATCCTCATCACCCACGGCAGCCATAAGGGTCTTTCCGATTGAGTGAATTGAATGGGGACAGTGGCTCATCGCCACCTTCCATTGACGAGAGCAAAGGTGGATGGCAGATTAACGTGTCACTATTATACACTGTGGGTTCGCGGGCACATTATTAATTTCTATAGGGAAATTTCACACCACTCTGGACCTTGGAAGTCGGTGGCAGATTATTTGGAAGCATCTATTTTACGAAGAGTTTGTTTATCTTTTGTATATAGAGATCACAATCATTCATACCCCTAAAATTTAAAATGTGTGATTGTAAGAGGGTCCTTGAATATAAAAAAAATCTTGAACTCTGTGACTCATCTAAAACCATTCAATTTGACATCTAACGAATGTGAATGATTGTGACTTCTATGTACAAAAGATAAATGATCTTTTTGTAAACAATTTGTTTTCTAAATTATTAAGTGGATAAGTGGATGCAATGTATAACGTGTCAAACTTAAACAATAAAAGTAAAGTGCACCTCCAATGTTTATCAAAAGATGTAATTTTGGTGGTCACAAATTTTTAGGATGGCTGGAACTTCTATGTTCGATGTTAATTATGAAATAAAAACTCTAAAAATAATGCAAATCAAGTAGGTCCATTGACACTTGAAAACATTGAAAATGAACAATTCAAAAAATAAATGTCACAAGATGTACTATTTTTAGGACTTAATTATTATTTTTTAAAAAATATATACATACCATTTGTTTTCGATACAAGAATGTCATAATCATCATCGACCATTAAATTTTGGAATCAGGAAATTAAAGATGTGTCATTGTTTGAGCACGTCTGAAATAAAATTTCTCGAATATTATGATATACTTTTAGTTATTAGATTTTATATCTAAAGGCCAAAAAAAATTGTGACCTTTTTGTACCAAAAATAAAGAGTCTCATAATATACAATCTATTTTTTTCAAACATCCATACGTGTCGAGCTGAGGATGATCAATCAGATACCTTTCTAAAAGTAGAACAACCTTGTTCGATTGATTTTTCAGATCGCCCCTTATCTTTATAAGATTGAAACCTTATATAAACTTTCCCTTATTAAATTTGATCACAAAATTTCATGTGAAAAAGCTAGTCTTTCTTGACTGGTCTTCCTCGCAAGCGAGCACTGCTCTTGACAGAGCATAAGGCGCTCATTGATTAAAATGGGTACCAAAAATAACGCGTGGACTTTTGGTGGTAATTGATTCCTCGTGAAATAATAACAATGATGGATTTATTGCGTACAGTTATATTAATGCCCATCGGGACCACTAATCTCTCTCTTTATTTCTTTTTATTTCTTTTTATTTTTTTTATGATATTCTTTGTTTCTCTATATACATCGTTATATGGATGATTAAAAATGGACTGTATCTAGGACACGGTTTCTGCGCGGCCAGCCTGCATATTTTAGAAACACGGGCTTGGCAATAAATATATATTTTTAATATAATTTGATCCTAATTTTTAGAAAATATAATCTTTAACATAGAGATCATGATTATGAAAAAAAGAAAAAAAGAAGACGAAAACCTAAAAATAATAATTATATTAAAAAAACCAATTGGACTATTGAAATGCGATCCAGCCTGCATGAAACGATTTTCTTTGTATTTAAGGCGTTACCTATGTCCTATTGAAATAAGGTACTCCTCATAAATCGTCTAGGAGAGGGTATTTCGACATTGAAAAATACTGCAAGCAATCATCGTACTTGGAGATGTATGGCTATGAAGAAAAACAAGTTTTTAAATTCTAAAAATAGTTTATATTGTAATAAGTTTATTAGACCGTCTATTTTCAAGATTTTTAAATGTTTATAAATATACCCAATTTATACCTTTTTAAAAATTTCAAATTTTATAAGTAGGGATAAAAATAGATTTTTAACCCATCATAGGGTGTGTGATACGAGTCAAAATTACTACTAGGAAAAAGTTTATATAGAGCCGAAGCTCTAAACAATCAAATTAGAGCCCACCTCAAATATTTCACTAGAAGAGGTTGTTTTGTTGCCCAAATATCCTCAAATTGATCATCTCGACATCAAGATGCATGGACAAGAGAAAAAAATAGATTTCAAGTTTTGAAAATAGTGCATCTTGTAACACATTTTTTAACCATCAATTTTCAAGATTTTAAAGTTTTTCATAAGCTCGATCTACACTATTTTTGAACATTTAAATTTTATAATTAAAGGTAATAATATATTTTAAGTCTTTCACAAAAGTTTTCCGTATTAAAACCACATTTCTCAACATTATCTGAAGGTGTGCATTACTTTGTTTGTTTGGAGCCTCAGTTCTATACAAATTGCACCCTTACTTCTAGGGTGTAAGAAGGGTGCCGTAGATAATCCTTGCCTATGAATTATTTACTTTTAGTATAAAAAGACCACAATCTCCCTTACCAACCAAATATAGTGTAACAATCCTAAAATTTCAAAAAAAAAAAAAAAAAAAAAAAAAAAAAAAAAAAAAAAAAAAAAAAAGAGAGAAGATGCTTTTAAATAGGTGATGGTCTGTTTGAGTATGATGGTCCTTGGGGACCATCACTATTTTCAAAAGTTTTTACTTGGTTTAACTTTTGCTTGCTGCTTTTGCCTGCTTTTGCTTGCTGCTTGCCATGTCCTTTAGTGGACGTGGTTGTTGTATGTTAAAAGCAGACTCTTAACACGACACCTCAGGTATGAGGTAGAACATAATAAAATAATATAATAATACGTTATAAGAATTTAAATAGGGGAGGTGAGCACTCCCACCCTAGAAAATTTTGAGATCTCTCTCTCTCTCTGGTCGAAACACAGTGAACTCCTCTCTCGAACCGAATTTTTATCGGAAGCTCCCTCTCAAATATTTGTGAGTAAGTGACATCGTCTTCCTGAAAAATAGTCTGTTTTTAATAAATAGTGATATTTCCGTCCAGGATCTTTATTTTATAAGTTTTGTGTGTAAGTGACCCCTAGAAAAGTTTGAGATCTCTCTCCCTCTCTGGTCGAAACACAGTGAACTCCTCTCTCGAACCGAATTTTTATTGGAAGCTCCCTCTCAAATATTTGTGAGTAAGTGACATCGTCTTCCTGAAAAATAGTCTGTTTTTAATAAATAGTGATATTTCCGTCCAGGATCTTTATTTTATAAGTTTTGTGTGTAAGTGACCCCATTGTCTCGAAAAATAATCGATTCTTTTTAAAAATGAAAGGAAATAATTATTTCTGCTTATTATCATGAACTTTAGGCGCGATAAATTTTATGCGCACGTGACCTCATTATCTTGAAAAATAATCTTTTTAATAAAAATTGTGATATTTTATCTATGTTAGAAATTTTGAATGCTGTAAATTAGAAAAATAAATTTATTTATTTTTCTTGTTTATTGTTAGCAATAAATGTGATATTTCTGCTTTTAGTAAAATTGTGATATTTCTTTCTACTGTTTTGAATATTTAGACATTGTAAAATTCATGTGCAAATGACTACCTTATTATTTAAAAAAATTGACATTTTTGCAATTGATTATAGTATTGTTGTGAAATGTTTATTTGTAGATTGATATCCCATAAATTGTGATAATTCCGTATTTTTTAATTTTTATAAGAGTTTTTCTATACATATTAAATTCGCAATTATGCTAGAATGCCTTTACAAACTGCTACCTTTCTAAATTTGAGCCCAAAATATTTGATTGGTTATTTTTGAAATGTTATAGAGAGTGACTGTTATTAATGGTTTAAGTGAAATTCATATTAATGATTTCAGTGATATGTTGAGTACATGATATTGCTGCTTTCGAATGTTTAAAGAGATTTAGAAATAATTTAAGTATGCAAGTGGACTCATCCGGTTCGCCGGTGAGGTATAAGTGGACCTATCTGGGACGCCGGTAGGGATTAAGTGGACTCATCCGGTACGCCGGTGAGGTATAAGTAGACCTGCAGGGATTAAGTGGACCTATCTGAGACGCCGATAGGGATTAAGTGGACCCATCAAAACGCTGATGGGATATAGGTGACCTACTTGGGACGCCAGTAGGGTATTTTGTGAAATCCTTTGAATTATGTACTGCCGTTAAAAGTGTTATAAGCATTTCAATTACTCGGATTATACTTAATTATGCATTTATTGAAAGTGAAACTGTTGATGGATTTCTGTTAATAGATCTCATTTTGGAAAATATTGATATCTTTCAATCATGATTATTTTTAGGATTATGATGATCACTTACTGAGTAGCCAAACTCATCAAACTATGGTAAACATTTTTTCAGGATAACTGCGGATTCATTTTGAGTGCTAGTCAAGATCAACCTTGGAAGATACTATTGTTGTGCTAGCTTTCTTTATTTACTTTGTAAGACCTCGCCACTGTAAATTTGTCCTATCAATAGATGTATATATATTTTGTCTGTCACATCGCAGGAATAACAGTATTGTAAATTCTTGGGGCGTGACAATTATCATATCAGAACAATAGGTTTAAGATCCTTAGGAAAAAAAAAAAAAAAGAATGTACTTAAAATCACATTTATTGTGTGTACAGACCGGGATAAAGTCAAGATCCAGAATAGCTGAAGCCAATATGGAAGGAATTCACAAAGCCTTGGAAAATATGGTTGCTCTAATGCAACATCAGATGGAAAACAACAATCCACCCAGGCAGTCAGTCAGGAAATGGTGGGAGTAATATCGAACAATTTAAGAAATTAAACCCACCTTCTTTTAAGGGTGCTGTAAACCCACTGGAAGCTGAGGGATGAATTATGCAATTGGAAAAAATATTCGAGGTTATGGAATGTCTTGATGATAGGAAGGTGGCCTTGGCAGTTTTTATTTTAGAAGGTGAGACACAACACTGGTGGCGAATGGCAAAAGGAGTATTGGTCAAAGAAAATAAAACCTTGACTTGGGAAGTATTTCTAGAGGCATTTAATGAAAAATATTTCCCAGATTTTATTCGAGACCAAAAAGAAATGGAATTTCCAGAATTAATCCAAAGAAATAGGACAGTAGCACAGTACGAGGCCAAGTTTACTGAATTGGCCAGGTTTGCACCACATATGATTAACAATGAGGCAAGAAAGGTGAAGAAATTTGAAAGGGGTCTCAGGCCAGCTATTAGAAGAGGAATATCAGTCTTGAAATTAAGAACTTATGCTGAAATAGTGGATCTGCCCAAATTGTCGAAAAAGATTTTGAAGATTACTAAACGACGAAAAATCAGAACAGTCATGTTAGACCTACATCATCTAATCGACAACAGTTTGAAAGGCCAAACAAGAAGCCAAGGCCCTCGCCATTTCAAAACCCAATAGAACCATGTAGAAAATGTGGGAAAAATCATGGATCAAGCCCTTGTTATTGGAATACCGGAGCCTGTTTTAAATGTGGAAAATTGGGACACCAAATTAAACAATGGCCTAGCATACAAACATAACAGCTTCCAAAGCAGGGAGAGATAGCTCCAAAGCCTCAGATGAAGGGAAGAGTATTTGCGATTACCGAGCAAGACGCTCAGGCCTCAAAATCAGTGATCTAAGGTACGCTTACTATCTTCCAAAAAGTAGCTCATGTTTTGATTGATCCTGGATCTACTCATTCATTTGTGTCACAACACTTTGCAAGTCACTTAAAGGTAGAACCAGAACAATTAGAATACATTCTAGAGGTAGCCACACCGATGGGAGATTCAATTAACACCAATATAATGTACAAATCATGTGTAATAAAGATAGAAGAAAAGGAACTGTTGGTTGATTTAATACTCCTGAAAATTCAAGATTTTGATGTAATCTTAGGCATGGATTGACTTTCTGCATACCGTGCAAGTATTGATTGTTAGAAGAAAATTGTTACCTTTAGTATTCCGAATCAACCAATATTTTACTTCAATGGTGTCAAAGAAGACTCCCCATCATATTTAATCTCTTGTATTCGAGCTAATCGCCTCATTTGAAAAGGGTGTCAAGGCTTTCTTGCCTATATCAAAGAAGATAGGAAGGAAGAAATAAATTTGGATACCACTCCGGTTATCCGAGAATTTCCCAACGTTTTTCCTGAAGAATTGTCAGGACTACCGCCTGACAGGGAAATTGAATTCTCCATTGAATTATTGCCAGGGGTAGCACCAATTTCTAAGGTACCTTACAGAATGGCTCCTGCAGAACTTAAAGAACTGAAACAACAATTGGAAGAATTATTAGAAAAAGGTTTTATTAGGCCCAATGTGTCACCTTGGAGTGCTCCAATACTGTCTGTCAAAAAGAGAGATGGGACTATGAGATTGTGTATTGATTATAGACAGTTGAACCAAGTGACAGTGAAAAAGAAGTATCCATTACCTAGAATTGATGATTTATTTGATCAATTACAAGGATCACAAGTGTTTTCAAAAATTGATATTAGATCTGGATACCATCAGCTTAAGATTAAAAGTGAAGATGTACTCAAGACAGCTTTCAGAACAAGGTATGGCCATTATGAATTTTTAGTCATGCCTTTGGATTAACCAATGCACCAGCTGCATTTATGGATTTGATGAATCGGATCTTTAAGCCCTTTTTGGATAAATTTATTGTGGCATTCATCGATGATATTTTAATTTATTCCAAGAATTAGAAGGAACATGAGCAGCATGTAAGAATGGTATTGCAAATATTAAGAGAGAAGAAATTGTATGCCAAACTTAGTAAATGTGAATTTTGGCTTGAACAAGTGACATTTTTAGGACATGTCATATCAAAAGAAGGTCTATCAGTTGATCCTTCAAAGGTTGAAGCCGTTGTTAATTGGAAACAACCAAGTAATGTGACTGAAGTTCAAAGCTTTTTGGGATTGGCAGGATATTACAGAAAATTTGTAGAAGGATTTTCTCGAATCGCAACTCCATTGACTCGATTGACACAGAAAAATGTCAAATTTGAGTGGACAAGTGAATGTGAGGAGAGTTTTCAAGAACTAAAAGTTCGATTAACTTCAGCACCTATTTTAACTATTCCTGAGGGGAGTGGGGGATTTGTGATTTATAGTGATGCTTCACATAAAGGTTTGGGCTGTGTATTAATGCAATATGGGAAAGTAGTGGCATATGCATCCAGACAGTTGAAAGAATATGAGAAAAAATATCCAATTCATGATTTGGAGCTAGCTGCAATAGTATTCACTTTGAAAATATGGAGGCATTATCTATATGGTGAGCAATTCGTAATATACACGGATCATAAGAGTTTGAAATACCTTTTCTCTCAAAAGGATTTAAATATGCGGCAGATAAGATGGATAGATTTCTTAAAAGATTATGATTGTACAATCCATTATCATTAAGGAACAGTTAACGTTGTGGCCGACGCTCTAAGTAGCAAATCTACGGGAGTCTTAGCTCATCTAATGATCCAAAAAATGCGATTGTTAGAGGAAATAGTGGATTGGCATCCAACTTCGTCCATTAATGGTGTGGTAAGTATGATTGCCAATATTAAGGCGGAAGCCCAATTAATCCAACAGATTCGATTGGCACAAAAGAAAGACCCTCAGCTTATAACAATTATAGAAGAGGTGAAGCAAGGAAAGAGAGATGAATTCTCTATATGTAGTGAGGATTTGCTAAGATTCAAAGGTCGGGTTTGTGTCCCGAATGATGAAAGTATAAAGAAAGCTATCTTAGAAGAAGCACATCATTCTCGTTATACAATACATCCCGGAAGTATTAGAATGTATCAGGACCTGAAGAAAACCTTTTGGTGGAATAATATGAAAAAAGAGGTAGCACTATTTGTGTTTAAATGCCTAATATGCCAGCAAGTAAAAGCTGAACATCAAAGGCCCACTGGGTTGTTGCAGCCTTTACCGGTGCTAGAATGGAAGCGGGAGCACATCTCTATGGATTTTATCTCTGGCTTGCCTAGAACAAATTCAAGACATGATAGCATTTGGATCATTGTGGACCAGTTAACCAAAGCTGTCCACTTTCTACCGATTCGCACGACGTACACTTTGGATCGACTGGCTCAGTTGTACATTAAGGAAATAGTGCGGTTGCATGGAGTTCCTGTCAATATTGTATCGGACAGGGATACTCGGTTTACTTCTAAATTTTGGGCTAGACTACAGTCAGCCATGGGGACGAGACTCACATTTAGTACTGCCTTTCACCCCCAAACTGATGGACAATCGGAGAGGACCATCCAAACCTTGGAAGATATGCTGAGGGCCTGTGTTATTGACCTTACTGGAAGCTGGGATGACCATTTACCCTTGATTGAGTTTGCTTATAATAATAGCTTCCAAGCCAGTATTCAGATGGCACCATATGAAACCCTGTATGGAAGGAAATGCAGGTCACCCATATGTTGAGACGAGATTGGTGAAAGAAAGCTTTTGGGACCAGAAATTGTCCAGATAACCACAGATAAAATAGCATTAATTCGTGAAAGGCTCAGGACAGCTCAGTGTCGGCAAAAGAGTTATGCCGATAACCGAAGGAGAGATCTTGAATTTGAGGAAAGTGATCGAGTTTTCCTAAAAATCTCACCAATAAAGGGCATTATGAGATTCGGGAAGAAAGGAAAGTTGAGCCCACGTTACATCGAACCATTTGAAATCCTAGAAAGAATCGGAGGTGTCGCTTATAGACTTACCTTACCACCCGAATTGGCAAATGTCCATAATGTCTTTCATGTATCTTCACTACAAAAATATCAGCTCGACCCATCCCATATCTTAAAATATGAACCTTTACCGATCAGGAAGGACCTATCCTTCATTGAGCAGCCAATTTTGATACTGGATAGAAGGGTGCAAGTGTTGCGTAACAAGGAGATTCCTTTGGTCCGTGTATTATGGCAGTACCATTCAAGAGAAGAGTCGACTTGAGAACGAGAAGACGAAATCAGATAAAAATACCCCTATCTTTTTCAGTAATCGGGTACACAAATTTAGAGGACTAAATTTCTTTAAGGGGGGACGAATGTAACAATCCTAAAATTTCAAAAAAAAAAAAAAAAAAAAAAAAAAGGAGAAAAGATGCTTTTAAATAGGTGATGGTCTGTTTGAGTATGATGGTCCTTGGGGACCATCACTATTTTCAAAAGTTTTTACTTGGTTTAAACTTTTGCTTGCTGCTTTTGCCTGCTGCTTTTGTTTGCTTTTGCGTGCTGCTGCTTGCTGCTTGCCACGTCCTTTAGTGGACGTGGTTTTCGTATGTTAAAAGCAGACTCTTAACGCAACACCTCAGGTATGAGGTAGAGCGTAATAAAATAATATAATAATACGTTATAAGAATTTAAATAGGGGAGGTGAGCACTCCCACCCTAGAAAATTTTGAGATCTCTCTCCCTCTCTGGTCGAAACACAGTGAACTCCTCTCTCGAACCGAATTTTTATCGGAAGCTCCCTCTCAAATATTTGTGAGTAAGTGACATCGTCTTCCTGAAAAATAGTCTGTTTTTAATAAATAGTGATATTTCGTCCAAGATCTTTATTTTATAAGTTTTGTGTGTAGGTGACCCCATTGTCTCGAAAAATAATCCATTCTTTTTAAAATGAAATGAAATAATTATTTCTGCTTATTATCATGAATTTTAGGCGAGATAAATTTTATGCGCACGTGACCTCATTATCTTGAAAAATAATCTTTTTAATAAAAATTGTGATATTTTATCTATGTTAGAAATTTTGAATGCTGTAAATTAGAAAAATAAATTTATTTATTTTTCTTGTTTATTGTTAGAAATAAATGTGATATTTCTGCTTTTAGTAAAATTGTGATATTTCTTTCTACTGTTTTGAATATTTAGACATTGTAAAATTCATGTGCAAATGACTGCCTTATTATTTAAAAAAATTGACATTTTTGCAATTGATTATAGTATTGTTGTGAAATGTTTATTTGTGGATTGATATCCCATAAATTGTGATAATTCCGTATTTTTTAATTTTTATAAGAGTTTTTCTATACATATTAAATTCGCAATTATGCTAAAATGCCTTTACAAACTGCTACCTTTCTAAATTTGAGCCCAAAATATTTGATTGGTTATTTTTGAAATGTTATAGAGAGTGACTGTTAATAATGGTTTAAGTGAAATTCATATTAATGATTTCAGTGATATGTTGAGTACATAATATTGCTGCTTTCGAATGTTTAAAGAGATTTAGAAATAATTTAAGTATGCAAGTGGACTCTTCCGGTTCGCAGGTGAGGTATAAGTGGACCTATCTGGGACGCCGGTAGGGATTAAGTGGACTCATCCGGTACGCCGGTGAGGTATAAGTGGACCTGCAGGGATTAAGTGGACCTATCTGGGACGCCGATAGGGATTAAGTGGACCCATTAGGACGCTGATGGGATATATAGGTGACCTACTTGGGACGCCAGTAGGGTATTTTGTGAAATCCTTTGAATTATGTACTGCCGTTAAAAGTTTTATAAGCATTTCAATTACTCGGATTATACTTAATTATAAATTTATTGAAAGTAAAACTGTTGATGCATTTCTGTTAATAGATCTCATTTTGGAAAATATTGATATCTTTCAATCATGATTATTTTTAGGATTATGATGATCACTTACTGAGTAGCCAAACTCATCAAATTATGGTAAACATTTTTTCAGGATAACTGCGGATTCATTTTGAGTGCTAGTCAAGATCAACCTTGGAAGATACTGTTGTTGTGCTAGCTTTCTTTATTTACTTTGTAAGACCTCGCCACTGTAAATTTGTCCTATCAATAGATGTATATATGTTCTGTCCGTCACATCTCAGGAATAACAGTATTGTAAATTCTTGGGGTGTGACATATAGAATTGAGCATATAGAGTTGCAGTGCATTGTTCGAACAATTCTTTCTAGAATTCAAGTAAGTACCTTCAATAGTACACATATAAAACTAAATTTACATGTGACAGCTAATAATAATGGTGACACTATGGTATGCAATAAAAACAGTTTTCCCATTTGAGATGTAGATGACAAGGCTCACCTAAACCTTTGGTATAGTCAACATCTTAGAAGCAGGTTACAAGAGAAAAAATGGTTTGTTAGCCTAGTGCCCTTTACTAAAAAAGTCTTGTCCATTACAAAAATGAGGTCATGAAGGATGCTTGAGTAGTCATATTGAAAACATAGTTTTCGGTTATGTGACTGCCATTTCCCACGCCAAATTGGTCTTAAGGACCACCATGGTAGTAATGGTGTTTCAAAATTTAGATTGGTGGGGCTGGTCGTCTATCCTATCCCACGCAGTCGTGTTTGATCACTAGACCAGCGATCACGACCGGTCCGAACCAGCCCAAATAGACAATTGAGAAAAATATAAAAATTTAAAAAATAAAATAAAATTAAAATAAAAGTTTATGAGGTGGATATAGAGGGGATCTAAAAAACATTAGATGGTCTAAAAACTAAAAGCAAAGAGTACGAAATTGGGTGTTTTAGGGGGGAATAGGGCTGGGACCAACACTTTCCCGGCCAACTCCTATTACAGAATGGCAATTTCCAATCTGCATTGCTGGTTTTTTAAGCACTAGTAATTATATTTGCCATCAACCCACCCCTTAAGGGTAGTTTGGTTGGTTTTCTCTCCCACTCTAACTACCTTTCTCTTTTTGTTTTATTTTTCCAATAATAAGAAAAACTTAACTATTGACCACCACGGTCGAAATAAACATTTACATGCTCCAGTAAAACAAATAAATATGGTGTCATTTCTCTTTAATAAATATTTATACAAAAATATCTGGCATCAGCACACAACCAAGGTCTCAGAAATCCTACTGGATGATATGCCAGTTTTCCTTGTTGGAAATTTGTCCAAGTCCATCTACTGATTGGCCGGTTTACCCTTTTTTTTTCTTCACAAAACCAAAACATTAAGAATTAATTCCTCTCTCATTTATTTGCTGGTTTGCTTCACAAAAACCAAAACATGAAAATTTAATTCCTTTCTCATTTCTTTGGTGGATCTTCACACAATTTGTTCATCACTCATTGATTTCCAGGAATTTTCCTTCGCATCAAAACAAAATTTAGGTGAGATCAAGAGAAAACATTCATCATTTTTTAGCTCAAAACCCCAACCAAGCCAGATCCAGCAACCAACAGGCTACTTCTAGAATCAAGTAAGCCAGATCCTTTCACCTTCAACCAGATCCAGCATCCTGCGAGCTGGTCCAGCCTCCTGCAGCCTGATCGAGAGCCTAGCAAGCAGGTTTCACTGTGTGCAGCCAGCATCTCTCCTTCTTTGGTTTCCTCGTTCTCCCTTTCTCTCTCTACATTGCTTCTCTCTAGGAATTTCTAGGTTTGTTCCCCCTCATCCCTAATTCTTCTGCGTTTTCTTTTTTTTCCTTCTCTCCCTTTCTTTCGCTTCTTTGTTAGTGTTTCCTTTTGTAGTTTTGGAGGTTCCCCCTCCTCCCTCTTTCTGCTCCTCCTGCTGTTCGTCTCTTCGATCCACCCCACCCCTCCCTTTGCTTTTCCATTCCTTCCCGCCTTTGCTGATCTCTTCTTCGTTGTCAACTCTCTTGCTTTTTTCCTCTTCTCTTTTCTTCCAAAAGTGGGTTAACGCCACGCCCAAGATGAGATCTCCCCCACGGAATCCTGTCTTCGGTCTCTTTGGTCATGGTTGTTGCTTCAGGTTTTCGTAGACCTCTGTATCTAACGGCCTAAGTTGAACACCAAAATTGGGCACGGCCTATGGGTGGCCCCAAGGAACCAACCCTATTGTGGTTTTCCTGGCCCTCTTGTGGCCCTAGATTTATCTATCAATTTGTCGTAAGCAAATTTGGGGGTTGTATTTTTCTCTATTCTATCTTGGATTTATATTTTGTTGTAGTTTTTGGTCGCTTCTTGTGAGTTGTTGCTCTCATCACCGACATTTGTTGGGCATAGGAGTTCGTCCACCATCCCAACTCCAACCCTGGAGTCTATTGTAGATGGGATGTGTGTGTTTGTGATTGTTTTTCGATTGGTGTGGTGTGGGGTAGTTGGGGTTTGTGATGGCCGTTTCTTATTGCTTTTGGAGTAGTCGAGTTGGAGCCTAGAATGCTTGTGCTGGTGAGCCATTGAGGTTTGGGTTTTGTAGTTTTCGCAGCCGAACGAGTTCATCACTAGAAATAGAGAGTTTTTTTCTATTTCTTCCTTTTGTTTTGCTATGCTATACTCCTTTATCTAATGAAACTTACTATTGCACTCTATCACAAAAAAACTCCAATCCATCAACTTCTTTAATTTCTCACAATATCCTCAACCAAAATTTATGAAATTTGCGTTGAAAATTCCATTGTTGGATCCCTTTAACAGATGAGCGCGGTTTCTATTAGTCTATATAGAAATAGGTCGGCTCTTAAAAATCTATTTTAGATATGGATTTTTGGACTTTATTTTTAAAGACGCGTAATCTCTAACATGGAGATGAAAAAATAAATAATTTTTTTAAATTAGAAATAATAATTCTATTAAGAAAACATTTGGACCGTTAGTTTCAACTGTTTTTACATGGACTACTTATTTGCATCCATTTTTAAGATAAATGCTTTATACTTTTTTTTTTAAAGGAATTCTAAAATATTATTAAGTCAAAATAAGATTACAGAGTCGGAGACAACAGTCTCAGATAAGAAAGAACCACATTTGACAAGGTAATCAGCCAACACATTGGCTTCTCGATAAACATGCATAAAAGTAAAGGTAAATGGCCTTGAAATATCCAAAATCTATAGTAAGACAGACCTCAACTCCCAAGGTGCCTTCAGCACCCCATTACACTAATTAATAGCATTCAATGAGTAAACTTCAATAATATAGTAAGACACACCTCAACTCCCTAGGTGCCTTCTACACCCCATTATACTAATTAATAACATTCAATGAGTCACTTTCAATAATACAATGAGAACCAAAATTCCTTGACACCAAAAATCGCAGGCCATGTAACAATCCATAGATTTCGGCATAATTTGCCGTCCTCACCCCGAGAGGTCCTACATACATAAAAATAACATCTCCGTTCCAATTTCTAACCACTCCTCCAAAACTTGCAAGACCAACGTTCCCTAATGACTCCCATCAAAATTAAGTTTTAAAAACCCCTAAAGCCGGAGCCACCCACCTGCCTTTAGGTCTACATTTGATGAAACCCATCTAGAAAACATTCGACAAATTCCTCCTAACATCCACTTCGGAGATATGTTCCCCAACTTTTGTAACTGACAGATATAGCCAAATTGCGTGCAAAATCTTTTCCAATATTCTCTCAAAAGGCATGCTATTCCCATCAAACACTCTCTTATTTCTCTCTTTCCACACATCCCATAAAATCACACCTCTCGAGATCTGCCAAAGAATCATATGCCTGTTCGTGGTAAAAAGGCAAGTGTCAGATTTGAGAGAATTCCCTGAACTTCTGAGGGCATTACCATCGCAGTCCCAAGCTGAGCAAAAAACCACCTCCAAATACGAGAAGTGAAAGGGCAATATAGAAAGAGATGGTTACCAGTTTCAACATCCTCTTTACACAAAAGATATACATTTGGCAAAATCCTTCATCTTTTGATCAAATTATCTATCTTCAACACCTTGTTTTGTACAGCCAGCCATAGGAAACTTTAAATTTTAATTTGAACCCTAGATATGGTCAAAATGACTCCCATCCAAAAATGAATATAGACCATTCATTTTGTGAATTTCAAGATCTTAGCCTTTATAAACTCAAAATCATTTTTTTCTTTTTTAACATTGTTCATCTACTGATAGTAAAACCATCCAAAAAACTTGGAAATGAAAAAATTCTTCTAAGGCCTAGATCTAAACATCTCACCAAAATGAACGACCTATGTTAATTGGGTTAAAAAAAAACTTTCTAGATTGTGTTTTTAATTTTTTCTCTTTTTGTGATTGTTCATTAGAAAGAAAATAGTGTATATTTCAAAATTTGGATCAAACAAATGATCATAAGATGGTTTTTTAAGGTTATTGCATCATATTACTAAACAACGGTTGTATGAAATCATTGCCTATATATATATATATATATATATATATGGGAAAAGATGATATTAGTCCGCTAGCTCATATGAATATATGAGTCCAACAGTTCAGATTCAATCTGGGCTGATCTGTCGATTATGGATGTCCCATAGCATTTGAATTTTAATTTTTTTTTCTATACAGACCCAAATCACTTGAAATTTTAAGTGTGTGTTCTTCTCATCAAGGTGCATCTAATAAAAATATAAAAACAATTATCCATGAAAAATAAAATGACCAAAATACCCCCAAAACATTTCAAGGGTATTTTGGTTACTTTATTTCATGTAAAATATTTGTTTAATATTTTTTTAATATTCACCAATTTTTTATGAATACACGTATAAAATTTCAAGAGATTTTAATTTGTAAAAAAAAACTAAAATTCAAATACTATTGGATATCTGTGATTGTCTGATCGGCCTAGAATCAATCTGGGACGTTGGGTTCATATGTTCATATGAGCTAGTGGAGCTAGTGGGCTAATCTCATCTTTTTCATATATATATATATATATATATATATATATATATATATATATATATATATATATATATATATATATATATATATATATATATATATAGGCAGTGAAAATTGAAACACTATCAGACAACTGCGATTGTGCAATGAAGTTTGGAAGGTGATGAGGGTAGGCGAAATCACTTTTCATTTTTTGCTTATAGGCATTGGGAAGAGTTTTCTATATATATATATATATATATAAGGAAAATACTACGCATTTTGGCACTACGCAACGCCTATAGGCGAGAATGAATAATGATTTTGCCTATGTTCATCACTGTCCAAAGTTCATCCCGCTGTCACAGTTGTCCGGTAGTGTTTCAATTTTTTTTTTTTTTACAAATCAGAATGATCTGAAATTTAGAGCGTGTGTTCATAAAAAATAATAGAATCTAATAAAAATATATAAAAAAACATTTGTAAAATATAAATTGAAAAAAATGTCCCTAAAACTTTTAGGGGTATTTTTTGTCAATTTATATTACGAAATATTTTTTTTCATATTTTTATTAGGTGGGCCTTACTAAGACGTACACACGCTCTAAATTTTAGATCATTCAGATTTATAAAAAACAAGGGAAATTAAAATACTATCGGACAATCGTGACCGTGCTATGAACTTTGGACGGTGATGAGCATAGGCGAAATCACTGTTTATTTTAGCCTATAGGTGTTGGGAAGACTTTTCCTATATATATATATATATATAAACAAATAGAAGAAGACTTAGAAAACCCTGAGATAATAACAAAGATTAATAATCTTCGAACTCAAATAGAAACAGAAATTTGTAGTAACCTTCCTAATGCCTTTTGGGCAAGAAAGAAACATATTGTAGGATTACCTTACGAAAAGGGGTTTGATGAATCAAAAATTCCTACCAAAGCTAGACCAGTACAAATGAATACAACCTTATTAGAATTACAAAGCAAAAAGCTAATAAGAATAAGTGCATCTCCTTGGAGCTGTGCTGCTTTTTATGTCAATAAAAATGCGGAAAAAGAAAGAGGCGTACCAAGATTAGTAATAAATTATAAACCTTTAAATAAAGTTTTGCAATGGATTAGGTATCCAATACCAAATAAAAAAGACTTACTAGATAGACTTGCTACTGCTACAATCTTTTTTAAATTTGATTTAAAATCTGGTTATTGGCAAATACAAATAAAAGAAGAAGATAAATATAAAACTGCATTCAATGTTCCATTTGGACAATATGAATGGAACGTAATGCCATTCGGATTAAAAAATGCTCTATCAGAATTTCAAAAAATAATGAATGAAGTATTTAACCCATATTATAAATTTATGATAGTATATATTGATGATGTTTTAGTCTTCTCAGATATTATAGAACAACATTTTAAACATATTCATACATTTGTACAAGCAATTAAACATGCAGGTTTAGTAGTATCTGCTAAAAAGATAAATCTTTTCCAAACAAAAATAAGATTTTTAGGCCACCATATTCATTATGGTACAATTATACCAATAGAAAGATCCATTCAATTTGCTGATAAATTTCCTGATATTATTTTAGACAAAACCGAATTACAAAGATTTTTAGGATGTTTAAATTATATAGTAGACTTTTATGAAAATTTGGCTATAGATGCTAAACCATTATACGAACGCTTAAAAAGAATCCTCCTAAACGGACAGAGGAACATACTCAAGCTATAAAGAAAATAAAAATTAAAGCTAAAGAATTACCTTGTTTAAATCTAGCTAATCCTAATGCTTTCAAAATAATAGAATGTGATGCTTCTGAATTACGATTAGGAAGTATTTTAAAACAACGAATAAACTCTAATGAACAACTAGTCCGCTATACTTCGAAAGCTTGGAATTCTACTCAACAAAATTATTCTACCGTGAAAAAAGAAATACTTTCCATCGTTCATTGTGTTACTAAATTTCAAAGTGATATACTTAATATACATTTTCTTATTAGAACAGATTGCAAAGCCGCCACTGATATTCTTACTAAGGATGTGCAAAACCTTGTCTCTAAGCAAATCTTTGCTCGATGGCAGGCAATATTATCATCTTTTGATTTTTCTATCGAACACTTAAAAGGTACTACTAACCATCTACCTGATTTTCATTAGGAATCTATCAAATAAAGCATTACCCCAAACTAGTAATATTCTAAGGATAAAAAATAAAGAAGAGATAGTAATAGATAGTATTGAAAACCAAATACAGAACTGGAATATACCTAAAGTCCCTATAAGTGATATATATAAGAAAGGATCTTTAACTTCAAAGTAGGTTATGCTATAAAAACCGTAGAACAAACTTTATCAGTAACAAGTACCCAGGAAGACTTTCAGTTATTAAGTAATAAAATAATACAATCCCATAATGATAAAAGTTACAATTACCTTCATATAGGATTAATATAAGTAGCTATTAAACCATTAACTAGGTTAGCACTTAATAATTCAATATTAGTATGTTTAAGAGATACTAGACATAATAAGTTTAATGATTCCTTATTAGGTATGGTAGAATCTAGTTTATGTAATGGTCCAGTTTACTTTAATTGCTTCCCAAATTATTCTATATCATTAAAAGATCCAAATATCCTTAAGGTATTACCCCTAAACCTGAAAACCCAAGGATTCGATATGATCCCAGGATCTCAGAATTTAGCCATAGTATATCACGAGGATCTGCTAATTGATCGAATTCGATTTCGTCTGTATCAGTTACAGCTCCTGATATGTCATTCTGTAATTCTAATATTCTGATTCTAGTTTTTAATTGTCCTATTTCTGTTTTTATTTCATTTACTTCTTTTTTTAATTCAGATATTGTGGGTTCTCTTTGAAGTATATTTTTTTTACTAATTCGTTTGAGTATTTCAGCAAAATTGTAATCCTCTAGTGGTTTGAGTAATGGAATTGGCTTATTTTTTGCTTTTGTTAATATGATAAATTGGGTAAATATTTCTCTTTTTTCCTCTGGATCATTTATTTTTTCTTTAAGGTCTAATATTAATGTATCTTCTTTGAATAGCATATTACAGGAACATTCTTCTATATTCTGTTCAGATCCAGATTGTTCTGTTGAGGACATGAAATAATCTTCATCTTCTATTTGTCCTACCATTGTAGTATCAGTGGAAGATTCAGAAGAATCATCATCATATATTTGTATTATATCATATAGTTTATTTCTAATGGATTCTTCTAAGATTATAGTATCTATTTTCTTTTTTATTTTACATTGGCTTTTATAATGGCCAACTTTTCCACATTTATAACATACAGGTAATTTCCTTTTACCCTTATGGTACTTGTATTTTGGAGAGAATCTTTTTATGAATTTATCTTTCTTGTGTTTTTTATAAGATTTCTTTTCTTTTCTTTTTGTCTTATATTTTTTCTTTTTATGAAATTTATCTCTAGATTTTTCTATATGATATCCGAATTGTTCACAGAAGTCTCCTAATTCTTTTTTACCAGTCATTTTTTGTTTATCTAATTGTTTCTTCAATTTCATGTCAGTACATAGGGCTAATCCTTCTGCACATATCTCTGCAGATAATTCTCCTAATGTATAAACAGAATATGGTATGATTCCTCTATTTTTATTTTTTAATCTACTTTTTACTTTTTCTGCAAATAAATATGGTAATCCAGCAATAAATTTTTCTTTCCAATGATCCTGCTGGCTATCTTCTCTGCTTAATAGTCTGGAAAAGAAAACATCTTTGTACCATTTATAATGGGATAGGGTTGGACATCTTAAATTAGATAATAAATCTTCAGATCGGGCTTCAAGTAAGGTTGTACTCCCCACAAAATTAAGGGTGATGGTGTAAATGAGAGTATTAACAGCATCACTTTCGGAATATAGGACGTCTTGATTATTTTCATTTTTAACAGTCCATTGGCGAGTATTATTCAAAATTTGTTGTTTTGTATTTTCAGGTAAGTGGAAATCCCACCAACCTCGAAGCCATCCTGTGAAACCACAAACAATGGCTTTGGCGACCTCTTGATCATGGTTGCCTACCATTTTGCACGCAGAGGCATACATGGTCATATGTTTCATAGTGTCTAATATTTGTTGTTCAGATAATCCATCTATATTCCAATTTACTATTGATCTTCCTGAATAAGAAATATTCTGGGCTACCAAATCTTCTTCGAATTGTATATCAACAGGGGTAGGTCTATGATGATAGGGCCTAGCTGTTAAAGGTTTCCATGATTTTCCATATACTATTCTTATGTAGATGATTCAGGGATTTCTGTAGCAATTTTTTCTTTTCCTTTGTCCTGAATGTTTAAAGTCTTTTCTTTAATTTCTAATTTAGATAATTTTGATATTAATTGATCCATTAGGGTTTTATTATCTTCTCCAAAATTAAATTTTTCTTTATCAAGTGATGGAGGTGGTTTAAATAAAACATTTTTGGTTTCTTTTATAGGTACAGGTCTTAACATATTTTCAATTCTGGATGCTTGCCTTCCTAAAGATTGCATATATAAATTTGTATAGTTATTTTGTTCTATTACATGTGGAATTAACTCAGCTTTATGTATTATTTCTCCTGTAGTCATTTTATATGGTGTAGCCATTGTTTCTAATTTTAATTCTGGTTTTGATCTTTTTATAATAATACTTATTTCAAGAGGGTGAATACTTGTCATTGTATTTCCTTCAGTTGTTTCATATGAAGCATATTGACTTTGTATTGTATTTATTTCAAAAGTAGGAATATGTATTTTTTGTTCCCTACATATTTCTCTTAACCAGACAAAAAATCCTTTGTTATATCGTTCTCTTTTTCGTGCCTTATTGTACTTTATATGAAATAATTCTACTAATCTAGGTTGAAAATATTTTTTATACCAAGTTCTTATCTCCTTATTTTCTTCAGATAAGTAATCATGTTCTATAAATTGTTTGCTAAGTCTTTTTCTTCTGTAAGAGTTAAAACTTGAAAATCCATTTCTGAGTCAGTTATTTTCTGGTTCAGATTTTTGTATGGACCTATATTGTGGGATGATAATATTTTCTCTTGTTCTATATAGACTTTCTAAGTTTGGATTTATAGAAGAAGTAGAACTTCTTGGTAATTCTATTATAGGTTTTGTAGATGATTTTATTTCAGAATCATCTTTACTGTTATTTCTTCTATTGTTGGTAAATTGGATTTCTATTTTACCATTAGGATTTTCTAATATTCTTTCTGGAATATTATTTAATATATATATATATATATATATATATATATATATATATATATATATGGAAAACGTTTTCACCTATAGGTGTTCAGAAGCCTTTTCCCATATGGAAAAAGTTTATATAAGGTTGCAACCTTAAAATGTGGAATTAAAGATGCACCTAAAAAATCTGTTGAAAAATGTTGTTTTAAGGTTGAAAAACTTTCTAATTAATCATCTCGACATCGAGATGTATGAATATGAAAAGAAAAAAAGATTTTGAGTCCCAGAAATAGTGCATCTTGCAACACATTATGTGGACCGTCCATTTTCAAGATTTTCATAAGTTTATAGATATACTGAATTTTAACTCTTTTTAGAGTTTAAAATTTTATAATTAGATATGAAAATAGATTTTTAGATAATCCTAAGAATGTTTTACACCAAAATTAAATGTTATGATAAAATTTGGAGGTGCGCTTTAATTGGATTGTTTAAGGTTGCAACCTTATCTAAAAGCATCTATATATATATATATATATATATATATATATATACAATGATTTCATGCAACAGTTGTATAGTAATATAATGCAACAACCTTAAACAACAACCATTTGTTTGATCCAAATTTTTAAAGGAAAGCTTTCTATGTTCCCCCTATAATATAGAAGTTCTATCCTTCCCCTACCGTCCAACCGTCCATTTTTTATCAAGAGAGCCACTGACCGTTTGATCCTAGATCCGACGTCTCAAAGTATTTTAGTTTTAGTTTTTTTAATACAAATTTTCGGAGTCTAAAATTTAGTGTGTGCCATCTTCTCATTGAGTTGCACCTATAAAAAATACTAATAATAATTTGTCAATAAAACATAATGACCAAAATACCCCTTGAAGGTTTCAGGGGGTATTTTGGTTATTTTATTTTATTGAAAATACATTTTTATTTTTTTTCATTAGTGCGAGTTTAATAGAGAAATGGACATCCAAAATTTGGTATCAAAACAGTCTATAGAAAAAAACTTAAACTTAAAACAGTGTAGAGACATGACATTGTGATTGGGGTAATCTTAACCCTCCATTAAAAAATGGAGAAATGATAGAACTTCTATGTTGTAAGGGGAACATAGAAAGCTTTCCCAATTTTAAAATATGTACTTTTCATTATAGTGAACATTGACAAAGAAGAAAAATTTGAAAACACAACCTAGAAAGTATTTTTTTAGCCCAATTAACATAGGTCATCCATTTTGATAAGATGCTTAGATCTAGAGTTTAAAAGGACTTTTTCTTTTCCAATTTATTTAGATGGCTTTATTATCATTAGATAGACAATGTTAAAAAGGAAAAAAATGATTTTGAGTTTGTAAAGGCTAATATCTTGAAATTCACCAAATGAATGGTCTAGATTCGTTGTTGGAGGGGATTGATTTTGACCTTATCTAGGGTTCAAATCAAAGTTTTTTTGTGGGATTAATTATTGAGATGAAGAGAGTTTGTGTACAAAATTTTGGGTCATACAAATACCACAAACATGGTATCTAGAAGTGTGGTATATGAAAAGTTTAAATAGAGTCAGCTCTAAACAATCAAATTAAAGCCTACATCAAAACTTTCACTAGAAGAGGTTATTTTGATGCCCAAATATCTTCAAATTGTTCATCTCGATATCAACATGCATGGACATGAGAAAAAAATGGAATTCAAGGTTTGAAAATAGTGTATTTTGTAACGTATTTTTGGACCGTCAATTTTCAAAATTTTAAGTTTTTATAGATTTGTCGATCTGCACTATTTTTTAAGCTTTAAATATAAATAAAGATGAAAATATATTTTAAGGCTATCACAAAGAATCTCAGGATTGAAACCACATTTCTCGACACTATTTGAAGGTCGGCTCTAATTTGATTGTTTAGCACCTAGGCTCTATCCAAACAACACCTGTTATGCCCTAAACGTTCAAATTAAAGTGCACCTCAAATTTTTTCTAGAAAATAGTTGTTTTGATGCCAAAAATACTGATATCAATTATCACATGTATTTTAAAATACGTGTAAATTAAGGCAACCTTATTTTTACAAATAAGCTTGCAACCTTATAATATGCTATAATACACACGGAGACTAGGCAGCCAGCCCTTTAGGCTCATCACAAGGAGGATCAAAGTTTAATTCCTCACTTTGTTTTATGTTTCAAAATAATAATAAAATATATAGATAATATATGGGATTGTATATTATGAGACCATTTATCATTGTTACAAAGACGTCACAAACATTCTTAGCTATTATATGTCAAATTGAATTATTTGAGGTGTATTACAAAGTTCGAGAATTTTTTTTTTTTATTTTAAATCTAGTCGATGACACATTTATAATCATAAGATTTAAAATATACTGATTGTGACCTCCTTGTACTAAAAGTAAATAATCTCTTTATATATTTTTTCACAAAAAAAATTTCAAACCTATGGCCTTATGGTCAAGGATAGGGACATCCTAAACAACAAATATATCTTTGCTTTGCTATTTAATTTATAAAATAGATACCATATAGTATACTAACAGCCGATTCAACCCAAGAACCAAATCGTTCTTGGGTGATTCCTAATACGGATTGGTCATTTCTAATCCAAATTGATATTTTTTAATTACTAATTGGAGAATAATATATTAAAACTACAATCCCCTCTATTTTTTTATTTTCTACCCAAATTTTTATTATTCTAAGATCAGGTTTTGGCTTTTTTTTAACATTTGCTGGGTCTGGGTCTAGGTCCAGGCTCAATCAAGGTCACGACCCTTTGATCCCAGGCATAGCCTGGGTCAGCCTTGGCCAGGACCGCTTGAACCTTTATTAGTGAGAAACTTCCTTAGACCTATGGGATGGTGAGAGGCTCAAAGGGCTTTTTGATTAAAACTACAGCCCCCTCTATTTTTTTATTTTTCTACCCAAATTTTTATTATTCTAAGATCAGGTTTTGGCTTTTTTTTAACATTTGCTGGGTCTGGGTCTAGGTCCAGGCTCAATCAAGGTCACGACCCTTTGATCCCAGGCATAGCCTGGGTCAGCCTTGGCCAGGACCGCTTGAACCTTTATTAGTGAGAAACTTCCTTAGACCTATGGGATGGTGAGAGGCTCAAAGGGCTTTTTGGTTCTTTCAAATATGTATGTGTGTTTAAAACAGATGGACAATTGGTAGGGTAGCGGCTGAGTTTAAGGTTTAGGCAAATATTTATTTTTTCCTGATTGAACCTTTTGATCACCCCTTTGCCACGGTTTACTGAAAAGTTGAACTTTGTCAATGTGGTTAAGGATACTTCCTCTCTGATGGTTAGTGTAGGAAACCGCGACTCCGACACTGTACCTGGCCTTAGGCATGGCAGGGTAACCCAGTCTGGGTCTGGTAGGTATGAGCCACGCTAAAAAGTGTAAAATAAATAAATAAATAAATATTTTTTTAAAAAAAATATAGAATATATGTTAAAGGGAAAAGTTTATATAAGGTTGCAACTTTTAAATGTAGAATCACATATGCACCTGAAAAAACTATCGAACATGTTGTTTTAATGTTGAAAAAAACCTCTAATCGATTATCTTGATATCGAGATGTATGAATATGAAAACAAAAAAGTTTTTTAATCCTGAAAATAGTGCATCTTGCAACACACTATCTAGACCGGCCATTTTCATATATTTATAGATCTACTTAATTTTAACTATTTTTGGAATTTAAAATTTTCTAATTAGGTATGAAAATATATTTTAAGATAATACTAAAAAAATATTACAACAAAATTACATATTATGATAATATTTTAACGTGCACCTTAATTGGATTATTTAAGGTTGCAACCTTATAAAAACCATACCCTAGGTTAAAAGTAAAATTAAATAAAGTACTATTGGGTTTATGTGGCCTTAAAGGCCTTATGAGTGCTTGTAAAAATGAAATGATATAGTGGAACATGAACTCGGTGGGAATGTGGTCCCTCTTGGACTACACTAAGCAAACGATGTTTGTTGATACCGGACTATGCTTGACGATCTAAGTTAGTCGGTTGGAAACAACACATGTTACCTGGGCATAAACAACAAACCGATAAGGGTTCTAATGGGTTAGCCCTTGATGAGGTCGGAGAATATGCCCGGATGAGTGAACCGAGGGATTGTGTGACCCTTGTGTGTGATGGTGGCCTATAGAGACAGGGGCCAAAACCTCATCCATATGTCATCTTACGACATTCATATCAATAGGTCGATCGAAAAAGCCATAAATCCACCTTATAGGATAAAGCGTATGCATGTGTGAGAGATACCCCTATGCACCATAAGAGTTATGGTCGCATCAGGTCTTGGTGACATTGACTCGTCTATAGGGGAGGGTCCGAAATCCACAAACTGGGATCGTGACCCCTTGGCTCATCGATTGGACTTTAGTGAGCCGCTAATGAGCCCCTGCTTGGACTGTGGGTCATGGAAAACACTGGGTCGGTCTAATAAAGTAAGTGTGGTATGTAATCCACAATTGAAGGTGGAGTGCTCCATGATTGTCGATTCCTAAGCTATATGGATCCTTTTCCCATCAAATTAATTTAAGTGTGTTTGTTTTATGATGAAAATTATTTTAGGATTATTATTTGAATTTTTATGAACCCCTGGATATTTTATTTATAATTTTTGGATTTATAAACTTAAAGATATTTATTTTACAATGGTTTAAATATTCAAATAATATTCTAAAACCCTTTTATTAATTTTAAATATATACAAATATCATAGGGCCCATTGTGCACATGGGCCTACCATATTTCTAGAAGGTGGGGCCCATGAGTGCCTCCATTAGGTGGCACACCCCACCCTTATTCTCTTTCATATTTATTGGTGATATGGCATGTGGCCATATGGTTAGAAGATATTGACTAAATATTAACTTGATATCTCTTTGAAAGATTTTATGAAAAGATTGAATAAGCTTGTGTTATTTTATGGTATGCACAATATTTTGATTAGATTTAATTTATTTAATATCTATTGATGGAAAAGTGGGTTAGGAAAGGGGGATAATGGTTCTTGCACCTTCTATAATGTTGATGGCTCATTTATGGAATGGATGGCTCAAATCTCTCACCCCACAAGTCATCCAAGATCAATGGTTCATATTCAATCTCACAAGAAGAGGCAAGCCAAAAAAAACCCTAAAAAACCCTAATTTTTTTCAAAGCCTATAAAAAAATATTGTCTCTACCCAAAAATCTCTACACCTTATCTCTTATACCTAATTCTCATCTTTCTCTCTCATATCCCAAAAAGGGGCACGCCCCACTTAAAAATTCTCTCTCATCTTTGATCTCTCTCTCCCACATTGTGGCAGAACTTAAGGGTTTAAGTTATGGAGTCATTCTCTATCTTATCTCTCAACTATGGATTTATGGCTAGGGGTTTTAGGGTTTAGCAAAAAGATAATCTCTCTCTCTCAAACTAGGTTGATAAGAGAATTCACTTAAGATTTGATTTTGTGATCAAAGGGGTTCATGTTCTATTGGTGTGACTTGGTCTAAACTTACTTTCCTGGTTGAGATTGAAGGTTGATCTTTGATACCGCGCCATCGGATAATGGTGGCTCCGTGTGGGGTGTAATAAGCCCGATTGAGGTAATCTCCGACACTCTTCCTTTTGTTTCTTACAATCTTATCTTTTATTCTCAAGCATAGTGCATAGTTGTTTCAATGACATCAAGTTATTAAGATCTTGGTTTTATTGTTATGTTGATTTTATTTTGAAATTTATATTATTGTAAAAAAAGCCACATGTAAGTTATCTTTTGCCAAAAGAAAGGGGTGAAGAAAAAATAAAAATAAAATGTATTCCCTAATAAAAGATCACATATGTCTTTCTTTCAATGGTATCAGAGCTATTGATGCTCGATGTTATTAGTTGTCTTTTCTCTTCATTGAGTTTTGATCAAGCTTGAGAATGAGATATAAGAAAGCTAATGACCTTTGTAGTCAAGAAATACGCCCACGGTTAAGAATTATTGAAATACTCCAACACCAAAAAGGCACTCTGCATAATGAGTATTTTGAGCTATTTTGGAGTATTGATATGAATAAGATAATGATCTATTTTTCTATTATATACTTCAGTGATATTTTGTGTCTTTAAGAGTAGGATCTACCTGAAAAATTTTAATGGGAGATCCTAAGGGAATTGAGAGTTATGGAATCATCAATGAAGGATGTCAATTCTGACCCTGCAAAATCCAAGAACTGTCCATTAAGTTCCGTGATTTTTCCCACCTATGATTTTATTTCTCGCTGAAATTTTAATATGACTCACAAAATTGAGTCTACTTTCAAGCAAAAAAAGTTTCATCAAGAAATTCCTTGTGGTTTGAAAGATATGATTAATTTATTAAGATGTGCGCAAGTGCTATTTTCTGCAATAAAAAGTATTTCCATGACTTAGAAGTCATGATTTTATTTTTATACTTAACAAAAAATTTTATAGTCCACACTAAATTTTTAGACTTCCATTCTGAGTCTATTTTCTAATAAAATTTATTTGAAAGAGAAATATTTATGGAAAGAGAGGAATAAAAATTTTGGATTAAAGAGATGTCATCCTGAATTTTCTGCAATTTGATATGTTCTTCATTGAGACATGAATAACTATATTTATCAAGCCTACTTAACATAGTCATATGAGGCTTGTGGATAGATATGTGTTGTCATTATGTATGTAATTTCAAACAAAGTTGGTTTGAAATGGAAACTTCATGAGAATAGAGAGAAAAAACAATTTTATTATGTTCATCTTAGAATTCTGCAGTATGATTTATTTTGTGGCGTGAATGTCGCTTATTTATTTCTCTGAAGAAAAGTATTATTTAGGATTCAAACTATGATGTTGTGATTTGATTTTGAGTCTAGTTTTCAGTACTAAAAATTTCAAGAAGAAATTCTTTGAGA
Source organism: Amborella trichopoda (assembly GCF_054954075.1). Lineage (NCBI taxonomy): Eukaryota > Viridiplantae > Streptophyta > Magnoliopsida > Amborellales > Amborellaceae > Amborella > Amborella trichopoda. Next base: position 40,197,884 of record NC_142340.1, read on the forward strand.
ATTGAGAGAAACAATTTTTTATTCAAAGGTGCTCAACTTGATTTTCTGCTGAAAAAATTGCATTGTTACCTAAATGTCACTGAAACGAAAATTCACTATATGGTATGATTTAGGGATGGAACTGAGCATTATTTTATATTTTTTAGTCTATTTCAATACTCAAAATGATTCGGAGATAAAAATTTTATGAGTTCACTTATATCATATTTTTATCATGTGATGCTCATGTTCTATGCTGCAGTAAATTAAAAGGTGTGGCATATTAAGGCACATCCTTGAATTCTTAATTATGGAGACTTTTAATGCTCATTTTAAAAGGTCTTATAGTATGCCATGAGTATAGTTTATTATAGTACAACTTCAAAGAGATATAATACAAAGTTGGCAAGATAAGACACTCTATGTGAAGAGTATTCGATATAGGAATAACAGAAAGACGAAGAAACACAATACCTATAAAAGCATCTTGGTTTTTTTGAAATGAATAGATATATAGAGAGACTTGGTATTAGTATAGAAATGCTAAAGATCAGTGAGAGAATCGAAATTATGATATTTGAAATAATGGGATGAAGAAAAGATTTTCTTCACGGTATAAGACAGGAGAATCCAAGTGCCGAAGAGATGGACACTTCGTGACATGTGAAACTGATGACCAATAGATTATCCATCAGTTGCATGTACTTCCAAGATCACAAAAGCTTATCAAACAGGTAAAAGGATGAATCAAGAAAGCTCAGGTACCACACTACAAGATTTTGAGGTATGTAATCTATCTCATATTACATGGTAAGGTCATATAGGGAAAGATGATTCAATAACTTTTTTTAATATGCTTTGGTTAGATTTTGGCTAATTGTTTTATGAATATTTATGGAGTGTATGGACATTAAGTGATAAGTACTAACAAATTGGAACAGCCGGTTTTGAATACCTTGTATTTTTGTACCTCCTTGTACTTGAATATGAACTACTTAAGGTAGTAATACACATGAAGATATGATTTGATCAAAGGCTTTGAGCCTTAAGGATGAAACACGAGAGATGGGTGTGGCTCATTCAAATATGTAAGTACAAAGGGAGTGTTCTGGTGGAACTCGCTCTTGGTGACCATCCTCTCAATAATGTCCATAATATGGTGTGTTGCATGTAATGATGATATCTTAATAAATTATCCATAATTGCCAAAAATGAAGTATTTTGTCAAGGCTTTAATAGACATTATTTAGTCATGCTTTATTTTGGATAAAATTATGAGATGGTATATATGATTTGTTTTTGTGGCCATGAACTTTATTTGGTAGGAAATTAAAGGTGAATGCGGTAAAATGATTTATGAAGGCTAAACATGTATTTTAAAATTAAATTGGATGATTTGAAAAAAGCCTAAGTCTATGAATATAGTTTTGAGAAAACCATGTAGTCTTGCAAGGTCTATTAAGTCTTTATGAAAATTATTTTAAACTGTCATACTATTATATAACTATTGCTTGTGGATGCATATATATATACCAAGTCAATTTTTTTTATTAAAAAGAAAAACATTGTGTCTTGAATGTATTTATAAAAGTGGGAGAAAAACTATCATCCACCTTTTTTTTTTTTTAAATACCTATATGCTTTGACCTATGTTTTTAGTTATTTAGAATCCTCGATTACCTAAGACTTTGAACCATAAAGAATGTTGTAGGAATGTCATCATGCTGTGCTTCCTTGACATATGTTGTGTTGATTAGATAACTTGGTTTGTATAAATTTACTACCAAGATGTCTAGTGTGGTTGAACCTTTGTGGTTTATGAAGGTATTTGCATATTGTGAAACCAATGGGTATTGAAAGATGACTCCTATATGCATAAGAATGTTGAGAATGTATATGTTGTATGCACAATAATTGAGTGGGAGCTGCTACAGTCCCACTTTTTTTTCAGCTGCTTGGTTATTCAGATATACAGGTGCAAGCTATCTCACGGATCTAGATGATGCGAAGTCTACATCTGGATATGTGTTCATGCTTTGAGAGGGTACAATTTCTTGGAAATCAAATAAACAAGATGTAACGAAATTGTCTACCATATAGGCAGAGTACGTGGCGTGCTGTTTGGTGATCGAGGAGGCTGTATTAATTAAGAAATTTCTTAATTGACTTGACTTTCACCTTGTGTATTGTGAGGCAGTAAGAATTTTCCGCGACAACATGGCGGCGATATGCGTGTCAAAGGAGTCACGATTCCATAAGAACTCCAAGTATATAAAACCATGTGTTTATTTCCTGATGAATGAGATGAGATTGAGAAAGATAGAGACCCAGATAAACTAAGTATTGCAGGGAGAGCACCTGCTAGTATTTGACATGTCATATGGAACAACGGACTATAATGTTGTTCACTCATGGAACCCAAATGTGTGGTGCTGGTTGTATGGCTACAAAAGGGATCAGGTTATTTGAAAAACTCTTTTGAGCCCATAAACATACGACCCCATGCGATGAGGGTATGTGGTTATTAGTGATAACATGTCCATGATTTGCAATGCGATGTGAAAGATGAGTTAGGACCACTTTTGGGATGAGATCCGAGCAGCAAAGAAAAAAATGTGTTGCCTCTATAAATCCTTTTATGAAAAGATTGATGGTGAAAGCCTTGATTAATGTATTTAAAGAATAAGTAAAAACGCTTGAGAGAGAATGTAATTGGGATAGAGAGATGAGAATGAGAAAATCTGAAAAAGAGATAATGTAAGGCCTTCAAAGGCCAAATGAGAGATATTGAGTTTATGTGGCATTTAAAAACCTTATGAGTGCTTGTAAAAATGAAATGATATAGTGGAACATGAACTCAGGATTGTGGTCCCTCATGGACTATATTAAGCAAACGATATTTGCTGATACTAGACTGTACTTGACGATCTAGGCCAACTAGTTGGGAAAAACCCATGTTACATGGGCATAAAGATCAAATCGAGAATGGTTCTAATGGATTAACCCTTGATGAGGTCGGAGAACATGCTCGGATGAGTGAGTCGAGTGATTGTGTGACCCTTGTGTGTAATGGTGACCTACAGAGACAGAGGCTAAAGCCTCATCCATGTGCCATCACACGACATGCATATCGATAGCTCGTTCGAGAAAGCCATAAATCCACCTTTTAGGGTGAAGCGTACGCATGTGCGTGAGATACCTCTATGCACCATAAGAGTTGTGGTCGCATCAAGTCTTGGTGACCGTGACTCGTCTCTATGGGAGGACCTGAAATCCATAGACTGGGATTGCAAACCCTTGGCTCATTGGCCAAACTTTAGTGATTCGTTAATGAGCCCCTGCTTGGACTATAGGTCATGGGAAACACTGGGTCGGTCTGATAAAGCAAGTGTGGTCTGTAGTCCACAGTTGAAGGTGAAGTGCCCCATAATTGTTGATTCCTAAACCATATGAATCATTTTCCTATCAAATTAATTTAATTATATTTGTTTTATGATGACAATTATTTTATGATTATTATTTGAATTTTTATAAACCCCTAGATATTTTATTTATAAATTTTAGATTTATAAAATTAAAGATATTTATTTGATAATGGTTTAAATATTCAAATAATATTCTAAAATCTTTTTATTAATTTTAAATATATAAAAATATCATGGGGGCCCATTGTGCACATGGGCCCACCATATTTCTATGAGTGCCTCCCTTGGGTGGCACACCCCATCCTTATTCTCTTTCCTATTTATTGGTCATATGGCATGTGGCTATTTGACTTGATATACCTTTGAAATATTTTGTGAAAAAATTGAGTAGACTCATGTTATTTTATGGTATGCACAATATTTTGATTATATTTAATTTACTTATTTTTTATTGATGGGAAAATGGTTTAGGAAAAGGGGATAAGATTCATGCACCTTTCATAATGTTGATGACTCATCTATGGAATGGATGACTCAAATCTCTCACCCCACAAGTCACCCAAGATCAATGGTTCATATTCAATCTCACAAGAAGAGGCAAGCCAAGGAAAACCCTAATAAAGCCTAATTTTATTGAAAGCCTATAAAAAAAGATTACTTCTACCCAAAAATCTCTACACCTTATCTCTTGTACCTAATTCTCATCTTTCTCTATCATATTCCACAAAAGGGCATGCCTTATTTAGAATTTCTCTCTCTCTCGCTCTCTCTTAAGAAAAGCTTCTCTCTCTCATGAAAGCCAAAGGGAGCACACACCACTCTCTCATCTTTGATCTCTCTCTCCCACATTGTGAAAGAACCTAAGGGTTTAGGTTATGGAGTTATTCTCTCTCTTATCTCTCAACTATGGATTTATGGTTAGGCGTTTCTGGGTTTAGCAAAAAGATAATCTATCTCTCTCAAACTAGGTTGCTAAGAGAATTCACCTAACGTTTAATTTTATGATCAAAGGGGTTTATGTTCTATTGGTGTGACTTGGCCTAAACTTGCTTTCCCAGTTGAGATTGAAGGTTAATCATTGATCCTGCGTTATCGGATGGTGGTGACTTGGTTTGGGGTGTAATAAACCCGGTTGAGGTAATCTTCGGCACTATTCTTTTTTTTTCTTGCAATCTTATTTTTAATTCTCAAGCATAGTTCATAATTGTTTCAATGACATCAAGTTGTTAAGATCTTGGTTTTATTGTTATGTTGATCTTATTTTAAAATTTATATTATTGTAATAAATACCACCTGTAAGTTATCTTTTGCCAAATGAAAGAGGTGAAGAAAAAAAAAAATTGTATTCCTCGGTAAAAGATCACATATGTATCTTTCAAGTACATCTATATGAGGTTAAAAAAGTAATAAAAAACTGGATTTTAAAAAATCAATTTGTCACTAAATGTATTTTAGAAATAATCTAACGAGAAAAGAAAAATATAATATTGAATATTCATGGCTAAAACTCTTCTAATCTTTACCAAAATGATAGAAAACATAAATAAATAAATAAATAAACACATTACAAATAAATTTATTATTTATTTAGATTGATTATTTTTTTAGATTTTTAATAATTTTTTGAATTGTTTTAAGATTCTGAACTTGAACACCAAATCTAGGCTTAATCGCCCAGTAGAAGGGTCCAAGTAACTCGAGCAGGTCCGGGTCGAAAACAGTGCTCCTTATTGCCAACGCCTTGGCCACAAGTTTCTCGCTCTTGACGCATGTTGATCTGCGTGGCAATGTGCCATCCATTGCTTCACCAACATACTTTTTTAGCATATATACTATGCTTCTTTGGGACCATAGTTTATTTTCTCTCACTTGAGAGGGTTTTTTTTCAATCTGAAATTTTGCCAACAACCTTAGAATATGATGATTATTTTCAAAAAAAATTGAAATTTGAGTCTTCTAACAACTAGCTCTCACTCTCTAAAAATTGGAGATATTATTTCAAATCTGAAATTGGACGGTTTCAAATCAATCTTGAGATATCATTTTTTTCAAGTGCTTAAATGGTGCAACTATGAAATTTTTTTTTATTGAAGTTAAACTATGTCAAAGATATTATATCCCTAGGGGTCCTAAAGTTTTAGCCGAGGGAGTACATAGACAATATATTCCCGTGGGAGTAAAATATCTTTTGGCTAAATTACTTGAGTACCACTTTATTGAGGGGATGGTTTCTATACTTCCCCTACAGCATAGAAGATCTATGCTTTTCCTACCATCAAGCCGTCTAATTTGATCAAGAGGGTCACTCACCATTTGATCTTAGATTCGAAGTCTCAAAGTATTTTATTTTTAGTTTTTTTATATGAGCTCTATAAATATGAAAATTTTTACGTGCCATCTTTTCATTGGGACGCACCTATAAAAAATATTAAAAATAACTTTTCGATAAAATATACTGACAAAATACCCTTTGAAACTTTCAGGGGTATTTTGGTTATTTTATTTTATTGAAACTTTTTTTTGCTAGTGTGAGTTTAATAGAAGATTGGATGTCCAAAATTTGATATCGAAATAGTTTATAAAATAAAAATAAAAATAAAAATAAAATAGTGTAGAGATGTGACATTGTGATTGGGCAATCTTTGTCGGAAAAAAGTTTATAGAAGGATACTACCTTATAATGTAGAACTACGGATGCCCCTCAAAAATCCATCGGAAAAGGTAGTTTTAATGTTGAAAAACCCTTTGATTGATCATCTCGACATCGAGATGTATTTTCATGAAAAATAAAAAGATTTTAAGTATCAGAAATAGTGCATTTTACAACATATTATCTACACTGACCATTTCTAGATTTTCATAATTGATTTTAACCATTTTTTAAAGGAAAAAGTTTATGTAAGGTTGCAACCTTAAAATGTAGAACTACGAATGCACCTCAAAAATCCATCGAAAAATGTTATTTTAGTGTTGAAAAATCATGTGATTGATCATCTCGACATCGAAATATATGACAATGAAAAATAAAAAGATTTTGAGTCTTAGAAATAGTGCATCTTATAACATATTATCTACACCATCCATTTTCAAGATTTTCATATGTTTATAGATCTACTTCATTTTAATCATTTTTGGAATTTAAAATTTTATAATTAGATATAAAATAGATTTTGAGATAATCCTAAGAAAATTTTACATCAAAATTATATATTATGATAAAATTTGAAGGTGCACCTTAGTTGGATTGTTTAAGGTTGCAACCTTATGGAAACCACACCCAATAAATTTAAAATTTTATAATTAGATATAAAAATATATTTTGAGATAATCCTAAGAATATTTTACATCAAAATTATATACCATGATAAAATTTGAAGGTGCACCTTACTTGTACACCTACGGATGCATCCGTATGCCAACTGCGCTCATCTTAGCCCTCCATTCAGAATGAATGGTTGGATAAGGGGAGGTATATAAGTTTTATGTTGTAGGGGAAGCATAGAAAGCTTGATACCCCTTTCAATATTGGAATACACTCCTCTCTCAATGTTTTTGTTTTGGACAAGCTTTCTATGTTTGTCCTGCAGCATAAAACTTATATATTTCCCCTTATCCAACCGTCCATTCTGAATGGAGGGCTAAGATTGCCCCAATCATAATGCCACGTCTCTACACTATTTTATTTTTTATTGTTTTTATACAAACTATTTTGACACCAAACTTTGGACGTCTAATCTTCGATTAAACTTGCACGAGCGAAAAAATATTAAAAAATATTTCCAATAAAATAAAATGGCCAAAATGCCCCGAAAAGTTTCAAGGGGTATTTTGATCATTATATTTTATCAAAACTTATATTTAATACTTTTTATAGGTGCGCCCCAATGAGAAGATGGCACGTACCAAATTTCATATTCATACATTTGTATAAAAAAAACTAAAAATAAAATACTTTAAGACGTCAGATCTAAGATCAAATGGTGAGTGGCTCCCTTGATCAAAATTGGACGGCTAGATGATAAAGGAAGCATAGATCTTCTATGTTGTAGGAGAAGTATAGAAACCTTTCCCTTTTGATTTGGCCACAATTAATTGAGACCCACAGCTTTTGATTGTGAACCAATGCTTTGTTTCTTGCAATTTCTCAACTCTCATATCAAAGCCTATTCTAATTCGAATCATTATCAAGGGGAATTCAGTACAAAAACCCTGTTTTCCAATACTCCTCTTGATCTTGGATTGGCAGTAAATATTCAAAGACAGCGAGACTTTCTCGTGCCTCTAGGTCTGAATTATTGAAGCAAACACTCAATCAAAATCTTAGGTGAATCTTAAGATCTCTCTCCTTTTGGAGCTCTATGGTAGTTTGAAAAATGGAGTGTTAAGCTCCCAGATTTTTGCTTGACATCCCAGATTTCTGCTACAAGCATCATATCAAGTGTTTGACTCGTTGATCTTCAAAGAAGACAAAAATGCCTAGGCGCATAGTCTGATTTCATCAACAACCATTCAAATAGCCCACAAGGATGAGAGGAACACAAGATGCTTGAGGTCGAGCTTTTCTGAACGTAAAGCAAATGATGCAATTAGGCTTTTTTATTTTTATTTTATTACTTTTTAGGAGATCAAAATTTTGGTTTGGAGTTATTTGGATTAATAGTCTTATTTTAGGGAATTTTTGTCTTTTATTAAAGGTATAGAGAATTGAGGAGTAGAATTGAAACTTTAATTTTTTTACGTGATGAAGGTGTTAGGATTTAATATTGATTAGGGTTTCTTAAAGGAATAAGTTTGGTATTAGAGATTTTGTTCTATGAATATATAATTATTAGAAAAAAAAGAGAAATAGAGAAAATTAGTTCTTAATTCTTGTAAACAGATCTTTTAAGATTGGACTCCCTTATGAATCTTGAGAGAGGGTATACTCTCTCACTATTTATTTTTGTCTTTTATTTCTTTTGGTTTGTTATTTTTTTCTCCCTCCCCCCTGCATCACCCCTTATGTTTTAAGTGTGTTTTCCAGTATGGATTTGCCATGAATGGGTTTTCGAATGTTTTGATTCAGAAATACACCTGAACAGAGAAGTTCCTCTATCATTGCACACTAGTTTACCACTTTTTTTAAAGTGCTAAACTGTGATTAAGTACACCGTATGCAATTAAGGTACACTCTTGATGAAGCAACAACCCAAGACGACCCTAAAATCCCAGGCCACTGATCGACGAAAGAAGTCGGATAAAACGATCTCAAATTATTAGGACTGGTTATTGGTTTCTAAAGGTAAGGATATAAGCTTGTTGTCAAACTTCCATCTCATTTGGACTTGATTTTACCTACTTTGCAAAAGGCAAAAGTTGATGGTCCAAAAGCTTGGATGGCTGGTCTATTGAAGCCAAAATGCTGGTTATTTGAAGCCCAAATTGTCATCTGAAGTTGGCCCCAAACGTCGATTGATCGATTAGCTAATAATGCTTCACTGCACTTCACTGACTCTACTCCCCTCTATCACTGGCTGTGCGTGAATTGACGAACGAGGTTCAACCTGTCGACTACCATACACCGCACACAGTCGGTCCGACCGCGCCGATCGTTTGACAGGCCTGTCGTCTTGACTATGTGACCACTGGACACCCTCAACCCCCCTCTCTCTCTCACACACACAAAGTCCCTCTGTCTCTCTCTCATATTTATACTGCTTTCTAACACTCTTAGCGCAAAACTATAAAACCATTGTGTGTTTGAGAGAGGTCTCAATTTATTCTTCACCAATGGGGGTTGGATGATTTGGACAACCCAACTTTTGCATTTTGCTCTTTTCCCAATTCTTCATCCACATCAAGTCTAACTCACGTAAACATCACCAAAACCTAAGATCCAAACATGTGTGGATACTTTCAACTAGGGGTGGCAACCGGTCGGGTACGGTTGGATCTGTACCTAGGTTTTGAACCTGGATCAGACTCGGTTTCAAAAGTTGGACCCCATACCTGTACACGTCGAGTCCTAGATCTATTTCGTTGGGTCTTGAGTCTAGTCATGCCCATTTCTACCACCCTCACTATGAGCTTTTTTTTTCTTTCTTTTTATTTTTTATTTTTTATTTTTTTGGCCCTTTCTTTACTATTATATACCAAAATTATTGGTAACAAGGTCACAACCCTCCATTAGATTTCAAGCGGTCTTATTTGTTGTTTAATAGCTAAAGATGATTATGAAATCTTATTGTATGTGATCCTTTAATACTCCCAAACTAATAAAGCTTGAAGCATTTTATCTCCAACAGTTTATGGGTACAGGTCGGGTCCAACTACACCCGGACTTGAATAGTATTTGGATCCAAGTTTTGGACCCGAACCCGACCCGCTGGATTTAAATGTTGAATCTATACCTGGATCCGTTTGGGTATAGCCGACGGGTTGGGTCGGGGTCCATTGCCACCCCTACTTTCAACAATGAGGGTTTTATCTCACTGCTATCGATGAATTTCTTAGACCACGTGTGATATTTGCTTTCACTCAAAAGAGCCCTAGGCTTTGTATTTGTCTTTTTCTTTTTCTTTTTTTGCATTTTTGTATTTTTTTATTTAATGGCTTTTACAAAATATAAAAGCCCTGGCAAGTTGCAATTTAAAAACTGAAGCACACGGTTTTTATGCGGTCAGCCTGCGTATTCTAGAAATACAGGTTTGACAATAAATACATTTTTTAGAAAGAATTTGACCTTAATTTATAGAGCATATATAACATTTAACATGGAGATCATGAATATGAAAAAATAATAATAATTTGAAAACTAAAAATAAGAATTATATTAAAAAAACATTTGAACCGTTAGTTACCGTTGCTTTTAGATGGATCATCTATTTGCATCCATCTTTAAGGTAGATGCTTTATACTTCTAGACCGCATATTGTAGAAATGCGGTCCAGCCTGCATAAAACAATTTTCCAAAATTGAAAGTACATAAAAGATTTGCAATTTTGTACTAAACAATTTTCTTTCGGTTTTTTTCTTTCTTTTGTTTTGGGTGATTTTGGGATTCACCTTTTGGGGGCTTTTACTAATTTTAATGGTAAAAGGCCTCACAATTCACAATATAAAAATTCTAAAAATTAAATTGTTTAAATAAACAAACAACCAAAAATTATTAGGCTTTCCCTTTTTTATATTTTTGGGCATTATTTTGAGGGGCATTTACAAATTTTAAAAGGCCTTATAAAACCTAAAATTACAACAAAAAAATGAAAACTCCCTCCAAAATTGTAAAACCCTAAGTTTTAATTTCCTAAATCCAACAAGGGAAACATAAATTTTCAGTTATTTATGTATTTTCTAAACTCTAAATTAATTAGTAAATATTACATAAATACAATATAACCTGGTGTTGAAACTGGGCAGAATCTCATCTTGATTTGGCCGAAAATGTCACTGCATTAGTCGAGGCATGATCGCTTGAGACTTCAGAGAGAGAGAGTACGAAATGGACCTCTTTTGTCTCTTAATTTCTCTTTTGTGAAAGACTTAAAGTTCTTTTTCCCTTTTTATTGGAACAAAAAATCCCCTCTCAAGCCCATAGTGTCCTTGCAACTTCATTTTAGGGAAAAAGACGCACATCCATCTCTCCAAAATCATAATCTCAAATAACCTCTTAGCCTATGGACCTATTCCAACTTCTTTGCACCTTTTTCAATCCAAATTACAGTATTTAACTTTGAGAAAAGTTTATAGAAGGTTACAACCTTAAAACGTAGAATCATATATGCACATCAAGAATCTATCAAAAATGTTGTTTTAATGCTGAAAAATCGTCTAATCAATCTCGACATTGTGATGTATGAATATGAAAAAAAAAAAAGTTTGAGTCTCGGAAATAGTACATCTTGCAACACATTATCTAGACCATCAATTTTTAAGATTTTCATATCTACTTGATTTTAACCATTTTTGGATTTTAAAATTTTCTAATTAGGTATAAAAATAGATTTTAAGATAATAGTAATAATTTTTTATAAGAAAAGTACATGTTATGATAAACTTTTAAGGTGTGCCTTAATTGGATTGTTTAAGGTTGCCTTATAGAAACCGCACCTTTTATCTTTTCGATTTTTTTTCTAACAAGTCCTTCATCAAATTAGTGATTTTAAAAATATCGAGTCAACATGGAATTGCCCGGTTTTACCCGGGAATTGGTCACCCGTATCGACTCTGTCAATATATAAGAAATCGTCTGGTTCTAGAAAAGAACCGGCGATTTGCTACAGTAAAACGACCTTATGCTACATTAAAAACTCCAATTTGCTAGTAAAAATGCCGATTCATATATCCAAACCGGTTTTTGGCCAGTTCATTGTTTTTTAATGTTTGTTTTCATCGATTCACTATTTTTTCTGCATAATAAAAACAACGATCCAAACCGCCAATTCACCAATCCGGATTGATGTTTGCGATGTCCAAACCTAGTCACTGATCTGTTTTTAAAATCACCTATCAAAACCTTAGAAAACCCCCTCTTACTTTCTCTCTTTCACTCATATGTAAACCTCTTCGTACCTTCATCCCTACCTGCCTTCCCAGGCCCCTCCCCCACCCCCACCCCCACCCCCACCTCCACCTCCACCTCCACCGCACTCTCTCTTGTTTGTAACTTCTTTTGAACTCTCCTATCTGTTTCTCATCCCATGAACCTCACCAGAAGGTTAAAAGAGGCATCTTAATTTTCATTTATATGATGAGGTTATTAAGACAAAAAAATAAAAATAAAAAAAAATAAATTTGACAATTGGGATAATAAAAAAGGTAAAGAAGAGATTAAACTTCATTTTTAACTTGGAGAGAGTTTGTGGCGTGCCACGATCTACTGCACAGATACATTTTTATGTAATGTCGCTACATGTATTTATACCGGTGCAAAATGTTACATTTGAATTTATGTTAAGGTGTGATTTCCATAAGGCCTAGGCTTTGTAGAAAAAAGTAAAGCGTCATTGCAAAATCTCACCGGATCTTATATTGGAACCCCCATAAATTTATTTTCACCTTTGATTATGAAATTTGACGTTAAAGTGGTACATATCTTACAGATTTATGGACGTAAGAAAATAGATGGTCTAGATAATTCACTACAAGATACATTATTTTTAGGTTTTGACATCCTTGTATTTTATCACATCCATAGTAGGCAAACGTCGAGATGATTAATTTTCAGAATTTTTCGACAATGGAGCTGCAAATTTATGTGATATTTGAGTTGTGACTTTTTTCCTACTAATGGTATTGTCAAGCTCGTTAAATAGAAGTATATTCTTTAGGGAAAATATCTCTTTATCCCTTATTTTTTTACTTCTATTTCTCATTAAACTCAATGTTTGAAAATGTTATTTGTAACATAAAGTCTCCATTTTTTCTATCTTTCAATCCCCTGTATCCCTTTCACCGTTAATTTTTTACCCACACAAATACTAAAATGACGTCTATCTCTCTAACCCTTCATCTCTCTCTCTTGTACCCAAAGTTAGCGCTCTCTACATCGTCGTTGTCTCCTCTCTCTCTCAAAAAATAAAATCACAAACTCTCTAAAAAACCCAAAGCATATCTTTCTCTGGAATCACCGTCTCTCTCTCTCAAACCTCCATCTCTCTCTCTCTCTCTGATACCTAATGTTTGGAATCACCGTCTCTCTCTCTCTGATACCCAATGTTTGGAATCACCGTCTCTGTCTCTCTCAAACCTTTATTTCTTTCTCTCTGATATCCAAAGTGTAAGACCCTCTCTACATCGTCTCTCTCTCCTCTCTCTCACAATAAATCACGAATTCAAAGCATAATTGCAACAAATAGAATTCATCAAGCTTGATTTGGCAAAATTCCTGAAACCTGAGAGAATCTATGAATACAAAGTTTTAAACTATTACACAAGATCATAAGATGCACAATTAAATCAAGTAAAATCTGAGACTTGTAGTATCGCATAGCCAAATCAATCCCAAAGTGCAACAATAAGAAACTAATCTAAATTATAGAGAGAGAAAGAGGGAGAACTTAAGAGAGAGAAATAGGGAGAACTTAAGAGAGAGAAAGATGATAGTGAATGAAAGAGACTTAGTGACTAGTGCCAAATATAAGCAACTCACTTGATGAGAGAGAGAGAGAGAGCAACCCACTTGATGTCTACATTATCCTTGGACATATAGTAAAACATATTCTTTGAGACCCAATCTTCAGCAGCTTTAACACTAGTAGCTACCTTAGCCAACATGTCATTTGGAATCCCCACATGTCATTTGGAATCCCCACCATCACGTGTAACCCTGATTTCGCAAGAGCACATTCATTGTCTCTGCATTTGCATAAAAAAGCTTCACCTTCTTAAACCCATTATCTTTCAACAAATTCACAACTATCAATGGTTTTAGAGGGTGGGATGACTGTGTGCCCCAATTAGCTCCAAACCCATGAACAAAACCCACCAAAAAAAGTAAGAAACAAATCCTAATAATTACTAAATAAACCTCATATCTTCTGTCAGAGGATTTAGCAACAGATGCAAAATGAACCCTCTCCGCTTATCTATGAATGGTGAAAGAGCCCAATGACTCTTAGAAAATAACTGTGCTTTTCTTCTCTTTATCTATAGAATAAAAAAGAGGCAGAGAAAAGAGTTGTATTCTATAAAGATCCCCAATAAAGCTCCATGATTATTGATGGAGACATGGATTGAGAGTTGAGCACAGTGTGAAATGGAGCAGAAATCATGAATAAAACTTCAGTAAAAATCCAAATACAAGGGCATCAAAAGGGACTCAAAACTCCCCTGTTTTATCAATGAAATCTTTTTCTAGTTATGCTTTGCAACTGTAAGTCCCTTCATACTTTTACCTCTTGAACCAAAATAAATCAGCACAGTAGGGGCTTCAGATCTGTGTGTTTTTAGAGAGAGAATGTAGAGAGGGAACGTCTACAACTGTTTAGTAGAGAAAAAAATTGAATTTTGAGAGAGAGAGAGACGATGATAAGAGAGAGAGGGAAAGAAGGATAGTGTCATTTTTTTAATTATTTGGGTCAAAAATTTGTGGTCAAACAGATCCTGAGGGGGTAAGATAGAAAAGATAGACACTTTTTGCTTGCAAGTAATATTTTCAATTCTTAGATATATGGAGATATAGAAGTTAAAAATAGAGAGTAGGAGGTTATTTTTTTTATTCTTTATAATTTATTTTTTCGACTTTTTCTTCTTATCATGATGACCTTGGTTAAGCTTCACAGGTGGCTCAAGGATGGCAAAGTTTCAACTGGGGTTGATGGATGGTGGACAAAGTATCATTGGATATTTGTAAAAGAACAATCTATTGGTTTCTTCAATAAAAATGAATTAGATTTGTGATTTCATAGGTTTTTTATATATGTAAATATTCAAGATAATATGGCTATTTTGAAATGCCAAAAGATCTACTCCCTGGGGAGTGAAATGTTCATTTGTTTCCTTTGCTGAAACCCCACCTGAATTTTACGACTCAAAATTTTGGAAATGTAACATATACTAACTTTAATTAAAAAATTTCATATGTGTACCCTCTACGACAATTAATTTTAGATGGTGATATCCAACCGGAGGGAACAAGTTTCAATTTTTTTAAAAAATAATTATCTAATAATTCTCAAATAATTCCCAAAATTTTAAATTGAAAAGTTCTCCTAAGTAGGTCTTTTAACCAAGGGAGTAAAAGTAAACTACACTCCCAAGGAAGCATAGTATACATATGCTCGGTGTGAAATATCTAACGATATTCAAATATACTAAAAAGTAGGGAAATTATAAAAAGTATATTTTATTTTTTGGATTATTGAAAATAAATCTCAAACTTTAAAAAATCTCGTCTATATATATTTTCTCCACTTTTTACGTTTTTTTACCAAAATAGTCTTCACGATAGTCTTAAATCCGTGAAGACATCACGGTAGACTAACAACCGTGATGGTCATGGGGGATTCAACGTTTTGAGGCATCACGGTTGTTTAAGCGCTGTGATGGCCGTTGAGAGGCATCACAACACTTAAACAGCCGTGATAATCGTTAATGGTTCTTCTTCCTTGTGATGAATGTTTAAGTAAGAATATAGCGATTAAATTAGAACCGGAATATTCTTGTAAACCATTACGGCACTTAAGAATCGTGATGCTTCAAAACTATATTTGATTTATAACCTGTCATGACCATCAGGGTTTTCAATCAACCGCTATGCCTTCACGGTTTTAAGACTATTATGAAAGCTATTTTTGTCATCTCACCCAAAAAATGGGTATAGATGAGGTTATAGAAAGTCTGAGGTTTATTTTCAATAATCTAAAAAACATATTTATGGGGTAAGTGTTAAATCAAGTTGAAGCTGGTAATCTCAATAACAATATACATTCACATTAATCAATGCCGTTGTCACCTAATTTTCCATATTAAAAGAGACAAATCCAACAACTTAAAAGGCAAACACCATTTCTATTACCAAGAAGTTCATTTATGCCTTCAAGAACTAGCTTGTATTATGATTAATACCAAAAGATATTTTAATCTTACATGAGTACAATGGATATTTACTCCCTTGAGAAAATCCCACCTAGAATTGGATGAAAGCTCTTCAACTCATAGATAAACCTCAAAAAAAAAAAAAAAAAAAAAAAAAATGGTACCTACTATACACTTGAAAAAAATATTATCTCAGAGATTGAATAGAGACCATACAATTTTAAATGATGAGATCAAAGTATTAGAAAACTCAAATTTTAAGTGGTTTCATAAGTGGTTTCCAAAATTCATTAGTGTTAAAAAACCCAAAAGTAATTCATAAGCGGTTTCCCAAATTTCAGATCGAAAAACTCCTACCAAATAGGTCACTTGACCGACGGAGTAGAAGTGGACTATGCTCCTGAAGAAGCAAAATATATGTGCTCTTGATTAATATGCTTAACTGTGTTGTCTAATCCCTTAAGAAAATGGGAAAGGTTTCCATACTTCTCCTACATCATCGAAGATATTTGCCCCCCCCCCCCCACCATCTAGCCGTTCAATTTAGATCACGTGAGTCACTGACTGTTTAATCAAGATATGACGCCTCAAAGTATTTTATTTGTATTGTTTTTCTACAAATGTTATGAATATGAAACTTGGTAAGTGCCATCTTCTCAATGGGGGCACCTAGAAAAAATATTAAAATGAATTTTTGATAAAATATAATGACCAAAATACCCCTTCAAATTTTCAAGGGTATTTTGGTTATTTTATTTTATTGAGAATATTTTTTTTTATATTTTTTACAAGTGCCTGTTTAAAAGAATAGTGGACACCCAAAATTTGGTGTTAAAATATTTTATAGAAAAAATAAAAAATAAAATAGTGTAGAGACGTGATATTGTGATTGAAGCTATCTCAACCATCCATTCAGAATGGACGGTTGGATAGGGGAAGTATATAAGTAGAAAGGTTGCCCAAAGAAAGTATGCATTAAATAAAGTATCACTTACTTTCTTAAAATGAATATTTTGTATCATGCGTCTTTTTGTTTTGGGTGGGCTAGCTTGGATTCGAACCCTAGATTGTGGCATTGTGGCCTTTATCTCAATCTCTGAGAGCCAAAACCCCAACATATGGACCTTATCCACTGTGAATGAAGAACCTTAAGTGCTTTAAATCAATAAATCTGAGCCGTCGGTTTCTCACTCTATTGTCTTGTCGCTTTTTTTAATGAGTTGTTATGCATTGTATTTGGGATCTTTGCCATGGCTTTATATATGTAATGAAGCTTTTTCCGTCCGCTTCAAATGGGTTTGGAATAAACCTGTTTGAAAATTCCTTTCTTTGCCTTCACTCCTTATTACTTTAATCATGTACGGCTAAAAAAAAGTTATTCTCTCTCTTTCTCTCTCTCTCTAACATGTTGATGCTAGGCCTAATTTTCAAAGAGGTAGATCTACCTTTGAATCTTGTATTTTGAACATCTCAAAGACCTTTTCCCAATCTCTAAGTAATGCTTAAACTAATGTTAACAACGTACTTCTCTCAATAGATATTGATTAGTTTTGGGGACATTTTCTTTTTAATAGTATATGTATTGAATATTATTGTGGATAGGCTTCAAGCACCCTTTTGAAATCTCATGGACAACCCAAATTCCTAGAACTTGTTATATGGAAGATCTCTCTCGCTCTAGCTTCAAGCCCCATTATTTTCATGAACAATCTCTTTCTTCTCTCTCTCAAGCTTCAATGCTTTGATTTTATTTGCCATGTACAATTTAATTCATCTATTCCAGTGTTTTAAAACCCAGATCGGTTGAACAAATCATTTATTCTCAACTTCGTGTCGGATTGTTGAATCGGCGATCAAAATGGATTGGTGATGATCTAAAAAATATTATTAAAAATAAAGTTTATATAATGGGGACTAGAAGAGACCTATGAAAATACTAGACACGTGTAAAAAAAAAAAAGGAGTTAATTATACGAGGGAGTGTTTTAGGGAGAATATGGCTGAAACCTAATCCATGCCAAAATTGATTCAATCCCTAACCAATTCCTATCCAAATCAACAATCTAGATCGAAAATCGCCTGATTTTATAATGCGTATTTATTCCTGATTTTATAATGCGTATTTATTCCAATGTATCATGCTCCCGAGAATAATTAATTGGGTTGTATATCTTTGGAGCCAGAAGTATGATTTACGTATATAACCCTAATAAAGAGGGCTTTATCATGAGAATACACTAAAAGCATCCAGCTTCCTTTTTTTTTTTCCTTTAGAGCCAGCATCTTATTTTTTCTCTTTAACAAAACTATCATGAAGAATATCTGATAAAGTTCAAGGGCAATTAGGTCACACTATTTTGAATTTCAAGGATATTTCTCGTGGTACCCGTGACCTTTAGAAGAAGCCCTAGAAAGGGATGGGGGAAACCCTAACTCTAAACCCTAATTGGATTCGCACGTGGGACCAGGCATGGGAATATTCCCTTGTGCGAAGAGACAAAAGGGATATTCAGGGGCAGATTTGGGGAATATTAAGAACACGTGTCCTATGTGAGTGGTGGTGAGAAGCGGTGGGCTGGTTAGATAGAGAGAGAAAAGGGGGGAATCTCTCTCTAAAAAGGCAAAGCCTTGGAGGCTTCTCCTACAAGACTTAATGAGACAAAATCACTCATTATTGTCTCAGGGAATTTCCCATCCACTTTTTTTTCCCCTTCTCTCTTTCTCTCTCTACTGTTCACGTACCATCTCTCTCCTCTTTCTCTCTCTCTCCTTTTTCTCTCTTCTCAAGCTGAATACTCTCTCTCTTTTTTCTCCCAATACATGCATATTACGAGGGATCACTCTCTTCACCCGTTACTCTTATCAAATAGTTATAAATGCATTGGTCACTATATTAAAAAAAAAAAAAAAAATTGTTTTTTTTCAAATTTTATGGCACCCTGAGTCACCCCCATCAAGTCATTCTATTTGAAAAGTGATTGTGACATCTTTGTAATAATAATTAAAAAATTATTTATATAAAGTATATATACCAATAAGGTGCACCTAAAAAAAACTTATTAAAAAAAGTTATTCCTATGTTGAAAAAACCCTGGTCATCTCCAAAAAATATATGGGATTTTTAGTCTTTAAAATAGTTCATCTTATATATTTTATCTTGACTATCTATTTTCAAGATTTTTAAGGGTTTATAAATTTGTTTGATCATCACTATTTTAAGAACTTCAAATTTCATAATTGAAAAAAACAATAGATTTTCATATCATTACGATGCTTTACGACACCGAAATTGAATTTTCGATATAGTTTTGAGGTACACCTTATTTCAATGGTATAAAGTTGACGCCTTATATAAACCTCACCCTAATAGTAAATGGTCTCATGGTAAACGATTCCAACCATCTCTACCACCCTTGCCTCTTCTCTATTGCACATCTACTCTCTTCTTTTTTTTAACATAACACTATACATCTATTCTCTTGGCAAACCATGTGTAAATATTTTATCCAGATATCCGAGATCACTATGCTCTAGCAAGGAGCATATTGTACACTTATTCCCTCAGGCAGAAGATTAACTAAAGAATCATTAAATTACTAGATGATTATATTCAAAATAACAACATTTATACTTTGAATTCTCTAATTCAAAAACTGGATAGCTTCTATTGATCTTGCATCATTAGTTCTTTCAAGGACACATAAAATGCTGGAAAGTTTTTATTGGATATGGCATATGAGTTGAAGATGATCAAAATTCAGTGTCCTAAAAATCCGGGGGTTTTGTCCAAGGATTAATTG
Source organism: Amborella trichopoda (assembly GCF_054954075.1). Classification (NCBI taxonomy): domain Eukaryota; kingdom Viridiplantae; phylum Streptophyta; class Magnoliopsida; order Amborellales; family Amborellaceae; genus Amborella; species Amborella trichopoda. The sequence goes on from NC_142340.1 coordinate 40,217,604, forward strand.
GACAGTTCCCTCGAGACCACACAATCTTTTGGCAACAGTAACTGTGTGTATTCTCCATCGTTCTCTCTCTCTCTCCACTTTTTTTTTCTGCTCTCTCTCTCCCCTACGTCTCTTTTGGGAAAAATTAGAATCTTCTTACCTTCCGCGCCTCTGCACTAAAGGCAGAAGGAGCAGAAGAATATTCGTCACACTTTCCTTTACTTCTTTATTTTTTTTTACTTTTATTTTTTAGTACTATATCCTGTACCCTTAAATTCTTCCCTATTTTTTTTTTTTTACTTTTATTTTTCCGCATATTTCATATGTCCCAAAAAAGAGTTTTTTAAAACTAATAACCAAGGCCAATTCCACATTTTCTAAAGGAAAAATTCATATAACGTTAACACCTTAAAATATACAATTAAAGCACACCTCTAAAATCCTTCCAAAAAGATAGTTTTGATGAAAAACATCTAATTGATCATCTCAACACTGACATGCATACATGTGGAGAAAAAATGCGATTTGAAATCTTAAAAATAATACATCTTACAATACATTTCATGGACCGTCTATTTTTAAGATTTTTTTACATTTATAGATCTATTTAATTGGAATTATTTTGGAGTTTAGAATTTTATAATAAGAGATAAAAATAAATTCTCGCACCATCTTAAAAAAATTTTACACTAAAATTGTATCTCGTGATAAAGTTTGGGGGTACAATTTAATTTGATTATTTAAGGTTGCAACCCTATACAACCACATTCTTTTTAAAAGGGGTGCGATTTGTATTGAGATGAGGCTCCAAACAATCCAAACAATCAAAGCAAAGCTCACTTTCAAATATTGTTGACAAATATGGTTTCAATATTGAAAATATTTGTGATGGCCTTAAAATATATTTTCATATTTACTTATAAACTTTAAAGCTTAAAAAATAGTGTAGATTCAGCAGATCAATGAAAACTTAAAAATCTTGAAAATTGACGGTCCAAAAATGTGTTACAAGATACACTATTTTCAAAACTTGAAATCTATTTTTTTCTAATGTCCATGAATCTTGATATCGAGATGATCAATTTGAGGATATTTGGGCATCAAAACAACCTTTCCTAGTGAAATCTTTGAGGTGGGCTCTAATTTGATTGTTTAGAGCCTCGGTTTTATATAAACGTGTTATTTTAAAAAATTGGGTTTTTATTTTTAGTTTTTTTTTCCAAATTGTATATCATGATTTTTGAAACTTACTCATCATTAGATGTGAAACTGGATAGCTTGAGGTGTATCACGAAGTTTGATAATTTTGTAAAAACTTTGAGTCCAGTAAATGACACATTCACAACCACTTGATTGTAAATCTAATGGACAAAAATAATTACGACCTCTTTATATTAACAATAAATAATTCTCTCTTTTTTTTTGTATAGTAAAATTCCAAATAAACAATCAAAAGCCACTTTTTCACATAAGAGAGAGTTAAAGGACCATCACGAGAGTGAGAGTTGAAGAAAACCATGACTCAATGAAAGAGAGAGAATAAGTTGAAGGGGACCGTGAGTCAATTAGAGAGAGAAAAGATGAGCATAGGCCAAGGAATTGGTTTCACATGCACCCTGCCACAAACCGTCCTCACAACTTTTTTTCCACCTTTGTTCCTTGTAAGAAGCTACACTCCCAACCCTTCCTTTATTTTTATTTTTAGTTTTTAATTATTGTCTACCCTTTTTCCTTTATCTCTCTCTCTTCCCACCATCCCACCTTTATTCTCTGCAGGCGTATCTCTCAAACTTCAAAACCCGATCCCCGAACCTTCCTCCTCGTCCCATCTACAAATATTCCCTCTCTCTCTAAAAACCCACCCCCCATCTCTCTCTAACCATTGTTTGAAGAAGCTCTGCTCTCTCTCTCTCTCTCCACATTATATGCTTAAAAGGAACCTTGGAACCTTTCAGTTGTGCAAGTGCTGAGAGAGAGAGAGAGAGTGAGTAGGGATGATGGGTTCTCCTGCTGAGCTTAGCCTTGATTGTAAGCCATTTTCAGATCAACCTGAGAAAACTAGCAAGCTTAGAGACTTCCTTAAGCGCCTTGAAGAAGAGAGAATCAAGATTGATGCCTTCAAGAGAGAGCTCCCTCTCTGTATGCAGCTCATCAATGATGGTAAAACAAAAATCTCTCTCTCTCTCTCACTCAACACCATTTATCCATGTCTTCTCCCTTAGAGAAAACCTATCTCACCTTTCTATACATATAGCAACTCAGATGATACTCCAACTCTCTCTCTCTCTCTCTCTCTCTCTCTCTCTCTCTCTCTCTCTCTCTGTGTTCCAAGAAACACATGCTCAATGTCTCTCTCACCATCCAGAAATCACATGCTTAATTCATGCTCTCTCTCTCTCTTTCCACTTAAATAACATGCTTAATCTCTCTCTCTCTCTCTCCACTTAATTAACATGCTTAATCCATCTTATTTCTATCTCCTCACAAAGACACTCATAAATCATCTGTAATCTCTCTCTCTCTCTCTCTCTCTCTCTCTCTCTCTCTAGGGTTGTCTTTTAAGTTGAGTGTGAGATTCATGGATAGATGGGAGTTTTGGTATTTAGAAAAGGATGGAGGCCAAGAAATGAAAATGAAAATGAAAAGGACTCTGTGGAGGCATGTTTTTCTCATGATAACGGGCAGTTTTGCTATTTTGAAATATATCAGTGTCATAAATAAAACACTACTAATGCTAAAACCAACAAAACCCATGGTATACAATCCCATGTGTATTTTGCTTTTAGAGAGAGAGAATCTGGATGTGTGTGGGACTTAATGTGTGTTGTGGGTAGAAATGTAGTGAGAGAAACAAAGTGAAGAAGAGAGAGAGAGTTTGCACTAAGACCCAATATTGATATCCTCTCTCTCTCTCTCTCTCTCTCTCTCTTCGTCTTTGGAATTTTCAGCTATGGAGGCCTCAAGGCAGCAGCTAGCGAGCTGCTCTGAACTAACACGATCTAGTTCAAAACCAGTGCTCGAGGAATTCATACCCATCAAACGCTCGAGCTCCGAAGGCTCAGAGACAACAAACATGACTTCTGATAAAGCAAATTGGATGACATCTGCTCAGTTGTGGAGTGATCAGAGCTTCCCCTCTTCTCAAAAACCCGCTTTCAACGGAAAACAGAGGAATGGTGGAGCTTTCCTCCCGTTCTCTAAGGATAGAGAAAGCAGAAAGACTCTCTCGGACCTTGCCTTGGCTTCCACAGAGAAGGAAGAAATAGAGAGTCCTAAATTCACAGAGCATGAAGCCTCCGGGGCCAACAAGATGAAAGAGAACTACAACCAGGTTCAAGGGGGTGGAGGAGGAGGGTTAGAGAGAGAGGAGAATAAGGGGAGTAGTGGTGGTCAGACGCAGAGGAAGGCAAGGAGGTGTTGGTCTCCTGATTTACACAGGCGTTTTGTTAGTGCACTTCAACAGCTTGGTGGGTCTCAAGGTCAGATAATCTCTCTCTCTCTCTCTCTCTTAAATTTAGAGGAGGCTTTCTTTTTCATCTCTCTTTTTTCTCTTTTGGTTGGGATTTTTAAAATCTCTCTCTTAAATTATAGATTGTCTGTCTTATTTTTGGGTGGCTGGTGTGTGATTGTGGAGTAGTTGCCACCCCAAAGCAGATCAGGGAGCTCATGAAGGTTGATGGATTGACCAATGATGAGGTGAAAAGCCACTTACAGGTACCCTCTCTCTCTCTCTCTCTCTCTCTCTCAAATCCGCAATGAATCTCCTCCTTTTGTCTCTCTCTCTTATGTGCCATTTCCTATTCAATTTTTTGTTCCCCACTTGTCCCAAACATGGAAAGTCTACTTCACTGCTCTCTTTCTCTCTCTCCATTACTACTCTCTCTCTAGAAGTCGACATGCCTAATATGATCCGAGAAGTATACAGAGATTTTTTACTTTTAGTACAATAACACTCTTGTCAGTTAGATTTTAAATGCAGAGATTGTATGAGTGTTATCGACTAGACTCGTTATTAAAAAAAAAAAAAATTTCAAACTCGGTGATACCACCGACCATTCAATTTGAAGGATGCATCTATAACTGTAGAGGTAAGGTGCACCTTCAAATTTTATCATGGTATATAAGTTTGATGTAAAATGTTCTTAGGAATATCTCAAAATCTATTTTTATATCTAATTATAAAATTTAAAATTTCTAAAATGGTTAAAATCAAGTAGGTCTATAAAGATATGAAAATCTTGAAAATAGACGGTGTAATATAATATAAAATGCACTATTTATGATATTTAAAATCTTTTTATTTTTCATGGTCATAAATCATCTCGATGTCGAGATGATCAATCTAAGGGTTTTTCAACATTAAAACTACATTTTTCGACGGATTTTTTAGATGTATTTGTAGTTCTTATCCTTGTATAAAAGTCTGATAGTATACAATCCCTACCCCACATACTGCAAAAACTCTCTCTCTCTAGGAGACCGTATCCATTACAAACACTTTTCTGATTCACTCAAGACAAGGACCCATTCCTCCCTCTCTCCTCACTAGTTCTCTCTCTCTCTCTCTTACTCCCACACACAGGGTGTGACACACCCACCCAATCTATGAATTAGATCTCTCTCTCTCTCTCTTGACTAACCATACTTTTATCATGGTGCACAGAAATACAGGCTCCACACAAGACGGCCAAGCCCCACCCCACAAGCAGTTCCCACACCGGCTCCACAACTAGTAGTCCTGGGTGGCATCTGGGTCCCACAACCTGACTTCTCTAACCCCTCTCCCAATGTTAACCCCTCCAACCCATCACAAACTCTCTACACCACAACCCCACCAACCCAACCCCACCACTTCTGCCAGCCAACAATGGCCCAAGACCACCTCTACGCGCCCACGCACCGAACCTATTGTGACCAAATGGCTCTAGCCCACATGAACCCATCTCACCCGAACGGCTCGGTGATCGAGCAGAGAGGTGGGTCGGAGAGCATAGAAGAGGATGGAAAGTCAGAGAGTGGGAGTGCCGAGAACGAGGTTAGAGATGCGGGTCCAGCCCTCTCGCTATCTCGCATGCATGGCCATCGTCATGGGAATCGTGGCCATGATGGCGATGACATGGATGAAGATGGGGACGGTGATGATGATGATGGGGATGATGGGGATGAGGATGATAGTACAGGGAGTGAGATAACACTGAAGTTTTAGCTTAGGTTTTTTTTAGGTCTAATGTGTGATTTAGAGCTTCCTAGCGTTGTATCTATTAACCACTGTATGTTCTAAGAATCTGAAACCAATTTCCCACCTAGAGCATCTGTTTCCTCGGCTTATATATAGGACTGACAATTGTGTCTTTAGAGTTTTGATAAATGACCAAATTATCTTGTTCATCTCCATATGGTTATGATGTTAAGTCCTTGGTTTGAGGGAATTTCTTTAGGAATTCAAGTGAAATCAGCTCTTTTTCTCTCTTGATGTTTCTTTCTTCTTTCCTTGCATTTGATCTACTACAAGAATGTTAAACATTCATCCATTAAAGTAATAATAATGTTTCATTTTTCATTGAATTTAAGAGAAGTAATAGCTCGTAAATTAATAGAACTGTGTAGCTCTTCATTTTCTGGTTCGGAAAAAAACCAGTACTATTGCAGCTTTTGTTTATAAGGAAAGAGACACACAACAAAGAGGAAATAATGAAGGTGCTGCAGATATTTTTGGGAAGCAACAAGAGAGCCACACTAATTACCAAAAAAACAAACATTAAACATGTTCCTAACTGTCACACATGGAAATGAAGGATACATTACCAATTTTGGGGCAAAATTCCCCCTAGTATTTTGTTGCTTTAAAAAATCAAAACATTTAAACAGCCAAATGTAGAGCTTATCTAAATCGAAACTTTCATTAGAGAGAAAGATGTACAAGCATTTCCCCCTGGTCTTCCTTCTAAACACATGGTGCAGCAAATCCAAACATGACCCCAACAAACCTATTCAATTATGCTTCACATTGAGCATATTACTCTTGTCCAAGTCACTTAAGTACTGATAAGTTGTTTTGCTTTATTCCTATATGGGTATCATTGAATTGAAACTGAAGATCAAAGGTTCCTTACTAAGCTTGAGAGCCTGATCCTTAGGAAGCGTAACTGAAACATTGCGAGCCAAGCCCCCCTCAGGGGAAGGAAGGATCAAGATCTCCCCTTCTCCTGCCACAGGCTCAACATAAAGCGAAACCCTAACCGGCTCCAACCCATTTCCAAACACAACTTCATACAATGGCAATTCTTCCAAGTTTGCACATACAAGGCCAGGACCATAGACAGGAAAAGGCTCATACTGCTTCTTTCCCCCTTCTCCCTCTCTCTTAGATTCAACCCATCGAAGCAAATGCATTGCCTCCTCTTCTCCAATCTTGTTTACAGCCTCTTGCAAAATTCTGGTTAAATAACCCAACTCCCCTTCTTTCATTTCTTTCTTGATATTCATGTTATGAGGATCCATAATAGTGAAAACCATGGCATTTCCAAAGAACTCATCACCAAGGCCCAAGGTACTCCTCATGTTAAGGCAAAGGGACAAATCCACTAAGGTCTCTTGTCCCTTCACTCTACTACATGCAACCCAAAAGAGTGCTGTAAGTGCCTCGAAGGGTGTGGGCTGGAGCCCATTTAGTGAGCCCCACTGGGCGTCTCTAATGCACTTCTGAACCATCTCATTGCTAAAGTGGAATGTTACGGTCGAGTGAGCGGCTACGGGGTCTCTTAACCCTTGTGAACGTCCTTGTTCTGTGTGGGCCTTTGCGGCTGATTCATAGTGTTTCACACATGGGCTGTCGTTGAGGAATGAGGAAGACACTGCTCCAGTTATTGGAGTTAAAGAGAGATGAGTAGGTGGATAAATTGAAATCTGTTTGAGATGGGTCTCAGCCCATTTCTTCACAAATTGAGCGGCACAAATTGCGTCAGATAAGAGATGGCTACAACTGAATCCAAGAGCCAGCCCCCCACCCTCGAACACGGTCAGCTGCAACGAGCAATTAGAAATTTAGAAGTGTGGATGGTAGATTTTAAGCGGATGGATTGTCCATGTAATCTGGACAGTGCACATGGAATCTCGGCTATTCTCTCAAATTGGAAAAGAACAGAACTGGAAGCGACACCCCTATAGGGCTGTGAATGACACCTATAACCTTCAACGTTTTTAGGTTGAGTTCTGTTATTTTCAAATGAACAATAGGTGTTACGAAAATTTGCAAAAGCAATAAGACCTTCCATAATGCGAAAATTTACCATAATCTTCATGACAACAGGTGGTTTGTGATCATGAGGTTCATCACCATCCAATCAATGCGGTTGGATGATGGAGGAGTGGGAAGCTGATCCCCTGTGGACCTTAAATTCAAAAAATCTAAGGCCTAAACATTTTCTTTGACATTTGAAAGAAAGAAAGCTAATGCATAAATTGACCTTAATCCCTGAAACCACTAATACGAAGGCATGAAACAAACTCCATCCCTGCTTTTGCATTGACAAAGATGTCCCTTCGTAGAAAGCTCTATCCTACAAAAGAACAGCCCAAGAGATATACCTGAACATAAAATGTTGACCAGAAATACATATCGACTCTCATGTCTTCCCAATGAGCAAGCTTCAACTCTGCATCTCTATTGACAACTGTCAGCCACTCGTCGATAGTCATATTCACCCTTCCTTCCACAAGTCTCACCCCTGTGTCTATGAGCTTGACCCACCAACTTCCAGTCTCGCCCCTCACAAGCCTACCCGTCATAACTGGAAAACTAGAAAGCAACATCGATAGAGATTCTTTTAGCTTGTTCACCAGGACCAAAGCCTCATCCTCTCCACCAAATCTGTAGTAATAGACCGCACGTATATTATGAAGCTCCATAATGCGATCTAGGGGTGAAAGCAGAAATATTTTCCCCGGAGGCGTCACATAGGCGCTCACAATCGTTCTCTTGCTACAAATAGAGATCAAACTTGCAAGGTCGGCCATTGTAGAGTCTTCAGAATGAATCTTGCACTCACTGATGGAGCCAAGAATGCATGTGTATATCATACACAGTTAGACACAAACACACATATATATATATATTTACACATGCACTACATGACTTCGGGACCACTTTTAGAAGACAACAAATCTGAACCATGAACTATCCTTGGCTTTCTAGAAATAGACATATCACCCAAAAGTAAAATGACCAAAAGGCCCTCTCTTCTTCCAATGTGCCCTTGGGGGCAAGGATTACCGGGGTTCAATAAATGACTAGAACATGATTCATGTACAGCTTTGTCTATGATTAACCTAATTGAGGAAGAAACTCAACGATGAGGGATCTTGATTCACAGTTTCTAAGGAATCGGAACCTCCTCAGTGCCTTTTCAGTGAGGAAATCAGAGCAAAATGACCAAATAACCTTTGTGCTCTAGTTGATTATGTTATTTCTCGATCTCATAGTCCGCACTCCTAGTTCAACATAAGATTACTTTTTATTATGCTTCAACAGAAGAAATTTTGGCCATTTCAATCCTTTCATGGGTGTTTGTAGCATGCGAAGCCAGTAGTGGAAATCCCAGGGGCAGTTTGGATAACCCACCAACACGTAGAACCCCTAATCCTTAAAATATGGAACAAATTTCTGAAAATTTTGGAAAACTATTGCATGTGTCTTCACACAGATTATATCCACAACAGCATTAACAAACTCTACTACAGCCTAACAATACACACAAAAAGCCTGCACTAGGATTCAAACCATACATTTCCTGAAAACTCCTGCCAGAATTCTCAAATTTGGCATGAATATTCACGGGCCAAAGATTTTTATCCTTTTTGTTTACTACAGAAATCTAATACTTAATTGTGGATTATGAAATTTAGGCTCGCTCCCTTAACTGAAACCATTGAAAATCCAAGAGAACTCTCTCTCTCTCTCTCTCTCTCTCTCTCTCTCTCTCTCTGAGTCGGACGCACGTGCCTTAGAAATCAATCATTCCAAAATTCCAAGAATCAAATCTTATTCAGTATCAAGTCCCAAAAATTAAAGATAAGAAACAAAAATCTATATTAACATACGAATATTGTCCCAAAACTCAAAAAGTTTTCATAGTTACAAATCTAAATGGCTGGCAGAGCTGCAAACTCAGCAAATGAGGGAGGTCAAGGGTTCCTTGTCCCTCAAAGAAACCACCTTACCTGCCCCCAAAGGGGGCCCAAGTTAACACTAAAAGCCTGTGGATCTATAATCCCCAAGGCTTGTGCACGCTGATCTGATTCCTGTCCATGGTACCAACGGCACTCCAACGGCTTTTTCAGAGAATTCCAAAGGTGCATAGAGTGCCTAAGAAGCATTAGATCTATGTTTGCGTTCTGGCCACAAACATAGATCAAAAAATCCATAACCATCAATATCTTTTTTTGGAGAGAGAGAGATACTGAAATCCACAACATTAAACTCATAAACTCCATAACAAGCCACATTGAACGGTATATTTAGCCACATTCACTGTTTTACCTTCAAGGCACTTAAGCCAGGCCATCAACAAACGGAATATCTTATCAGAACTCCATGTTTTCTCCATCATTAACATCAACCATATCCGCATCCACAAGGGTCTGCTCAGTCGCATACAAATACTCCTATGAAGCAGAGCTCTAAACCTTTCAAAAATATGAAATAATAACCAAGGAAAGGGTGCTAAAATGAAAAAAGTGACCTGGAGTTCCTGTTCATAGCATTTGAGCTTTTCAGTGCAGCCCCTAACTTGCAGGAAACACCTTTGCATCTGCCCAATTTGCAGAAACATTACTTAGTCCACCAAGTTTCACAACATGTTAATTATTTGAGGAAAAAGAGAAAATGAAAAGAACTAATTTATTGCTTATTTTGGATGGTTGATAAGCTAGCATTCAAGCAGAAGATCATAGCTGTAGATCCTTGTGCCCTCACAACTACAACAAGAGGGACCAAGCGCGCACAGAGAGAGAGAGAGAGAATACATAAATCATTGTCATTTAGGATGACATTATCAATACATAAAATGGAGTCAACTTATTCAGACAATATATTGTCTTCCTAAAGTTGACAAGAAAACATTGCAACTTAACCTTGGTTAATTGAGCCTGGCGATGCAATTTGAGCATTTTTGTGGCTGCCAGTGACTCTTCAAGTTTCTGTATTCCCCAATGAATCAAGTGGATGCACATTAAAAAAAAAAAAAGGATGAGAATGAAGAGCATCATCAAATCAGATGAAGTCAGGCAAAACCATATTATAAAAACGAATCTCAGTACTTATTCTTTCTGAGAACAAGCCATCATATACAGAATATATCAAACTAGCACAAGGATGCAAGAGATATTCTGTTTTGAAGAGAGCCTTCAAACCTGGGTATTCTTTTGTAGTTCTAAAACAAGCTGCTGCTTTTCCTCGAATTTCTCTTCCATCTGATCGATCTGATGAATTATTTACAATCAGACAAGTTCCCATTACTTAATTGATGTAGGAAAAACCAGATAAAAGATAGAAGAAACCCATTGAAAAAATCTAAAAGATAGAAAAATCTATTGTCCTTAGTCCTTACTATACTAAAGTTCAACTTACATGAAGCATAGAGAAGCATTGTTCCCTAAGACATGGCCCAAGACAAAAATACTTGTTCTTCTTATTGTCAGTAAATACTAGAACAATCTATAAGGTATTTTAACTTTATTAATAAGTGTAACTTAGCAAATTAATTCACATCCAAACTGGTACTAGATGAACATGGGAACAATCAGCTGTGTGGCTATTGACACAGGTAGACTGAACTTGCAGCTGCACCTGCTGAAAGGGGTCAATCTGAATGGCAAAAATTTGGAGTTCAAAACCTCATAACATTTTGCTTTAGTTGCTTGACGATGGTGCATCTAGCTGTCCCTTGCAAAGGATTTCTTCTTTAACTAAGTCTAACAAATTTTTAATACTATTAGTGAATGAAAATGGTAGGGGACCTCTCCCCATCTTACCCCAAAAAGATGGCATCACATTGCAATTTATACCTAAAGAAATTGGTTACATACAAGACACAATATACTGCCCATTTATAAACTCCCTAACAAATTGGACATAAGAATAACCTACGACGATTCTCATCCCTACAGCTTCCAATGCAAATGGCCAGAGTAAAGGAAAACAAAAAAAAGCGCCTGGCAGATTGTTTGCTCTATATGCGCATTGGGTTCACCTGAAGAAGCCCAAGAAGTGCTGTTTTTTTTCTTTTTATTTTATTCTTCCTTCCGTTTCAAATAGAGGTTCAAGCCAAATTGTTCAACTGAAGTAAGTGAAGACTTAAAAGACAGTTCCAATTTTTAAAGTAGATAAATGCCCTTATGCATCACAAATTTCAAAGAATATAGACCAGAATACAACAGTAATGAAAAGAACCATCTTATTTTTTTTTTTTTCTTTGGGGGGATAAGGGGTCGTTCAGCATGGAAAATGAACTTTACGCATGGTAAGAATAGAACTCAAGACATCACGTTGTAGCGCCTGCCAAATTAACCACTTAGCCTTAAGCCCGTTCCTAATGACAAGAACCTATTCCCTCAAAAAAAAGCACTAAAAAGAACGTCGACCTGTCTCTAACAAGAACATAGCTATCGATGCACTAAACCTTCCAATAAATAATATAGAAGTTTTTCATTTTGAAAAATGTAGGGTTTTAGAGCGTCAGCTGATGCACCTCTTAAAATGTGCCTGCCTTCCAAAATCAATCTTAGAGATGCATATCAGATCCAATATTTTAACAGGTCGCTAATCTCCAACAACCACGATCACAAAATTTGAACCCTCAAAATAATATATTTAAACTTTTCTTTTGACCATTCAATTCTTCACAGATCATAATCTGCACCATTTTTTGAAGCTCCAAATGCATGGATCCAAAGTGGCAAATTGCTGTGATCTAGGATGTGATTCATATCCTAAATCCATGGAAACCTGAAAGCACTCATAAGTTGGCCAACGCACAATAAACTTTCCCTTTTCAAACTAACAAACACAGACCCAAATTCATGCAGCTTATCTTCCCTGCAAATTAAGTACGGCACATTAGGTACGCATGAAAAATACTTCCATGAAAGTATCTTCATGTGAAAAAACTCCCTCAAGTGATTAGGTGGGGGAGTTTTTTCACATCAATTGGCTGCCAATTAGTGTGAAAAAAATGCATTGCGACTAATCACATGAGATAGTTTCTTCACATGAAAATACTTTCACCGATGTATTTTGACACATATCAAACATGACCTAATGGATAACACAAGAAGCACCCCAACCATCACATTTACGAGATCTCTGCAGTCTTCTATAACTCATATGCTAAAGTTAAATAACCACATAACAAGTAGGAATTAGCTCAATGTTCATAAAATAAAGTAATAGCATACTATTAATAACACTCTTGAAATAAGGTAAGGACACAGTTTCTATGAGTCCATGTAGAAATGAGTAACCTCTTAAAAATCTATTTTTGAAATGGATTTTTGGACTTAATTTTTAAGGAAATGTAATCTCTAACATGGAGATCATGAATATGAAAAAATAAATAAATTTGAAAATTAGAAATAATAATTCAATTAAAAAAATATTTGGACCGTTAGTTTCAATTGTTTTTAGATGGACCACCTATGTGCATCCATCTTTAAGATGGATGCTTTATACCTTGGGACCGCATATTGTAGAAATGCGATCCAGCCAGCATGAAACAATTTTCCATAAAGTAATAGCATAATATCAATAATACATTAGATACATCAGCATCATCTTTAAAGCGTTTACTCAAAGAATCTACATAAACCACACATACCTCCCTCTGAAGCTCATTGTGCCTTTTAATGGCTCCATCTAATTCCTCCTTCACCTGAATACAACAGGGGAAATGCTAATGAATGCAAATGGGAGTCATCCTCATCAATGAGGAGAACATCAATACCACTCAAATAAGTCCCTATCGTCAAATGTGATGTTTATTTACCTGGTCTTGGTAATCGCTCGAGTTTGATGACAGCTCCCTCTCCCTCATTGGGCGCTCATCAAAACTGCTAACAGAAACCAAGGAGGACTAACAAAAGTTATTACCTATGTACTCTTAAAATAAATAAAACTAAAACTAACAACTCAAATTCGAGTCAAAGAAAATTGGATTCCAAATGAGATCCTTGAGTGAACTAATGAAAACAATTAAAATATTCTTACTTTGATAGATCACTATCAGAAGCATGGAACATTATCCAGCATGTATTAAAACTAAAAATTTTAGATGCAAGATACATGCAATATGTGAAATGGCTGCAATAAACATCAAATAGATAACAATGAAACCTTAATATTCTATTCTAGTTTATTTGAAGAAAGAAAAATTTATCAAGTGATCTAGGACAATCCAACAAGATTTGTTCCAATGACATGCATGTTACCATCCATAAAAAGGGCAAGAAGACAGTTTATGACCAAACCAAGCTACTGTCACAACCCAAAACCCTATTCAACCTAATGCATAAACTTTGCAGGAATCCTATCAGTAGATATTGCTAAGATTGAGAGAAAAGCGAGAGTAAACTCAAGCACAAGATAAAGAAAGTATAGATGTCTTTCCTCTCTATTCGAATCATGGGGCAATGTGCCATATATAAACACAAATCCCTATAGGAGTTACAACATATTATGCATGACAGATACGTGGTTATTATAACCCATTATGCAAGACTGTTACAAGGCTGTTACAGACCATTATGCAAGATTGTTACATGATTTTTAAATCCCATTATGGAAGACTGTTACATGGCTGTTATAGCCCATTATTCAAGACTGGTGCATGGCTGTTACAACCCATTATACAAGACTATTACAATCACCACACTCCCCCTCAAGCTGGAGAATATATATCATAGATGCCCAATTTGTCCAAAGTATCATTTAGTCGAACTCAATTTGAGGACCTAGTAAGTATGTCTGCCAAATGACTCTCAAATCAAACAAATGGAGTACATACTGTTTTTGCAATGACCTTTTCACTAATAACGTTACAGCCAATTTTAATATACTTGGTTCTTTCATGAAATACAGGATTTAAAGCAATATAGATTGCCACTTTATTATCACAATGTAGAGGAATAGGAGCTAATACATTAACCCCCATCTTTTGAAGAAGAGAATGGAGCCAAATTATTTCACATGTAGCACTTGCCTTTGCTCAATACTCGGCTTCTGCTGAAGATTGAGCTATAACACTACTTACTCTTCCAGGTGACTAAATTACCACCCACTGTCATAAAGTAGCTACTGACGGATCGTTGATCAAGAGAACACCCAGCCCAATCTGCATCGCAAAAACCTTGCACGTCAAGGTCACCATGGCTGGTATAAAGTAGCCCTCACCCCTGGAGCAGATTTCAAGTACCGTAAAATGAGATAAACAACATCTAAGTGATGGGAGGATGCCGCTTAATGAACTGACTTGTCACACTTACAACATATGTAATGTCTAGCCGTGTGACAGTCAAATAAATGAGTCTACTCACTAATCTCTAATATGCACCAGGATTACTCTAAGGCTCTGGCTGTTGATCATACAATCTTTGGATAACCTCAATAGAAGGTTTTGCCAGTTTGGCTCCAAGCATTCACGTGTCATTGAGAAGATCAATAGTAGACTTTCTTTGAGAAAAAATATTCCTTATTTAGACCTAGCCACCTCTATTCTAAGGAAGTATTTCAATGGACCAAGATACTTGATGCCAAAAACAGCCCACAAGAAATCTCTCATTTTTTGATCTCATGATCATTATTTCCTGTGAGCACTATATGATGCACATACACTATTACTATTGTGGCAGATCAAGAATCTCTTTTAACAAATACCAAATGATTTGAAGCACTTCTCCGAAATCCGCTGCCATATTGAAATTTGTTTTGAACCAAGCCCGAGGTGATTGTTTCAATCCATATATAGCTGTTCTCAAATTTACAGACCTTCCCTTTCTCCCTCTAAGGATAAAACCTAAGTGGTAATGCCATATACACTTCCTCTTACAGATCCCCATGAAGAAAAGCATTCTTCACGTCTAACTGGTGGAGTGGCCATTTCATATTTACTGCAATAGATAAAAGAACTTGTACTAATTCAATTTTGCTACAGGAGCAAAAGTCTCTTCATATTCAACCCCATATAACTATGTAAAACCCTTAGCGACCAAATGGTCGTTATATCTCTCAATCGAACCATCTGGTTTGTGCTTCAGGGTATTCACCCACCTGCATCCAACAACATGTCTTTACGACCAATCAATGATATCCCAAGTTTGCGGCTTCTCTAAGGCAATCATTTCCTCAATCGTGGCTGCTTCCATGGTGGACGAGCTAATGCATCCGCAACTTTGGTAGGAATAGGAACACAGGAAGTGGAGCAAAGGTATGAATAAAAGGAAGGTAAAAGTGAATCATAAGAAACAAACTTACTGATTGGATGAGAAGTACAAGTCCTTTTTTCTTTTCTTACAGCAGTAGGTAAATTCAATTGTGAAGAAATAGGGGTAAAAGGAGAAGTACCTGACGAGTCAACGAGTTGGGGTTTGATTGTTTCCATTGGAATTTCCCTGCTTCTATTTCTGGGTGTACACTTTCAATTGTTTCTCAATAGATTCCACATGTTCCTTGGTTGGATTACTGGAGCTATTTATGATTATTGGCAGAAGAATAGGATTGTCAGGTGGCCTAGTGGATATTGAATCTCTTTCGGAAGAAAAAGGGGTATATTCTCAAAACACATAACATCCTTTGAGATATTTTCTTTTAGTTTCTGGACAGTAACACTTGTATCCTTTCTGAGAGTTCAAGTATCATAGGAACACACCTCTAGCAGATTGAGGTCCTAGTTTATTCCTAGATGGCCCTTGGGTATGCACAAAGCCGACACAACCAAAGGCTTTTTGGTGGAAGCAAGGTTTCAAAAAACGCTAGGCGGCCCCTAGGCGGCCTGCCTGGCGCCCAACGCCTAAGCGGGCGCCTAGAACCTCGGGCGCCCCGTAATTTAAAAAAAACAAAAAACGCCTAGCCCTCCCAAGTACATCCGCCTGGGTGCCCGCCCAGGTACATCTGCCTGTGCAGGGCCGGCTGGGTCTAGGCGGGCGGATTTTTGGTCCAGGGCGCCTAGGCGCTCGGCGGACCATTTTTTAAAACATTGGGTGGAAGAGAAAACAAAGGAAGTGCATCAAGGAGAAGTTTGAAAGGATAAGCACCACAAAAAAGAGGAAGGCATTCTATTGTTCATATAGCCAGTAGTAAGAACTGTTTCATCCCAATATGGCTTAGTAACCTTCATTCCTATTAAGATGCCTCTCACTACTTCTAACCAGTGTCTATATTTGCATTTTGCCACACCATTCCGTTGTGGTGTGTAGGAGAACAATATTTGAGTTTCTATACCATGTTCAAGAAAACAATTTTTTAACAGGATAAATACTTTGGTGTGTTATCAGAACAAGAAAAAAAAATTTGAGACTCAAACTAGGTCAAAACCCATTTTATGAAATATTTTACTATTGAAGGTACTTCATCTCTGCTTTTCATAAGATAGATCCAAGTATAACAAGAGTAGTCATCAATGAACGAGATAAAAAAATACTGATATCAAAAACAGAAATCACTAGAGCAGACCCCCAAACATCAGAATGAACAAGATGGAATGGCTTAGAATTGTTATTTTCATGTGGCCTAAGCAGATGTGCTATAAGAGGAGTTGCTTATGACTACAAGACTCAGTGCAGAGAGCAGTAGAAGTGCATCCTGTGTTGAACAGGTACAACCCATTTTCTTCACAACCACCATCAATCGTCTTTCTCATTTTCAGGTCTTGCAAAACACAACGTTAGGCGTAAAATTTGACACTGCAGTTTACTTTTTTTTGTCAAGTTGCTAACAACAAGAAGATTGAAAAGAAATAAGGCACATGTATTACAAAGAGCAAGGACAAGGATGATCAAAGTTTGTAAGTACCACTCCCAGAGGCAATGGTTGGTCATGGATCCATCAGCAAGTTTAACTTCGCTAAAAGCAAGAGAAAAAGAAAAGAAACCAACTTTCTTACCAATCATGTGGTCAATAACCCTTGAATCAATGATCTAGGGTGTAGAAGAGGTGGAGTTCGAGGCATGGTTTGCAGTTGCAAATCTACCTAGCTGCTTTACCGGTGTCTAGGAGCTGAGTGAAGCATTGAGAGCAGTCGATTGGTGGTGTAAATTTGTGATGGCCTGATCTCTTGGATCAGGTTCATTGCATTGTGTGGCTAAGGTTTCCTCCCGCTCACTCAATACAATATGGGCACTTGCATTCCTTGGTTTCGGTGGCAAGTGTGGATGCAAGTCCCAATAATGCTCTCAAGGGTATCTCTTACCACAATGGGAGCATTTGAGTTTCTCCTTTTCGATAGGAGAGAGTGGGGCACAATTTGGTCCTTTTGTACCTGCTTTTCCTTGCTTGAAGCTTATTGTAAAGGCTGATCGTTCAAAATGGATGCTTGAGTTTTGTACTTCTGCAATAGCCTTTCCACTAGCCTCCCCTCTTACATAAATATAAATGAATTCAAGAGAGGGCAATTTGTCCTTGCCTAGAACTTTTATTCTCTGAAGTTCAAAGTCAGTATGTAGGTCTAGTAAGAACTCAAAGATCCTTCGTTGTTCAGCATGGTTCTTAACGTCATCAACGATGGGATGAATAAGCTGATAGTGGTCTAATTCTTTCCACTTATGCCTTAATATCCTAAAGTACTCTTCCACAGTCATTTTTTCTTTTGTTGCAAATTCGCTATTTCACGATGCAATTAGTAAATCCTAGCCATATCATCTCCTCGTATGTCTTGGCTATTGCCTCCCATATATCGTTTGTAATCTTAGAAAATAGCAACCCCCTGCTGATACTTGGCTACATGGAATGAAGGAGCCATGCCATTACTGTCAAGTTCTCACTTTCCCATTCATCATGGGATGGATCATCTATGGGAGGCTCTCTCACTCAAGGATTCAAAAAACAGACCACTCGGCGCCTAGGCGCCCAAGATCCTAAACACCACACCCGCAGGGCCTAAGCAGTCCATTCTGGGAGGGCGTCCAGGGCCGTGGGCCCTTATTCGTATTTTTTAATTGCCTCAAAGGGAAAAAGGGATTATTTTGACCCTCAAGATAGTATAAATATGTTATGGGGGTTATTTTTAATCTCCCAAAGTTAAAAAACAACCTCAATCTCTTTGTTATACCTATTTCTTAGATCGAAAGCATTTTATGAGAATCGAAAGTATTTTTTGTGGATTGAAAAAGTTTCCTAACCGTTTTTTTCTCATTAAAATTTTGAAATGTTGAACAAGTTTATTCTCAACACGTGATATGTCATATGTTTGTGTATAAAAAGCATGTTACAATATTTTCAAATGCAAATTAATTACAAATTTGACATAAATATATGCATATATGTGCATTTGGACAGCAAATATATGCATGTATCTTTATAAAAATTGTACCACAAGTGGCCCAAGGTTTTGGACGCCTGCCTGGGCATTGGGCGCTAAGCACCAGGCCGGCCGCCTACCATTTTTGAAACCTTGTTCTCACTTTCCCTGTTATATAACCCACTTCCATCCGGCTTCCCATGAACATTTTGGCAAATTGGGACTAGTTTAAGTATTTTGTTCCATCTAGATAAACTATAGTAATCATCAATCCTGTATGGTTAGATTGACTGATCCCGAGGAAATATTGTGCTTAATACATTTTCCTTCTCCCTTGAACTAGAACCCTAAGGTTAACTCCCAAAACATGAAACCCTAAGGTTTTTTTTTTTCTTTTTTCAAGGTACTAATTCCATAGTTTCAAATGTGAGGTTGATGGAAATGTAAGATCGCTGGAAATATGAGGCCGCTGGAAATATGAGATTGCCAGAAATATGATGTTGCGGGAAATATGAGGTTGCTGAAAAAGAAAGGAAGTTGGGATGAAAGCTTTCTTATTGGTAAAAGAAAGTGAGATGATCGTGCTAGAAATATGAGGTTGCTGATACACCACAACTTCAAGCCTAGTTAGGAAGAAAAATGATGATTCTAGGGTCACCAAAAATACTAGATATCCTAGGGTTTAAATCTCTGCTCTGATAACATGTTCAAATTGAGAGAGAAAAGAAAGAAAGTAAACTCAAGCATGTGATAAAGAAATTATAGATGTCCTTTCACTCTAGTCAAATTGTGGGGCAATGTGCCTTATATACATATGGATCTCTATGGGAGTTACAGGCCATTATGCATGATTGTTACATGGTTGTTCCCATTATGCAAAACTGTAAAATGGCTGTTATAGCCCATTACACAAGATTGTTACATGGCTTTCTTTTATAGCGCACTATGCAAGACTATTACATGGTTTTTAAAGCCCACTATACAAGACTGTTACAAGGCTATTACAATCCATTATACAAGATTGTTTCATGACTATTAGAGTTATTACACATACTAATTTAAGGGGTAATAGCATTCCCCTGCATGACCACAGCAATGGTGGAAAAAAAAGAGTCACTTTTGTATCTCTATCCCATGGATACCACATTCCTTGCAACAGAAAAAGCCTAGTCATTGTATATGACACTATAAGTCTTCTAGTCTGAACAGAAGGGCATATTACGAAATATGACTGCAACAATAAATCATTTTTTTGGGTCAATAAGTTGATAACTGCAATTTAATACAATTTATAAAAATGATAACATGTAAAAAACAAAGCAACTGAGGTGTGCCAAGGAGATGAAAGGTGAATCTCAATGACTTCTATGGTCCACCTCACTGTTAATAGCGAGTGCAATTGCAGCAATGACAGCACATGAAAATCAAGAGAATGCCATCAGATATGAAAATTATCCTACAATTGCCAATGATTTCCATTGGTAAAACAGTCCACATGCATTGCAACACAGCAACCACCAGATCACTTTTCTAGCAATTGACTTCTATGGTACACCTCTACAAGAAGAATAACATGCTGCACACTGTTAGTAGCGAGTGCAACGGAAGCAGTGATAGCACATGAAAATCAAGAGAATGCCATCAGATACGAAAATTATCCTTCAACTGCCAATGATTTCCATTCAGTACAACAGGCCTCATGCATTGTGAGACAAACACCAGATCACTTTTTTAGCAGAAGGCACTGGTGTCTTATAAAGTAGCAACACAGCACCCAATAAACTTAGACCAGTCCCATTATCTTCCTAAGTCTCCCACATTTGGAAGAACCAGCTCTATAAAATTCTAAAAAATTGAAGCTACCCCCTTACATAATCAGAGAGTAATTTAATAACCCTATAGGACAATGAAGGCACTCCTCAGGACTCAAAAGCATGTGCAGCCCAGCCTATGAGAAGTTCTAGAGACTGCAGACTAGTACCATTGTGAATTTGTGATGGACGAGAATGCAAGCCCCCCATCAAGCAAGTACTCAAGTATAAGGCTTTGAACCAAGTCAAGCCACAAAAACCACCTCTAATAACTACCTTTCACAAGGAGTAGAAGCTTTCTGATACTTTATACCAGCCTGAATACATCTTTTAAAGTCAGACAAGAACCAAGAGTCTATATTGCCAAAGACCATGCTATTACGAACTAACAATCCAAGGAAATATATAGCTACTGTAGAAACAGAAAAAAAATTAAGTCAAGAGCTGGAACTTCTAGTTCGGTCACAAGAGTGATGCAACCAATCAAGAACAAGATCCGTAGCATCAAGAACAAGATCCATAAGAAACTTGCAATCAAATCATGGCAGTATTGTCAAGTTGCACCAAGTCTAAACACAAGGCATACACTAGGAAATAGGGAACTCAAGGGAAAACAGAAACAACAAACTTTTCATGGTTCACTATTCACAACTGAACTCATATGAGCAATGGCAAAGGAATATGATGACAAACAGAAGCCCTTGCTTGTGCAATGGCATATCTTGCTCATCGTTCCAAAACATAAAGGAGAATTCTACCGAAGTCAATAATAAGTTCATTTGGACAACCACATCCAGGTTAGGCCTATGTTTTGAGGCTGGGATATTTTAATTTAGTTTATTTCTCATCTTGATTTTATAGACCCTCCAGGTGTTGTACTAGCAGAGAAATAAACATATGCCCAGATTTATAATAAGAAAATAGTATAGACTGAAACAAGTACAAAAACTTCAATGCGAATAGCAGCGATACTCACCCAAGTCGATTCTTTGGCCGATGCTCTTTATCTTTGTCCTTATCTCTGTTCCTATCATGATCTTTGTTTCTTTCAGTATCTCTTTTGACAATGTTCCTTTCAATGTCCCTATCCTGGTCCCAATCAAGACCATGCTCACTGTCCCAATCTCGGTCATGGGTTCGATTGCCATCGAGATCATGATCTTTCTCTCTATCACGGTCAAGGGAATTATCCTTCATGCGATTATAATCATGGCCACGATCATAATCTCTCTCTCGTTCTCTATCCTGCTCACGCAGTCTGCCATTGTTTCTGTCCCTATACCGATCTCTATCATGATCCTGATCCCGGTCTCTATCCCTGTCTCTGTCCCAATCTATGTCCCTTCCAATATCTCTGTTAAAATTTTCACGGTGAAAATTGGGCCTATTTCTGCTCCTCACTTCATTTACTCTCACAGGTCTTCCACCAATAGTCTGATTGAGAGCTTTACATGTCAAAAGGTTATAAATTACGCAATAAATCCATAATCTACATCAGATATACACTAAAACAGTAGCATATATAAGAGTAAACAACAAAAAACTCGCCGACAGCCAAAAAGAGGTGATGCAAAGGCATACCCTGCCATTCATATCATTGATAGCATCAATAGCAGATCTTGGATTCGTAAAAGTGACAAATCCATAGCATTTACCTCCAACTTCCCGGTCATTTATTATCTGCACATAGAGAGCAACAGTGAGAAGAAATGGAACTGAAAATTTTAGAACCAGTTCCTTTTCCAACAATGCAAGTCTTCACTGACTGCATTGGAATACATCAATAACAGGAAAAACATAAAAAACAAAAACAAAAGCAAAAAAAAAATTCTCAAGATAAAGATAGTGTAATAAAGGGAGAGTATATAATGAGACCACTTACCTTTGGTACAAGGTCGTTACAATCAATCTTGACCATTGGATGTGAATTGGGTGGTTGCATTTCCCAAGCTATCAGATTTTACATCGAATGGTTATGGGCAATTGTGACCTCCTTGTATCGAAGGTAAATGGTCTCACTGTATACAATCCCGTAAATAAAAGGATTGCATCATATGCCACCTTGGCATCATGGAATGTAATAAGAACCAGAAAACATATTGGGTACCATCTCTAGCTTTTCCAAACTCTCACTAAGACTCTTGAATATAACTGCTTCAACCCAACCCCCCTCTTCTAGCTTCCAGAAAAGATGACGGAACAAAGGCAATAGCACAAGCATTAAGGAGATTGTCCCTCTATGTAACTAACCTAGCCTTCTACATATATTAGGCTCATTCTACCATGGTTAAAGGACCAAGAAAATACCTCCTTGATCAATCCAATCAAGCCAACCAACAGCCCCAACCACCCCCCTTTTAACAATAGTAGC
Source organism: Amborella trichopoda (assembly GCF_054954075.1). Taxonomy (NCBI): domain Eukaryota; kingdom Viridiplantae; phylum Streptophyta; class Magnoliopsida; order Amborellales; family Amborellaceae; genus Amborella; species Amborella trichopoda. The sequence continues at coordinate 40,240,268 of NC_142340.1, forward strand.
AGAGGGACCTCATAATGCAATTTTAGCTCATTTCAAGAAAGACCTTGGGTCAAAGGTTGTGAATGCACAATCAATGGCTAAGACCTTCTTAATCAATCCAATCAAGCAACCAACACGCCAAGCCACTGCCCTTCTAATAATAGTAGTGGAGGACCTTATCATTCAATGTTTGTTCCTTTAGAAAAAGACATCAGGTCAAGGTTGTGAATGCACAATCACTAAAAAAACCCCCATTCCCCTAAATTTGGGGAATAAAAAAACTTGGACTAATACAAAAACCCTATCCTTTGCCAAATTAAGAGATATGTAATTTGATTTTATAATTTTAAAAAAAAAAAAACTCCCTGTTTACCAAAAAGGAAAAAGAAAAGGCCCACAAACTGATGAAGGTAGCAAGAAGTTGGTGACAATATTGGCAGCACCAGTGGTGGCAATCTGACTAGGTCGACCCGATCTGAGTCCAAGTCTAGGTCCAAGTTTTGAACTCGTGGGTCAGGTGTAGGTGGTTCAAAACCCTAGATCCAAGTCGGATTCCGTCGAGTCCTCGGTTCCCGTTCAAGTAGACCCGACCCGAACATACATAAACACACACACACACAAACACAACAACTCAACCGTCCAACTTGGTTGGACGACTGCTAGCCCGCATAAAAACCATTTTTTTATAGAAAATTTTTTTTTGAGACGTGGACCCAAACCAAACCGAACTAGGTCAAGTCCGGTCCTGGTCCAAGTTTTGGACCCAATGGGTCTAGTCTGCGTCCAAATCCAGGGACCCGAGTTAAATACTAGTTGGGTCTGGATCCAGGTCGAACCGGACCTGCGCTGGGCCATTGCCACCCCTAGGCAGCACCAAATCAAACAACCCAAGACTAAGAATGGGATTTTTCATAGTACCAAAAAGGACTTGTGAACCAGGAAAGAAGAACAATTTCCTATATAAGTTATATTTGTTGAAAACATCGAGAGTGGCTGACTTTGATGGAAGAATTTCACCCATGAGATCTGGTGAGGTTAGAACACCATTCCATTGATTTAGTTCGACGAATTCCATATAAGTGAGCTTGAAGTTAGAGAAGCTATTGTATGTTGCAAGTAAACAGCTACAAAAAAAGACGTTATTGTAAGTTGTCAGTTACCATGAAATTTTCAAATATGTCCATTCTGATAAGGATGGCCAACAGGTTTGCAATGAGTGCAGGTTGGTCATTCCATTTGTATGCTTCTTCACATGCCAATAGTTGGCAAATCCTCAAAACTAATATCCCTAGCTATAAGAGTAGACGAATCCATAGAAGATGGAGAACATTGACAGCAAACAGTGGCTCATCCCTAACTTATTTGAAGATAAAAAATACATTGCCAACATTGTAATATCTATCATTCCCTGAACTCTTCCCATTGAAGGATAAATCAGTAATATTGAGATCAACAAAAAAGGGGAGACAAGCAAGCTCCCCTCTTTTTGCAAATGCAACTTTCACAACTACTCAGACGTATTTTAAAAGTGCACCAAAAGAACAACTAGGCATCAATTGAAGATAAGAAGATAATCCCCACAAGTCCATAATAGAAGAGTAGAATTTTGTGTAAATTTACCTCCCTTAATTTCATGGTTGAATTGATGCACCCTAGCTTTATTTCCTTGAACGTAGACATATGCATAATATTTAAAAACATCACAGGGTTGTAACTTGCAATGGACATTGCAGGGTCATTCTTATCAGATAAGGACACCCCAATTTTTAAACCAGGACACACAAAAAACTAACTATAGTACCTAATAATCAGTAAACGGAACAGTAGTTGCTTGGACTACCGGAAACTGATAAGCTTTTTTGCATCCACAATTCAACATGAATTTTAAGATAATGAACTTATGTGAGAGCCAATCCATAGTTCACAATGGAAGGAGCATTTCTATCAGTAAAATGTTCCTATAATGCACAGGGAAAATAGAGAGAGAGAGAGAGAGAGAGAGAGCATAGAACTCAGAATATCAGTACCGAGTATCATTCAAAAAGCAAATAAATAAAAATATAGACAGGGAAAGAATTAGTAGATAGAGAAAGAATTACTGTAAAAAACATAATACTTATTCAGCAACAGAGAGCAAATATGTCAAAGAAGCATTCAGGTAACGGAAGACAGAGAAAGAGTAATTATGAACTAAAACAGAATGAGAAAAAACATGATTATTACTAAGAATGACCATGGAATCAATAGGTCGAGAGGGAGAGCACTAGGGTTAGGGTTAGGGTAAGGAACCTTTACGGCTACAACGGCACCATATAGGTCGAAGACCCTGCGCAGGCTTTCTTCCGTTGAATCGTAAGGGATGCCACCAACGTAGATTGAGTTATCGTCATCGATCGTCATATTCAACGCAGAGAGAAGTGGAAAAGCCTAGAGCAACAAAAGGGAAGAGAGAGAGAGAGGGCAAGGGCGCTCTTCACATGGACCAATACAGAATTGCGCAGGTGAGATAAAAGAGAGGAGCGTGGGAGCTCTGACTCTGTATGTTTGATGCTAATTGGTGCGAAATGATGTATAGAGATAAATTGGTATGAAAATATTTTTACACGAAAGTATTTTGGAAAATTTACAATAAAGCCCTCCAAAATAGGGCTCTCTAAGCAATTTAACCCTAAGCTAACTTTCCTAACAGCTCCACCTCAAAAAAACCATTCCTAACAAAATGCAAACAAATAAATAAATAAATAAAGACGAAAATACCCTTTCTGTATATAACCAATCATTTTCATATATAACAAATCATTTTTGAATCCCAATAAAAAAAAAGGTCGGACAACACTTGTATAACGTCAAACTCCTCACTTCAAAATGTTGGACCGCCACTTTAAAACGCATCACTACCCCTTTAAAATGTTTTACCTCCACTTCCGCTATTTTAAAATACCGAACTGCCCATTTCTCCAATAGCATAATCGTTGAACCACTACAATGAAACACTAAACCCGCCCATTCCAGTAAAATAATCGTCAGACCGCCCCTTTCAAACCTTGGACCGCCCTTTTCAGGGAAAATGACAAAATAATCGTCGGACCGCCTCTTCCAAACGTCGGACCGCCTCTTCCAAACGTCGGACCGCCCTCTCCAGCGAAAATGATTTGTTACGTCTCTCCAGCGAAAATGATTTGTTAGGTAAAAGAAAGGTATTTTTGTAAAAAAATTGAACTTTTTGTACTAGGGCTTTTTTTTTTTTTTTGAAAAAGTTGCTAGAAAAAATTAAATTGTTTACAAAGTTTTTTTTGGGGGTTTTATGCAAATTTCCCAAATAATTTTTTGACATCGAAAAATATTCTCACACTAAACGGATATTGCTGCCCTAAAAGCTCTTACACTATGCAGTTCAAAGGACTTTCACTATGCAGGAAAAAGTTTACATAACGAGCAAACCCGTCTTTAAGAACCCAAATAAGTAGGTGAAGTGGGGTGGATAGTTCACCCGTACATATAATCACGGCGGGGACTCATGTCACCTTGGAACTAGTTTGGTTCGGGATTGATTCCCAGTTAGATTGGCAATCCTAATCGAAAAACTCTAGGTTTTGAAATATTGGTCTAAACCTTATACTATAGAAATAAGACACACCTCAAAAAAAGAGGTTGTTTTATAGCTAAAAAAAACTTCAAATGGTTCAAGATTTATGGATGTAAAAAAGAAATGATTTCAAGTCTTGAAAGTAGCACATATTGGAATATGTTATCTGGACCGTCTATTTTCAAAATTTTCTAATATTTGTAAATTTGTTGGATCTATGCTATTTTTTAAGCTCTAAATTTTATAATAGATATGAAAATAGATTTGCTGACCTTCGAAGGGATTTCCAACACTTGAACCACATCTGTTAACATCATTTTAGAGTGCGACTTTAATTGTTTAAAGCAATGGTTTAAAAAACGGATCGGTGACTCAGATCGGGCACCTCAAAAACCGATCTGGATCGATAAATCGGCGATCCGAATCGGGAATCGGCGGATTAAAGCTTCAAAAAAATTAACTTTCATTTTTTTATCAATTTGTGAATATTGAGATGTTCTTTCCCTGTATAAATTTATTTTAACTATTAAATTTGCATCACATAAAAGAAAAATCATAGAATTATCATGGATAAAATATATAATTATATATGGACTATTATAAAGAGTAGACTAATCAATGAAAGAATGGCCATTAAAATCTCGTTTTGGCGAAAAACCCTAACCCGCTAAAAAAACCCAAACTATTACAGCCTAACTAACTATAATCCAAAATTATTACAACCTCACTAATTATAATATTATATATTGAAATTATAATTATTAGTTTATATTTTATAATTATTTCATTAGACAAATAATAACAAATTAAAAATATTTTATAATATTATCTAATTTAAAATGTATTACTGACAACTGTAAGAAAAATATTACATAACATGATTTATAATGTAAAAATTCATAAATAAAATAAAAGATTTGGTTATCAATGTAAAAATTAATAAAATACATACAAATTTTGGAAATAACACTTCAATTTTTCAAAAATTTATTTTTTTAGGTTTCTATAATAAATTTATTAAAAGAGATTGTTAGTAGAAAGATGGAGATTTCGAATAGAATAAACTTTTTATTTTTATTTTTTTTATACCTTTCATATTATTTACAAAAATAATTATACCACTATATACAACAAAAATTAACGGTTATATAAAAAATTAATTTTTTTATTTTCCATTTTTTTATGTCTTTTATATTATTTACGAAAATATTTATATTTATACCAACCACTATATACACAACAAAAATATTTATATTTATATCAACCACTATATATACAACAAAAATACAACACATGCGCAAGGGGATTCGAAAACAACAAAAATATTTATACCAACCACTATATACATAATAAAAATGCAACACATGCCCAAGGAGATTCAAATGCAACACATGCCCAAGGAGGTGCCCAAGGGGATTCGACCTTGGAACCTCAAGTAAAAAATTCAAAATCATAACCATCAAGCCATCTAACTACATATGATTATAAATTGCAGATTAATAGACTATATTTACATTTCGTTTTCATTTAATGATGTTTGGGAATTATCCCATATCGAAAGATGGGTATTCAAATTTGGTATATAAATACCTATGCAATATGAATTATAAAATATATATAAAAATATTAGGGCAACCTCGCATGTGCGTTTGGACACACGTGTGCGCGTGTGAGTGTGCATGGGGCACGCTCACATGTGTGCTCGGACACACGTGTGAGTGTGCATGGGGCACGCTCACACGTGTGAGCGTGTGAGCGTGTGAGCATGCGTGGGGCACGCTTGCACGTGCGTGTCATGTGTTACATGTGTGAATCGCGCTAAACCGGTTGGGAACCGGTCGTTCCACTCTAGAACCGGGCTGAACCGGATGGGAACCGATGGTTCCACTCTAGAACCGGGCTGAACCGGATGGGAACCGACGGTTCCACTCTAGAACCGGGCGGTTCCCGATTTTCGGTTAGAACCGGCATGGGCACGCGTGTTTTCGAGTCGAACAGGGCGAGTCCGGTTCGATTCGCCGTTTTTTAAAACACTGGTTTAAAGCATCAATCTTATACGAACGTCACCCTAACATAAACCTATAAATTAACTAAGAGTTATCAAGAATTCAATGTAAGTTGAGAAAACTCAACAACATATATATACTAGTTTTAATATCAAGGACAAAAATAACGAGAAACTTACATAACTATTCTTTAATTTTTTTGTTATATTTAAAAAATTTATTTTATATTTTGTGCTCATATCTCTTTTTTTTATTTTTCTATTTTCTCAAAATAATTCCAAACTAGGTTGGTTGTTTGGCATAGAGATCGGTCGGAAACTTCAAGTTTTGAACTAATGTTTTTCTAAACCAAGGAAATGAACTTTAAATTCTAACTGGTTTGAAACCTTAAGTTCTGAACCAATCTTTACCAAAAAAAAAAGCAAGGAAGTGAACTAGTTCGGACCTTGGAGTCTCTTTTTTTTGCCTTTTGTGAATGAGCAGCTCAAAACTCTAAGTTCTGAACCAATTGCTTGATAAAGATAAAAGACCGGATTTGAAACTTACAATTCTGAACCATGGGTATTTTTAGAAAAAAAATAAAAAAACACGGAAAAACATCACGAGTAGAGAGTATAAGCTATGACAAATGGGGGACTTCTTTGAATCGCACAAAATTTAAGGAATAAAAACTCTCTCTCTATCCCATTGTTATTTCATCATGATTAATCTCTTGAAATGAGACGATGCTCACTATTCTCTATGACTTGTTTTATAATCAGCAATGAGCCATGAATAATCTAAATTATATCACAGACCACTTGAAGGAGGCTATGGTGTCAAAAATCCTTTGTTAAATAGTGAGACCATGCTGAGAGGCCCCTCTCTTTACCTATACATTGCAATCCATGGCCCTGCCTATTTAGGTATGTCAAATATTACATGTCTCATAACCCCTGCTGTCTCCTACTTCTGCATATGATTCTATGCAATGAATCACTCTAAAATTTATAGAATTTGGAGAAATATAAAGTTTAGACAGATTGGAAGGGGTAAGATTGTAGAAAAAGATTCAGCAAATGTTATCGCTTGGAGCAAAAGAGAAGCCAATATTCTTTGGAAATTAAGGGCTACATGAGATTGGAATATTTTATTGGCTACAAATGTTAATCTCCAGCATTGTTACCATGTGGCTTAAAAAAAGTCGATTCTCTTGTCAAAAGAGGAGTTAATTCCACTTCTTTAAGGGTTACCTCTTTCCAATGATTTTTAATTTTATTCTATTGTATAACTCGTACTCTTACTCTCATTAACAGAAGTGTTATGTTATTGTTCAAAAAAAATATATAAAGTTAAACATAGAAGGAACACTGGGCGCCACATTTTTACGGTGCTTTCATTACCATATAACATACCTGTACAAAGGATCATCTCCATACAACATACCTGTACAAACAAAAAAAACAGTACAAGTCATATTTTATACCTTCAATATCATATAAATTTGTATTTTGTTAACATTTTATAATTATATTCAACAAATTTTGAATACATAATAAAATAAATAATAAAATTTTATTGACCATTTTTGTCTATTAAAATTAGTTTTTAAGGCATTAAGAATGCTTATATGGTATTCATCTCTCTCTCTCATGGAAAACCCTAGCTCTCTATCGTCTTTGCCTTCCTCTTACCCCTCTCTCTCCCCTATCTTTTTAACTTGGTTTCATCCTCAGATTCATAAAACACAAAGACAGTTTTCAGTTGGGTTTTCATTCTCAGATTCATAAAACACAGAGACGTGATTTTTCTCACTTAATAGTGCTTATGTCTGTCTATGTGCATCTCTTTGAACTTGAACCATTCATTTTTCTCCCCATTTTCCATAAGCAACATGAAGGCCTTTTCATCTTATGCACCTATGAATTCAATTAAATTATGAGGACCCTCTACTCAATACCCAATCTTTTAAGATGAAAACAACCCCTTATTTGAACTAATTTTTAAGCAATATGTTTTTCTCTCCACATTTGGTGATATTTTAATTAAGGACATTTCTAAATGGTATTTTGTGGTTCCTGAAGTTTAGTGCTTTTAGTTGGTGATTAATCACTATGCTTGGGAGATTTGGTTTAGTATTTTAGTTGGTGATTACACTCTCTCACGAGAAACTCTTTGATGTCATTCTAGCTCATTCAGTGTCCTTAAACATGCACAAGGAGTAGGAATAAAGTGACTTAGGGATCTATTTTTTCTTACTTTGGATTGAATTTTAGGTTTTGAAACTATTGAATAGGCATTTTAGGTATTGCTGTTTCTTGTTTATTTAGTAGGAACTGTTGTTGTTGATTAGGCATTATTATGGCATACGAGCACCCCATGGCCTTCGGTTTTACTTCTTATGCTCTAATGAGGATCGGGATTTTGGGTTTTCTCTAATCCATGTGGGTTCATTCTAATATCTGGTTTTAATCTGTTACTTTGGAAATGAAATTGATATCCAATTTCAAAGATAAGGATTAATGTTTGGTGAATGGGTACCCACCAATTTGTCTATGGTGATAAAGAATAAGGAAGAGATATTGATTGGGTTTAAAGAAACTGGGAGCATTGGATTTGAGAGAGAGAGAGAGAGAGAGAGAGGATGGGAATTTTAAAGTTGGTAGAGTTCCCAATGTTCCATGAAGATTTGAGGAGCATTGTTGGGCTTGCTCTCTCTCTTTCCTTGTTCGATCTATTCATGTTAACTCATTCTTTTGATTATATCTTTCTTTTTGTTGCTTTTTCCTTGCTTATTTTCTATTGATTAATGATAACTCTCTAGTTTGTAGTTTTCTTGATGATACTTCATTTTGTTAAAACATGATAACCATATTGCTCAATGTGATTTGTTATAGTTGAAGGACCATGCATCCCCATTCGAACTCAAATGGATGAGTTTGATGAGATGTCATCCCCTAGTCAAATGGGTGCTTTTTATAATACAACATCTCCAATTGAGGAAAATGACGATTATGTGAATCTAGGCCTTCATAACCTTTATTATTTGTGTTTTAATATTTTACTTTAATTTTTCTTTTCATTCATGCCTTAGACTTGATGAACAATAAAACCCATATGGTTTACATAACCAAAATTTATACTCTTACTTGTTTTCTCAAGTAGTTTGCAGCTTATGAGGAAATTTTACCAATGCCATCAAATACGACTCAGTCCTTCACACAAAGGATTGATACCAGTAGAGTACCTTATATTAATCGAATATTTCCAAGTGATAAATAGTTTATGGGTTTTATTGTAACATTGCGAGGGATTGTGGTTTTCTGGTTCAAAAAGATAGAAGTGATGGAATACATGGGCAAAGTAGAAGCATTCCAAGAAAGTATTATGTTTGTAATCGTGTTGGTTTTACTAAGCCTAAAAGTGGAATCAATTATAACTGCAAGAAAAAAACATCATGGTATGGTATCCTGCACTAATGTATATTTTCCAGGAGATGATCTCAGGTATTCTGTAATGGAGAGTGGCTTCGTTTAACAATGAGCATAACCATACATTACTAGGTGAAAATGAACTACAGTGCTTACGAGCATATCGTACTATACCAGAGAGCATCAAAGATCGAATTGTAATGCTTTAAAAAATTGTGGTGTCAGTGAAGAGCATAATGAGAATCTTAGAGTGTGAGTTCTGTGTTGAATTGGGTCATTTACCTTTTCGTGTTAGGGACCTACGCAATTTTGTTGCTTCTATTAGGAATATGGAATGCAAAAATGATGTCTTTAAAGTTATTATGCTCTGTAAACAATTGAGAGAGATGGATTCTGATTTTAAATATGAGGTGAAGATACACCAATTTGACCGTCTTGAGCATATTGCTTGGTCATACGGGACATCGGTTCGATTATATGAACTACATGGTGATGTTGTGGTATTTGACACAACCTTCCATCTAAATAGCTACAAAATGGCATATGGAATATGGGTTGGTCTAAATAACCATGAAAATACATGTTTCTTTGGATGTGTTTTATTACGAAATGAAAAGGAGCAGTCATTTTCTTGAGCTCTAAAAATAGTACTCAAATGATGTTTCTTATAACCTATGCAAAAGAATTGTTAATATAAACGATGCTCACAAAATGTTGCACTTGTAGACCTTTTTAGGTTTCATGAATGGAAAGGCTCCACAGACGATTTTGACAGATCAGGACATGTAACTAAAAGTTGCAATTAAAAGGGAGTTATTTTGCACCAATATGTCTTTTGTATTTGAGACATACATTATAAGTTACCTAGCTGGTTTAATGGTCCTTTGGGATATCGATACCAATCTTGGAGATAAGAATTTCATAGCCTATATAATCTAGTGACAATAGATGATTTTGAAAAGGAATGGCTGCATATGGTTGAAGAATATAACTTGGAATTTGATAACAATATTCAAAATTTGTATCCACACCGCAAGCATTTGGGCATTACCATATTTGAAATGCTCTTTCTTCTCTGGGATGACTACTACTGGACGTTCAAAGTCAATCGACACTTTCATTCAACGATTCTTGAGCATTTCAATTTATCACTCAATTTCTTAGTTCTTTCTATCTCATATTGCCGATTTGATTAGAACTTGTTGATTTGAGAGATCAAGTTGGAGAAGAAAAAACAATGGAACAAAAGTACCATAATGTACAACTCAAGACAAGATCTCCATTGCAAGCACATGCATCTAGAATCCTTATTCCTTATGCATTCAAAATGTTACAAGAAGACAGTGCAAAAGGAATCCCATGCAATTTTCGAAAAAAATATTGCATGCTTTGTTGTTAGGCATTATACGAAGGATGATGGGGGCCACATGTGACATGGAAGCCAAAAGATGAAAGTATTTCTTGTTCTTGTAAGCTTTTTGAGTTTTCAGGGATATTATGCCTGCATGAAATACAAACTCTTGTGCGTGCTAATATATTTCAAATACCAGATTGTTATTTACCTATGCGATGGCCCCAGGAAAGCTCCTTGCCACCTAGAAGCAATGCGAGCAATTTGATAGCATTTAATGAATGGTTGAAAAACCTTTCAACCATGTGGTCGACCCTTTTGTGAAAGCTCTAAAGGAGGAGGAATGGTACAAAATTGTACATGACATTGTCGCAAAGGGCCTTGATATCATCGCAGACATGGATCAAACAAATGAGGTTGTTCAAAATATGACATCAAATTCTTTGCTACAAGATGAATCAAATGATGGTACTTTGGGTGTTGATGACAATAGCATAGGCAAACCTATCATCTCCGTCATAAAAGGACATCCAAGGGTGAAGAGATTACAAGGCATTGTAAAATGCAAGGGTGCGGACAAACTGGTCATGATGCAAGAAATTGCCCACTCAATAAATCGAAATGCCATATCAATGAAAATGTCAGTAACTTGTAAGATGCAAAGGTGTTAGAATCAACTGTTTATATGTTAAAATATCTTACTTATGAGATCTTAGGAAATCAGCCAGTCTCCCAGTGAACGATTTTGCCATTTTTTTGAGCTCTTGGTTTCCCCCTTTTTGACTTTCTTCCCTTCTTGCTGTTCAATTATGGATGTATAGTATTTTTTGTTAGAATTTGTTGTCCTCCAGCATCTTGGTGGTTTTGTATAATGGTTTCAGCCTTTAGGTAGCCTATTTTATGTCAAACACTCATTTGGCAGACGGCGGATTCAAGGACGTACCGTACCCTATCCAAACTCATTCAATATCATGTGGAGAGGCATATTGTGGCCTTATAAATATATGACCCGGAGCTTGTCTCAAATTGAAATGCTCGGATAGTATTTTATGACCGATTGTTATCCAAGATGCACATGTTTGTATGTCTCCAAACCATTCTAATATTGCGTGGAAAGGCATATTATGACCTCAGGGATATATGACCCAAAGATTGTCTCAAATTTAGATGGATTGATATCCTTTGCTATCATTGGTCGTCAACCAAAGTATATGAACTAACCCACGAGCATGACTCTTAAGGCATATAGGGGCCTTCACATGACGAGTCTTAAGCACATTATACTCTACTATCATACCAGGAGTATGCCTTGCAAATATTTTTCAAGATTAATATCCATTAGGTTTATATGGTGACCCAATGTCTGTCAAGGCATATAGGCCTAGCGTTTGTTCAATACTTATTTCTTGCATCACACCCTCAGGCTTGTTTGTAAATTTCTTCAAGTGTTCTTAGACTTGTATTACGACTACAAATACCCAACACATAGGTATGAATTTAAATGGTTTCTACATTCATTTCTTATTAGACATCATTATTTTATAGCCTCTTAAACCGTATTAAATTAGATTGTTTTAGCTAATAAGTTTTTTTAAAAAAATATGAATATACAATTGTTTATTGAAATTTATGATATTTATCAGTTTAATAGTTACATATTGTAGACACCCCATTCCTAGCTGAAGGAATTCTATGACACTAAAGACCTTAGAACCATAGAAACCTTGACCCCACCATCTTCCTAAGTCATAGGCCTTAAGACCACCCAGTACCTCAAAAACCAACCCATGTGCAGACCATACACCTAAAGCCCTAGAAATCGATACTTAGAAGTCCAAGCCTATAGGCCCTTCTAAAATCTACCATTTAAGCCCATATCAAGTTTTAAATCAAAGTAAATGTCAAAAGAATTCCAATGGCTTAAAAATCATTTATGGTTTGGAAATTATGGGCCAGCGAAATTTATTTGTAAAAATAACATTTTGGTCCCCCAACGTCGACACCGTTGACACTGACATCAAGGCCAACAATGCTATGATATAAGCGCCTATTCTTGGCGCCAAATATGACAATGCTGAAGCAAGGGTAGCAACACTGAAGGCCTGCCATCAGCCACAGTAACCATGAATCATTGACCTAAAGTCAGGCCCAAAAATCCAACCAGGAATATCATGATTGCATCAGGATTGGGAACAACGACTCTAGCATTAGGGATAGTCAACAATAGTGACCTAAATTCATTAGCCTGAACCACTGGCTTTAAGACTATCGGAAAACACAGCTCGAGGCCTCACAAGCACCAGCATTAGCGGTAGCAAAGCTTTCTGCAATAGTGCCTTAAAATAATTGTCCTAAATCATTGAACTACAAAATCGCCAGAAAACAGGGCTCAAAGCATCATTAGACTGAATGAGCCAGATGTGGGTGGTGTGAACGCTAGCGCCCTTGGCAGCCACTGATAGACGAACGACCCCCAAACTTCTGTAACAATGATTTCATTAAATGAGGCTTGACCAGTCAGTGGAAAACAAATGATTAGGACCGGCGTTGGCGCTGCCCACGCCAGAGTCAATGGTAGCAACGCCTGCAAAAAGACAACCCATATATGTGAAACAATACCATGATTAACTCTGCAGTGTCAGCATTGTTCAACCTTGTTTTAAAATGACTAAGCACCACTGAGGGACCAGGGTCAATGGTGGCGACGCCTGGCATCAACAGTGGCCTCGCTGGCAATCAGTAGCCCCAGTCACGTGACACTCCCATAAACAGTGTTTAAATTAATTGAAAGAAGTGTGTTACGCACGCTGTAATAATTCAATGTTAGCTTTTGCACTGTTGACGTAACTTTGAAAGGATTGAGTGACGCCCCAGTATTGTCAGTGCTAACACCGGGGTTGGCACCAATGTCGTCGCTAATTGATGGTTCCGATTTAACCAAAACTTTGTGAAACTATTGAGGGGCCTTTTGTCTATAAATAGAGGCCTTGGCCTCTGATTTTGGGACCTCTGAATTATTGAACTTGAGTCGAAACTCTATCACAGCCAATCTCCCCCAGAATCCAGACTAAGCTTGAGCCTTGATTCGGTATCTTTAAACCCTACTCCCGATATCCTTTACACCCCAAACCTCCCTTTATACTGACCAATCCTACTCGACGGACTTCAAAGGACTAGAAAAATTCTGTGTGCCAAGCACGATCCTGAACTGGCCAGTGACTCCTGGTGTTGGGCCTGGGGATCTGGCTTGAGGTTATCATTCTTTCTCTTTCTTTCTTTTTTTGGATCTTTTTCCAAAACCCTTTTCCAAATCTACCATCTTCTTAATTCAAAACTTTTTCTAGACTTTCTAGTGGATTTTTTATTTACGACCTCACAAGCTGGCACTGACGATAAACTGTACAGTAGCAGTTTAACGACCAGCCCCTCATTCTCCTTATGAGTAACTTAGTTTACGTTCAAAGTCAAGGCCAGTCAGTTAGAATTATGTTTGCCTCAATATCAAACATAAACACATACTTCTCCACTATTTATATTTTGCGTCAACATCTATTATATCTTTACTTATAAAAATGACATGCCACCAATATTCTCGATATACTGCCAAATTGGATTTCTACATTTATTCTTAAATAAATATCATTAATTTGATCTTGTCACAAATCACATTAAATGGATTTTTTTTTTTTTTTGACGAAGTTCAGAATTTATTGATATCAAAAGCAAGTTATAAATAGCAGATACATCATCAGCAATCACCGGCGCAGTAAGAGAAACACCCCTTTTAACTAAAGAGTCTACCAAATCATTGGTTTCCCTATACACATGAGCTAAAGATAAGGTCATAAAGATCTGAAACCCAGTGGATTTAATTGTCAAGGAAAGCGTTGCTCTTTCAAACATCATTTAATCACATTCATCGAATCCCCTTCAATGATAACACCTGCCACTGTATTTCTGGCCACTAGAATTTTCGGGCCATGAAAAATCGCAAGAAATTCCGCATGATTAGCCATTGTGATTCCACACGGGCCAGCATATGTAGCTAAGACATTTCCTTGGCAATCACGTATTGCACCACCGTAGCTAGCTACACCTGGATTGCCAAACGAGCTTCCATCAAAATTCAGCTTAAGCACTCCTAGATCCCATGGCTTCCATCTAGTACAAGGTCTAACTTTAGGCACATCCAACTGAAAAAGGTTAGAGATATTAATAAAACATCAACCTTGGATAAACCCTTGCCTTCCTTGATGACAGCGAGCCATGACCAAAGGGAGATCTTAGTATTACTTAATACCCTGTCAAAACAACGGGCTTTCCCTTCAAAGGTTCTTCGATTTCTCTCCAACCATACTTCCCATAGAACAACAGTGTGAAGGATCTTCCAGATAGAGTTCCCAATTTTTGGTAAAGGCACCTCCAATTGAATGATCAAATCCAACACATATTGCGGTAAGGTTAGGTTCATCCTCATCAATTGAAAGTACCACCACCAAATTTGGATATAAACGAACAATGGATAAATAGGTGCACCTCACTCTCACCATCTTCCTTGCACATCAAGCAAACATTAGTGATGAACTTCCCTCTTTAATCAAATTGTCAACAGTTAGGATTTTATCTTGGGACGCCAACCAAAGAAAGACTTGCACTTATGTGGAATAGGCCAATTCCATATTTGCTTTATCTTTGGAAGAGACCAGCACAGTCTGTCAAAGAAAAGTAATCTATAGACCGACTTAACATAGAACTAGCCATCATTTTCAATTTCCCATGCCATTTCATCCTCATTATGCTGCTTAATGAAAGTTTGCTCAAGCTCTTTTAACAGAAGAAAGAGATAACTCTGAAGTTTATCATAAGGGAATGTGATATTCCAGTAAGCTTTGTCACTTCTAACTTCCAACAAGTCTGCCACCGTAGCCTGGGGAAGACTAACCTTATCAAACATTAAATGGAATTTGATGTATGAGATTATTTATCCTTTCATTTTACATGGACATTATATTTATTCTTCCCATAGTGATGTACATAAGAGAAGCAAAATTTTATAATATTATTGTTGGTGGCCAACATGGTTTGAAAATAGTTACAAGTACAAATTCAAGCTCTAGCCTTACAAAAATCATGTTTTCAAATAGTAACTATTTTATGACAAATCTTATACGATATGTAACTTGACAAGTATCGGAGGTTGCATATTTCGGATGAATTCCTACTTCAAAAATATATCATTGGCAAATCAAAGGTAATAATCACTCGACATTGTATCATTTTTTATAATAAATTTTTTTCTTGCTATTATATATTTTGGAATAAAGAAATGAAATTTTGCAAGTGCCTCTATAGGGAGGATTAGCAAGAGAGAATTTTGATTTCTTTTATAACGAAAAAGTCGTAATGTTTGCATATCTTAAACTTTGAAATCTTTAGATTAAAAAAATTGGTGATTACATTATTTGTTCTCACTGATTTACTTGACAGATTATCAAGTAAATTCTACTCATATCACAAAAATTGTAACTTCATCTGCAAATCCCATCTTTCCGTAGCATCTATGTAAGTTATATTTTTCCTCATATCAAAATTTATTTCTTTCATAGATAGATTAACTCGGACATCTCACTCAATGTGCTTTGGTGACATAATCATCATATTCATTGGTTAGCAGAATAAGGATTGCACTGCACTAATCTTTTACCTAACTCCAAAATATAACAATTGGTCATATTAGAGAGGTACTTCTCATTCCCACTTATAAGATATTTAATATAATCATAAATCTTATTCTATCTCTTTTTTATATTAATATGAGGCATTATGAGATCATTTTATCATGCACATCTTTTTTTTAATAATAATCAAGCATAATAATATTTCCAGTAAAAGAAGGGATTCCTAAAATTTTGCCAAGTGGAAATTCCTAGGATAGTTGTCGGTAAGGTGGCTGTGCTAAATGTTAAAAGGTCATTCTTTCAAATACATCTTACACAATTTGAGTGTATATTCTATAAAGCTACAAATGAAAAACCAAATAAAAGGTATATAATTTGACAAAAAATTGAGTTTCTTTGTTAAATATGTTTGAATGCTTATTGTATCTTATAATACCTCAACTTTGGATTCTATTCCCTCTTATGAAATTCATATTAATTGTTCAATTAAACATGTAAATAATGTGGGAACAAAAATGTGGTGAAAAATTTCATTGGTTTTTACTTTTATAATTATCAAAAGATGAATTTAAACTATTAGTCAGTATTGCCTTGCAATAGCTTGCCTATCAAATAGTTGTCATAATTTGGTGATATACATCATATAGTTTTAAATTTGCAAGACTTGCTTTTTGTTGTTAAACATTCTAATCAAGAGATTAATATAAGCAATCAATTTCATTCTGCCACTAATTTACATATGATATATCTACATGATCTATAAAGTTATATTATCTATATTTTTATTTTTATCTCAATTGGTTTATGAGCTTATGATTACCCTTGCTCTAATGATAATGAATATTGATTTAATTATGTATAAGAATAGAGATTGAGAGCTTAGTTCTCTCAAACGCAATTGTTTCTCTCTCGTCCTTCATGTGTCTACTTTTGTGTTGTCAAAATTCTTAACAAGATAAAAATTTAAAATTCAATCATCTCAAACTTGGTTTTATAATAGGCACAACTTGAATCGAATAAAGGCAGTATGGAAATGAGGCAGATCAACTTTTGAGAAAATCTAGGGATATCATTCTATTATGACATTAGAAAATTATATGACTATCAAATATATCATTAGATGCAACTTAAATCTTTCTCATTTAACAACATATAATGAGAAATTTCCCTCTTAAAATAATAGATTTGTCACATTGTAGAATTTTATTCATCGTCATATCACAGGAAAACGATGTAAGATGTTTGTATATATTCATGCTATACATGGCTGAAATATCTTGAGTATACTTGAAACAATTTGTTGTAATTGTATTTTTCAGTTTTGATTGTGCATCACCCCATGTATACTCCTTTATTATTGGTTTTGTATTACTCTTATGGATATAGGCTTTATTCATTCATTTCTTAGCTGAATAATCCTTTAGACGTGTTATGTACACACCTTACTATTTATGTATATTAATATTTAGTAATGTCATCTTCTCTTATGTGAAGCACTATGGTATGCATTACATAGCTTTTTGGTTAAGGAAAAAGTTTGTATAAGGTTGTAACCTTATCCTGCTGAGGAAAGGTGCATCTCAAAAATCCTACAGTGGAGAGTGTTCCCACATAGGAAAACCCTCCAACTGATCATCTAGACCTTGAAATGATTGGACATGAAGAAAAAAAGAATTTCAAGTTCAAAAAATAGTACATCTAGTAAAAAGTCATCTGGACCGTCTGCTTTCAAGATTTTCAAGTATTTATTATTCTGCTTGATCTGTACTATTTTTAAAATTTTAAATTTTCTAACTGAATTTAAAAAGAGATTTTGAAGCCATCATAAGAATTTTAATGCCGAAACGATATCTCTAAGTAAAATTTATAGGTGCACCTAATCTCTACAGTATAAGGATGTAACCTTATACAAACTCCACCCTTTTGTTAAATATCACTAGCTTCTTATTTTTCTTCGCCTAATTTGCATACTTAGTCTCGCCTCAGTTTTACCTATATTATTGATATGATAGGAATGATTATTAGTCAATTATATATATATATATATATATATATATATATATATATATATATATATATATATATATAGAGAGAGAGAGAGAGAGAAGAAAAGTCTTCCCAACGCCTATAGGAAAAAATGAACAGTCACCATTTCATCTAATAGAATAACATATTTTTCAAAAAAGTGTAACATAATTATAAAAAAATAAACTTTTATTGTTTATTATGCATATATTATTGTATAAAATCTTTGTATTTTTATACCTCTAGCCTCGTGCCTGTTATTTTTTTATCACTTTCTATCTTAAAGGATTTGTCAATACTTCTTAATAGGTTTTCCCTTTCCTATCTTTATGGGTTTTCTCGGTATTGTGTTCTCTCTATTGCTTTGTACTTTGAGAGGCAAATTCATGGGACTAATTTAATGATTTTGGCAATTTAAATCTTAAGCCTGAGAAAAACTAGAGTAGAAGTCCGAGAACTCTTGCTGATTTGATTGAAAATATAATAGAAGATATAAATAGTTTGAACAGTTATTTATAAACATATGATAAGCTTTTCTTGTTTTTTGAAAAAAAAATAGAGGGAAATTTTGACTTCCTTAAGGGGTGTTTGACAACAGGAAGTTTTGTACGAGGAAGAAGAAATTCCATTTCACTATAACTGATCAATGTTTGGCAACTCAAACTGATACAATCATATCAAGGAATAGAAATTTCGATCCAGTATTTCAACTCTCCGCTCTCGTTTTAACATTCACTCTCTCTCTTTCTATATGGCATAACCAATCTATGGGTAAGTAATTTTCTTTTATTTTTTGCTTGTGTTGTTTTTGCAGTAGTCTATTACATGCATTTTCTCAAATTTTTTTATTAATTTACTATGTCTCTCTTCAAAACATCACTCCTAAAAGCCTTGCAATGTAATGAGACATGGAATCCATATTCTCTAGATTCGAAAGAAATTATTTTACTTTCTATTTATTTTCTAGTGTGCAAAGTTTCAGGCAATTAAATCTAATTATACATATAATATGAGATTAAATTCCTAGACTCATATTGTCATTGCTTCCTTTACTTAGCTTTTCTTTCCGTTTTGCATGGATGGTGCTTGTCGCGCTTAATCAATGACTTGCTCCTCATGTTTATGGTCGGACGCAAGTTTGTTTAGTTATTTGTTACCCAGCCCCGTTTTTGAAGAGAGAGAGAGAGATGTGAACAATAAATTAAATATATGTGATCTATACTATCCATTTGGTTAGGCTAAGCTTGGGTGAGATATGAAATTGAAATCTCATTGTTTTAACAATTATTATCCTCCCATCAATGAAAACTGTTTTGAACGATTAAAACTCACTGATTTTCAGATCTCTATGTTTGCAAAATTTTATGTCCAACAAAACACTGTTATAGAAATTTTCAAATGGGTTGCCAAACACAGTATTTGTCTTTACCAGGTAGCCAAATACCCAGCAGATAAATCTCATAAATAGAAATACCAGCTCCCATTTCCAGCTTCTAGTTGCCAAATGACCCATAATTGTGCATTGTAGAAGATTTTGTTTGATAATGTTATTAAAAATGGGAGGACACATTGGCACCAAAAGGACTTGGGTAGAAGTTTTGGATGGGCAATAAGAATATATAAAATTATTTCTCATTTACTATGATATCTATGAATGTATCAAATTAGAAACAATTGGTTTCATGCATGTTTGATTTACTTAAGTTATGTGTTTTCTTCATGGCTTTATATGCTAATACTAATAACATCTTGAACATAATTTAAAGGGTTTTATTAGGGTACGCTTACACATGGAGTATTTTATTAATGTATTGAATACTTTTGGACATGATACCCTTATTCGACAATGTTTTAATCTAGGGGTATTTTAGATAATTAATCTAGAGTAAAGTTTAAGTTCTAGATAGAAATTAAAGTATTTTTTTAACTATAAAGGATAATGACATCATCTGCATGAGGTGTCACATCACCTATATTTGAAGTATTTATTTTTATTTAATCACTAATGTAATGATATTAGGTTTTTATAAAAATGTCTATTTAACCTCTCCTAATGACGAAAAATATCTTTTTTAATAAATTTTGTATTACAAAACAAGGGGAATGAGTGTCCAATGAATGTTGAGTACATAAAGTAAATACTCCATATACATCCTGATATAATCCTAATGTAAATAAATAATTCATGACCCGTGTTGAGCATGTCTCTTTTGCTAGCAACACAAAATAAAGACCCATGGTTCTACTATTTAAACAAGCCTCACATATCAATTAAAACGATAAATAGTTTAAGCAATGGAAGTTAGTTTTTTTCGTTTTAACATTAAGCAAAGATTTTCATTATATAAAGGA
Source organism: Amborella trichopoda (assembly GCF_054954075.1). NCBI lineage: Eukaryota > Viridiplantae > Streptophyta > Magnoliopsida > Amborellales > Amborellaceae > Amborella > Amborella trichopoda. The sequence continues at coordinate 40,260,655 of NC_142340.1, forward strand.
GCCGGGCTAGATAAATATAAGAGAAAAGAAAAGAGAAGAAGTGGAAGACAATAAGAGGTACTCCCAACTTTCAGGGAAGACCCCCTCAAGACATCCAAACACAACTACGCCCTCACCCCAAAGGCTCCTACAATACCTTCTGTCTAAGACCCCACCCTAACCATACATAGCACTTCCAAAGACATTCCCATAAAATCTTTACTCCCCCACCCATAATCTCAATTGGACACTCTATAACCACATTCACCTCCAAATGTGAACTACATGCCAGGGTTGAGTCGGTGCATAAGAAAAAAGGCATGGCACGACCTACACTGAAACGGTGCCCAAGAGAATAACAAGAAAAGTATGGCAGCATAGAGATGGGGCCGGAAATACATAACCATCGACTAAAGAGAAGGAACAAAAGATATGTCAAAGGAAACGAGGGAGAGAGAGATAGAGAGAGAGAAGAAAGTATAAAATAATCAAGTGCAAGAACTAAGATGAAGTGAAGAGGGAAAAAAGGAGGAGGAGGAGGAGAGAATGAGTTTTGAACAACTCCCCTAAGAAATCGTACGTGACTACTCGTAGGAATTTCAAGCCCTACAAGGGAACATGAAAAACCTCGATAAGGCTCACTAGGGCCTCTATGGGTCAAGCTCCATCTTAGGTGTTAACTTAAGTAGCTAAATATAGGGTCTTTGAGGCCCTTGAGGCAAGACCCCAAAGCTTGAGAAGAGACCACGACAGGATAGTGATACCCAACGAAACGAGAAGTCTCATCTTAAGCGTTAACCTACTTAGGGGAAAAGACAGTCTTTAAAGCCAAAATTCAAAAACAACCCATCAATTAAAAATGGAAAGAGGCAAAAAGGAGACGGCATGAAAGAGGAATGGAGATTGATGGGATGAAGAGGAGAGATCAAAAAATGATAGAGAAGAGAGGAGGTGGTGGAGGAGAGAGTCTGCCACTCCCACGACACCCTACTTTCTTTCTAACAGGTGAAGGGGAAATGGGTAAACCTAAAAAAGCAAAAGAAAAAAAATAAAACTTATAGAAACATGAGAAATAGAAGAGCGAGAGAGAGAGCGAAAATGAGAGTGAGATAGAGTGCAAAAGACAATAGGGGATGGAAAAACAAAGACAAAAAAAAAAAAGGGGGAGAGCTTAAATGGGGAGGGAAAAGAAAAAGGACGGAACAAAAAATATAAATAAAAGGGCACCGAAAAGAAAAACCGTAAAAGAGAAGGGAAAGAGAGAGATAAAGAGGCTTAGATCTGAGAGAGAAAGGCTCAAATCTGAAGCGAAAATCTCATATCTGAGTTATGAAGAACAGATCTTAGTCAAAAAACTCAAATATGAATCCAGAGAAAAGGAGAAAGGATAACAATAACTTTATATACAGATGGTGACATGTCTATGTTAAGGTCATACTTAATCAGTCTAAGAATAATGATATATCAACAAATCAAAATACCGATAATAAATCAGTTTTTTTCCTAAAAGGAGGTAGAAAAGGGTAAAAAGTACATGTTGCCAAAATTTAGGCCAGTTAAATAATCATGAATATTTTGGTTTTGGCTCAAAAAATTGAGGGAAAAAATCAGATATGTAAATATGACAAAAAATATTGTGATTGCATATATTATGTGGATACATTAAAGTCATGTGAGCAATAATATTATGTCCTTATCTAGTATCATTAGAGTGATACGTTATAATTTTTTTGTATAAATTTTTTAATAAATGCAACAAAAATGCTTACTTTATTGTCAAGATATAATTTTATTGAAAACAACAATGCTTACTTTGTTATCAGGATATAAAATATATGATAGATTAATTGGGATCATATAAAGAAACAAGAAAAACAATACTAAACACAAAAATCACATTTCGCAAATAACATGAACTGCAAACCAAGGTATAGGAAAACAAAAAACAAACAAATGGATTAGGGACTAGCATCGTCCATCTCAAAAATTGGTTCGAATTGGTGGATCGGCCCAAACTAGCCTTAAAAAAAATTTAAAAAATCACTAAAATTTCTTAAAAATACAAGATTTTAGATTTCTCAAAAAAATGGGGGTAATGTAGCGCAGATTTTCATTATTTTATCCAAACTACGTAAATACCAATAACTTTTAATGTCTGAGTGTTTGTTTATTAATATATTGATTTTATAGTCAAAATGAAGTTTAAAATATATCTAATTGTAATAAAATGGATATCTCTAACTCAAATGATTTTTTTTTTGTAATCTTCATTAATACTTGTGCTCATAAAGATTGGAGGTCTTGCGTATCCATTTCTTACTTTTCTCTATTTTTTAGCAGTGAAATAACAAAAAAATTGAAAAGGTAATATTAAACTTAACTTCTGAATTAAGCAAGAAAATTTTTAAGCAAATCTAAATATTTGAATCTCACAATTAATTCTTAGTAGCATAAATCTTTAGTTGTCACTAAATCTCTCTCTTACTCTTACAATGATGCTCTGGGTTTAGAGAAAAATGATATTTTTCATTGGGTACTCTTCTTCTTACTCCTCTTATTTTAAGATATATGATCGTTTTGATATACTATTTTTTAAAAAATATATTGCTTGTATTTTTTAATGCACTTATTTTAAGGGAACATGTTGATGAAAATTTTTAAAGATATTTTTTGTCAAATCAAAATTATTAACGAGTCTTGCTTTAAGTGAGCCTATTTCATGATCATCAGTAGGGGTGAGAATTGACCTGATACAAATCCAAAACTCGGATTTCGGACCATATTTGGATCCAAGTATGGACCCAAAATTTGGATCCAAAATCTGGATCCGGATCCAAACGTCAGATCCGAATTGAAATCCGGATTGAATCCGAGTGAAGGTGGATCTGATCTAGATCTGACCCGAATCCAGATCTAGATCCAACCCACTTTTTCTATATTAAATTTTGAGAAAATATCTTCATACCTCCTTATTTTTAAGTTTTATATCTCAATAGACCCAAGGTTTCAACACATGTCTTTGGTCATAAAAATTCTAAGTTTTATATCAGTTAACCCCCCTAAGCTAATTTTATCCTCTTTAAACTTATTTTTTTCGCCCCAAACAAATACAAGAAAGACATATCGTTTCTAAACATCATCATTTCTCTCTCTCTTCACGCGATTTTCCCTTAAATCTCTTTACTTATTTTTCCACTCTCTCCTCGTGTCTCTCACTCTCTCTCTCCCCCATTAAAGAGACAAAGAGAGTGAATGTTATAGAGAGAAATTTGGGGGAATATATTATGTAAAGAGATGAAAGGTTTATAATGAGCATATCTTTTTTATATTTGTTAGAGCTAAAAAAATAGTTAAAAGTGGATAAAGTTAGTCAGGGGTGTAGGAGATATATTTTGAATATTTGGGTCTATTGAGATATGAAAATAAAAAACAGCGGGTACAATGATATTTCCCCTTAAATTTTTATTTTATATATATAATTTTTTTAAATAGTATATATATAATCTGGATTCGGATCCGATATAAACTATTCAAATGTGGATCCCGATCCAAATATCGGTTTGAACCCTAATCCGATGTATACTATTCGGATCCGAATCCGAATCTAGTCTGATCCGACCCCGATTCGAATCGTTCTCACCCCTAATTATCAGTATCTTCATCATCATCAAAGCCTTTTTCCAACTAATTGGAGTTGGCTACATAAATCTTTATTCGTCATTTTGCTCAATTAAGGGTCATGCCTTCAGTGAGGCCATAAGTACCAATATCTCTAAATTAAAATTGAGTTTCAATAAAGTTATAGGGAAGAAATTTTTTGAAAGCCTTTTCGAGAAACGATAAAATATAGATTTATATCGATTCCATCGAAACATGATTTTTTGAAGATATTTTGAAAAACTTGGAGTTCTTAATGGATTTCATATTTTGAAAAATTCAAAGGTTTTTAAAACATCATAATTTAATTAGAGACTTGCTAATTAGAAATTGTCTACAAAAACACCATTCCTACTCATTCAATGTCAAATTGGATGGCTTGGGATAAGTCACGAAATCTTGAAATATTTTTTTTGGAACTTTGTGTCTATTCAATAACACTCTTACAACCACCAATTTTGAAATTTAAGAAATAAGAATAATTGTGACCTCAATATACAAAAGATAAATTATGATTAGGATAGCATACTAATTATGGTTAGGCCATGCCTGAGGTCACATAGGAGAGAAAATGGGTGCATGTCTTATGAATAAAGATGGAGTAAGGTCATCCCCAGGTCTAAACGTGTCAAAAGTCAAAACCATCAAGAGAGTAAAATAGCGTAAGGCCAATGTTTATTATATTTCTTAAGTGCAAAATATTAGTCGTCATATTACTCCATGATTGTGCATAATAGTCCAAGTAACAAAGCACAACTACATTTAAACATAATAATAGATAAGAACAATCTTTGCAAGCTTGGATTTCTAGGAAATAACTGGGTTTTCTTACTAAATATTCACTTGACATGTGAAATGAGAGAGGCTAAGAGTGTTCAACATTGTTCATTTTGAAATGATGTAGTCACGACAGTATAATTACTTGCAATTATGGCTAATCATTTTTTTCTCTTTCGACTTCTTCTTGGTCATTGGACTTCAAATTAGACGTTAAGTAATGGCCTTTATCCTCCAATCGCCTAAAAAATACTCCGGTTCTACATTTTTTCAAATATAATATTCAAAAAACGGAAAAGACCGATACCAAGATAACTGCTAGTTCGTGCTAACATTTTATTAGTAATTATCTAAGGGCCTGTTTGGGTATATGGATTTTAAAACATGGATTCGTAATATTTTGGATATTGTCAAAATCCACCGTTTTGATGGCTTAATGACTAGGATACTTAAAATCAAGAAAATCAAAATCATGAAAATAAGATTTACTTTTCCATGATTTCATTTCCACACCAAAACCTGTTTTTTTGCATTTCTAATGCCCATGGATTTCATACATAGGCTCCTTTGATCCGAAACATTGGGAGCATTTAATAGATATAAAAATTTTAGAAAAAAAAAGTACCTAAATTTTTTTAAAAGTGAAACTATCTCAAAATTTTCGAAGATAAAAGTTATATCAAATTTTAACTTTTACTGAGAGAAAGTATGTTAATTTAGAGAGAGAAAGTATGTTAAAATTTTAGAGAGAGTAAGTACCAAATTTTTTAGAGAGAAGAACTATCTCAAAATTTTAGATAGAAAAACTATCTCAAATTTTAACTTTTAGATAGAGAAAGTATGTTAAAAATTTTAGAGAGAGAAAGTCCCAAATTCGTTTGGAGAGATAAACTATCTCAAAATTTTAGACCAAATTTTAAATCTTAGAGAGAAACTATTTTAGAGAGAGAAAGTACATGTAAATTTTTAGAGAGAGAAACTATTTCAAAATTTTCAGAGAGAGACACAATATCATATTTTAATTTTTAAAGAGAGAAACTATATCAAATTTTAGAGAGAGTACCTAAAAAGTTTTAGAACTAGAAACTATCTCAAAAAAAATTAGAGAGAGAAACTATATCAAGTCTTAAGTTTTAGAGAGAGAAATTATTATGAAAATTGTAGGGAGAGAAAGTATTCTTAAAATTTTAAAGAGAAACTTTTCTAAATTTTAAAAAGAGAAACTACCAAAAAAATTAGAGAGAGAAACATCTCGTTTGTTAGAGAGATAAATTATCTCGAATTTTGAATTTAGAGAGAGAAAATATATTAAAATTTTACATATAGAAATTATATCAAATTTTAGAGAGAGAAACTAAAAAATTTAGAGATAGAAACTATCTCAAAATTTTTGGAGAGAGAAACTATCGGAAAATTTATGTTTTAGAAAGAGAAAGTATCTTAAAATTTTAGAGAGAACCTATTTACATGAAATTTTTAGAGAGATAAAACTATCTTAAAAAAATTTAGAGAAAGAATCTATATCAAATTTTAAGTTTTAAATAGAGAAAGTATCTCAAATTTTAAACTTTAGAGAGAGAAAGTATATAACATTTTAGAGAGATTATACTATTTCAAAATTTTAGAGAGAAAAAATATCTCAAACTTGAAGTTTCAGAAAGAAAAAACATCTTAAAATTTAAGAGAATAACTACATCAAATTTTAGAGAGAGAAAATTCATAAAAAATTATAGAAAAAGAAACTATCACAAAATTTTTAGAGAGAAATTATATCAAATTTTAGTTTTTAGAAAGAGAAAGTATCTTAAAATTTGAGAGAAAGACTATATCATATTTTAGAGAGAGAAACTACTTAAAATTGTTTAGAGAGAGAAACTATATCAAAATTATTGAAGAGGGGAACTATCTCAAGTTTTAGGCTTTAAAGAGAGTATATTACAATTTTAGAAATAGAAAATATATTAAAATTTAGAGAGAGTAAAGCACCTAAAAATTTTAGAGAGATAAATTATCTCAAAATTTTTAGATAGACAATTTCAAATTTTAAATTTTGGATAGAAAGTATATTAAATTTTAGACAAATAAACCATATCAAATTTTAGAGAGAGAAATTATCTCAAAATTTTTATAGCTATACCATCCCAAATTTTGAGTTTTAGAGAGAGAAAGTATAACAATTTTAGAGAAAAAAGTTTTATAGAGTTTGGTTACCAAACAATGGACATAGAAGTGATTGCAAGGAATCCATGAATTTTATATAGTTTATCCAAACAAGAGATTTGAGGAATCCATGATAAAAATCCTTGATATTGAAAATCCATAGATTTCTTTAGATTTCAAATATCTAAGATTTCTAATTTCCTACGATCCGAACGGGCCCTAGAGGAAAGAGTTTATATAAGGTTGCAACCCTAAAATGTATAATTAAAGATGCACCTCAAAATCTATCGGAAAAAAGTTATTTTAACGTTGAAAAATCCTCTAATTGATTATTTCGACATCGAGATGTATGAATATGGAAAAAAAAAAAAAAAAACCATTTTGAGTTACAAAAATAGTACATCTTGCAACAAATTATCTAGACTGTCCATTTTCAAGATTTTCATATGTTTATAAATCTACTTGATTTTAACTATTTTTAGAGTTTAAATTTTATAATTAGAAATGGAAATAGGTTTTAAGATACCAAAATTACATGATAAAAATTTAGCAGTGTACGTTAATTGGATTGATTAAAGTTGCAACCTTACAGAAACCACACCCTTATCTGGATATCATGACACATTATGGGAACAAGTTTAACTCAGAGGCTGCCTTTAAAATAGTGGAGGGGTTAAAGTCTCGGCTGGGAAAACCTCAGATGTTGTTAGGGGAGGCAACATGCCGAGCTTGGGCCGGCCGCGCCAGCCCTAGCCCTAGTTACAGGGCTGGCTCAAGCCCATACCTACCCAGATGAGGCTGAGGAGGCCTCGGCCCAAGGCTAGGCTAGGCCAAATGCCATAAAGGTTAACAAAGAAGAAAAATAAAGAAAAGGTGTTGGGCCAGGTAAACCGATCCATTGTAGGCCTAGATATTGTGTATACTTTAAAAAAAAAAAAATCATAATAATAAATTTTAAGGAATCATGTTCCTTTATAAGTAGAGAAATTAATGCAAATGGCCCTTTGAATTACTGTAATGTAAACAATCCTCTCAAAAAGTTTGATTTTATGCAAATATTTATTTTTTTTTAATTTTAAATTTTTTCCAAATTGACTTGGACCTTGATGGTCTAAGGTTTTTTTCTTTTTTTTTTCCTTATAAATTGTTCAAAATCAACTTCAAACTTTCAAGGATTGATGTTGGTTTTTTTTTTCGTTTTTAGTTCGTAAATATCAACTTCGAACCTTTAAGGTTTAACCTTTACTTTGGAAATTGATTTTGTTGGTTTTTGTTCCAATCATCAACTTCTTAGCTTCAAAATTCAAAGTTGATGTTTTGCACAACTTCAAACCTTTAGGGTCTGAGGTAGGGTGATTCGGAGAAATAAAATAGAAAATGAAAAATGATATGAACTTAAAATCGAACTCGGGGATTTCTATGATAATAATAATTAGAGGGATATTAATGTAAATTTATCTTATGAATACATTTTTTAAAAAAAAAACAAGAGAGAGATAACTCATCTGGGCTTTTTGACATGAACTACAAAGATTCGAACCCTTTACTTCCTGTGCCCAAACTAATATGCATACATCGGAGCCGAAATCTAAAGGAATCATATGCTCAAAACAAAATCAAAGTGCAAGAAATTAAGGTGATACAAGTCCTAGACTAAAAAATTGGGATCTAACTAAGAAAAAATTTAGGAGGGACCCATCGTAAACTCATAGTTTTGATGTGGGCTTCAGAGGTTGTGGAGCTCTTTCCTTCTTTTTTTTGTCTTTTCTTGGGAATTCAGCGGTAGGACTGGAACTTGAGATGTAATATTGCTTAATGTGATCCGCTAACCACTCAAACCCATTCTTACTTTGGAATTGTGGAGAAATAAAGCATAGGTGGGCGGAATTGAGCATTTCCTACACCAAAGTGGATGATCATTGAAGGCCTCTCAAAAATTTCAGCCTATCTACCCTCGTAATTATCAAGAACAATGAGGCAGTCTTCATCTACAAAAGTCCTCGTCGCCATCATCATGAAATCCCCTCTCTCTCTCTCCTTCGAAGGAGGAAGATCTCTCTTTACCTAGTACGTATGAGGTATCAACTTTAAACGATCAAAGTAATGTGCACCTCTAAATCTTGTTAAAAAATAGAACTCTGATGCTAAAAAACAATACAAGTCAGATGGCCAAATTGATATACAAGAGTTTGATTGAAGCATCCCGGTCGACTGGTAGCATTTGGCACTAATGGTCTTGAACTTTTATTTGTTAATTTTTCTATTTGCATTTTTATTTGGAGTACCTAAATGAGATAGATATGTATCAGAATTTTGAATTGACTCGTATGAAGTTTTTCTAAAAAGTTACAAATATGCTATGGTAATAGTCAATATCACTAAAATTGTATATACATGATGTAAAACCTTTTAGATACTTTTGGATGTACTATTCTTTGGAAAGTATGTTATAATATCTCTAATGAAAGAAATATGTGTAATCATAAGTGTCATCACTGTCCAGTCAAGGAAAAAAGAAAGAGAGCAAAGCCTCCAATAACTTACCCTGTGATGGGACTCTTTCTCACTCCATTCAATAGAAGGAACCCCTTTAATCATCAGTTTCAATTATCATAATATACATCATATCATACAACTAAAGGTTCCTTTTTCTTAGCCATCATGAGACTAGGATTTGTTGAGTGGGTGTGGCCATAGGTACCTCATATAGACCTACAAAATGCAAGAATCTTACATTATCATCTATCAACCATCATATATAATCATTTACATTCTTTATCCAATATGAATATTTTTGCAAAAGGATCTTACAAGAAGCACTTAATCGAGAGAATCACAAAGTGGCTAAAGGTCTCCTATGTCCCATGTCATTCAATATATTTATATGTCAAAAGATTGTATGCTCTTAGGGGGAGCATTTCCTTCCTTCACTCTCTTGGGTAAAACGCAATCTATGAGTATTTTTAAGACTAAACTACAAAAAGGAAATCAAACAAAGTGGGTGCCTGAAAAAAAAAAAAAAAAAAAAAAAAAAAAAAACAGAAAGCAAAACAGACTTCATAAGATATGAGCTAAGATGGTAGTCAAATCAATAGTGTTTATAAACTCAAAATATAACTGTTTGAAAATAATCATCAGAAGATTATCTAGTGGATCGAAATTTTTATATAAACGCATCTTCTTATGCTGCTCTTTCACCTGAGGAAGTAAATGTATAGTATGCTCCTACATGATCATTCTACATGGACTCCTTTATATGTTGTTGCAAAAGGAATACTGCCAAAAACATAGAGAGATATCTGCCCAAAAAAGCAAAAGTGATCACAAAGTGGGCAAGGGCTTGGGATGGCGTCCACACTGTACCCCACCACCCTGCAAAAGGGCTTCTTTTAGTGGGGCTCATGAAAAGTGCTGCAAGTGTGAGTGGTGACTGATTGATTCCGAATCTTATGGTCAAACTGTGCTCTTTTCAAGCCCATGCCTCTCTTTCTCATCCAACTACGACTATTCACGGCTCCTATCATGCTCTCTTTATTTCTTGGACACTGTTCCCCATATTCATATGTAGAAATGCGGTCTTTTTTAATAATTTATTTTAAAATAAATTTTAAAATGCGGTCTTTTTTAATAATTTATTTTAAAATAAATTTTAATCATAATTTTTAAGGAATATATACTCCCTAACATTGAGACCATTCGTATGTTAAAATAATTTTAAAACTAAAAATGATATTTTTAAAAAAATTGTTTCATACAGGCTAGACAACATTTATATGCAATTCAAAAATGTAAAGCAAAAGTTGAATGCATGTAGATATTTCATCTAAAAACAATCAAAACTAGCCGTTCAAATATTGTTTTACTAGAATTATTACTTTTAATTTTTAAAATTTATTTATTTTTTCATATTTAAGATCTTCATGTTAGATATCACATGTCTTTAAAAAATAAATCTTAAAATCCATCTCAAAAATAGATTTATCAATAAACCAACATTTTTACAGGCGGCCGTATAGAAATCGAATCCATTTTTTTTATAAATAAATATTTGAGCAATTAATTTAATATTTTTTCTTGAAGGTACATGGATGATCCTCGGGGAACGCCAATGTAGAAAAGCAACCACCTATGAAGTACTTTTCCTTATTTCTTTGTCTCCCTGTACGTGGAGAATGGTACTTAAAATTTGCACATACTACCTAAAAAATTCGATGAGATCATCAAATCATCTAATTTATCCGGGCATTTCAATCAATTTATTTTACAAAAATACCCCCTCAATAAAGTTTTATAATGGCTAAAATGCCCTAGGGTAGATGGAATTCGAAACAAGAATTGGTCATTTAGTATTGGGTTTGGTTTGAATAAGGTTGAAACCTTAAACAATCAGGGTAAGGTTTTGCTTCGGCCCACCCTCACCTAGAAGGGGCAAAGCTTCATGGGTGCCAAGAAAGAACCAAACCTTTAGGTTCCCGTGCCAAGTTTGGGCTACCTATGAAGCTTGGGCAAGTTTGACACGGGAACTAAAGGTTTGGTCTAAGTCCAACCTTGTCTAGATCGGGGTCAAAAGGGCTCTTGCCCAAGCCGAGCTCTACTCTTGAGCTAGGTGACCAAGCTTGAACCTATTGATGGATCAAGTTGGGCGGGCCTACTAGATCTAAAACTCTATTTTTGAAAAAAATTAAAATAAAATGGGAAGCCCAATCATTACCCATGGCCTAGTACTACCCCAAACCAAGATATTGGGACTAGATTTCAGGCTCTAGCCCAGCCCAATGTACGGCCATGCCGAACGGGTCCCACTAGGGGTGGCAACAGACCCAGACCCAACCCAGGACGTGCCAGGTATACTCGACACAGGTCTGGATATGGGTCTAACATTTGAACTCGGTGGGTCGGGTTTGGGTTCAAAACCTTGACCCAAAACTATTTGGATCTAGATCCCGGGTTGATTGGACCAGATCCATACTTATAAACTATTAAAGATAAAATACTTCAAGTCTTATTTGTTTGGGTGTATTAAAGATCCTATAAAATAAGAACTCTTAGTCATCTTTAGCTATTAAACTACGAATCAAACGGCTTGAAATGTAATGGCAGGCGATTGTGACTTTGTTGCCAATAACATGAGTATATGATGGTAAAAAAAAGGCAAAAAAAAAAAAAAAAACTCACAGTGAGGGTAGTAATGGACCTGACCAGACCCTAGTTTCGAGGGATAGACCTGAGACCCAATGGGTTCAGGTATTGATCCAACTTTTAGACCCGACGAGTCATATCTGAGTCGAAAACCGGAACCCCAATACTATTTGGGCCCCGATCCAGCCAGACCCACCAGTTGCCTACCCTACCCTACACACCCCTCAATAGTACGTGCGCTCTCTCTCTCTACTTTGTCTTTCCTCTATTCTCTCTCTATAGCTTTGCAGTACCAACCAATAAAATGGAATATGCATATAATAATATTAAAGTTTGAAGGCTAAGGAGTAGCAGTAGTAGTGCCGACCAGGAAAATGGAATGTGGAATAAAGAAAGAGAAGAACACATGCTTTGGTCCTTTTCAGTTGAGACTGCCAAGGGAAACCTTTAAATCCCAAAGTGGGATAAAGAAAAAGTGGGTGGGTCCCCAAAACCCCCAAAGTACATTCAGTAGATCTGGAATTCTCATTCAACAATATAACAATAATAATTACTTCTAATAAATGACAAAAACTGTCCCCTTTCATTTTATAATGACCAAATAGTCCACCCACTTAAACTAAGCATTTTTATTTTTCATTCTTTGGGTGTGGTTTTCATAAAGTTTCAACCAGGTGTGCCTTTAGAGCTCATGTAAATTTGGTGTAAAAGGATATCAATAATGACATAAAATTTATTTTGCACCTAATTATAGAATTTAAAAGTAAAAAAATAATATTTTTTTAGCATATCTACAAATATATGAAAATCTTTGGAATTGATTGTCTAGAAATTGTATTATAAGATGTATCATTTTTTAAATTTTCAAATCTATTTTTTTTCTCACATCCGTACATCTAGAGATTTAGATGATCAATTAGAGATTCTTTCAACCTCGAAACAATTTTTTTTTTTGATAGATTTTTTAATTATGCTTTTTTCTACAGTACAAGGTTGCAACCTTATATAAACTTTTTTCTTTTTTGGCTCTTAATTATTTCTCTTTGGTTTTTTTCTTCGATATTTTTATTTTTTTGCCTTCTTGATTGTCTTGTTTTTCTTGTTATTAATTGCTTTCTTTTGGGTGGGCGAGGATTGAGTTGGAACCCATACCATAAAACGATGCACATAAAAATAGACATATATCAGTTTCTTGTTTTTCTTTTTGGTTTTTTCTTGGGTGGATAAACTTTTTGGAATGAATCCCAGACATTAGTGTTGTAGACCTCATGTCTTAAAACCCATAGCAAGAGGCCGAAATGCACCCAAACCTATATTTTGGTGCAAGAGCCCTAGACCAAGGGTCAAGGGTCCGAAGTGGTCCATCAAGCTTGCGGAGTACCAAGAAAAAGTAGGTTGGCTGCCTATATTTGTTTAAATGGGCTCACCTTCTCTTTTATCACATCCTCTCAATTACTTTACAAAATTATTCACTAATATCAATAAGAACACATGTTGTGGCTCAACAGAAATGCATTACAATACATGTTTTGAAAATTGTCGAGTAGATTCAGAATATGAAAAAAAAAAAAAAAAACATTTTGAGTCTTAAAAATAATGCATCTTGCAACGCATTATTTAGACCATCTATTTTCAAAATTTTCATATGTTTATAGATCTACTTGATTTAAACCATTTTTGGAGTTTAAAATTTTATAATTAGGTATGAAAATAGATTTTTGAATAATTTTAAGAATTTTTAAAACAAAATTTAAATATTATGATAAAATTTGGAGATACGCTTTAAATGGATTGTTTAAGGTTTCAATCTTAAAGAACCAATACCCTTGTTTAAATGGGCTCACCTTCTCTTTTATCACATCCTCTCAATTACTTCACAAAATTATTCACTAATATCAATAAGAATTAGGGTTTTGGTTCAATAGACAACCTTTTTTAAAAATTTTCAAGCAATGCATGTTTCGAAAATTGTCGAGCAGATTTAGAATCAATCTAAGTTGTCCATAAATTAATAAGGTGCTAATTCTAATTTGATAATTCTAGAATAGCTACAGTCCCTTGTTTTTATTTTTTTATGTTTTTATTGTATCTTTACATTGGTATGACTGGAGAATCAACCTAATCTAATCAAAAGAATTAGGATTATACCCTCATTAATTTGAGGATTTGGCTCCCATTTTTAGATCCCTGGTTGCAACCTCTCGTACAATTATCAAAATCAAGCTAATGCAATTTCCATGTTCAGTTACAAGAAATTTGGTCAAATAAATAAATATTTTATAACAAAAGGACAATAAAAAACTAAATTAGGAAAGAGAAATTTATCAAAAATACCTATAAGGGATGAATTATCTAACAATTTATCATTTTGGAAATATTCTATGGCGTGTTTTCCTTGCATATTTTGAAGCTAAATAAAAAAATACAGGTAAAAATATTAGATTATTAATCTTTTTATGGTAATTTGATAAATTTCTCAAAGCGAAAAATATAAGATGGAAAAACAATTACAAACAATTGAAATTCAAACGTTGAGGATGGGAACTGGAATTGTAAGCTTTGTATAAGGTAAAATGGGTATCCATTATTTGCACGCATCTCGGGAGAGGTGATACTCACACCCCAGACATTGTCAGATTTTGTGAGAATATACCCACATACCACGACCATGTCCACTATTCAGTGGAGCGTGAAAATGACATACTCTTTGACTATTATTACTAGATTACCCTCATTTTTTTAATTTTACGAACTCCAAAAGAAGTTATAAATAAAGGAAACGGACATTGGTGCTAATCTCTCCATTTCTTTGCCAAGTAAAAATGAGTTGTTGGGAGAGTGTGGCCATTAAAGACTTTAAGAGTGCTTATAATAAATATTTTAAAATAATAAAATATGAACTTAGTAGGAGTGTAGTATTGTATGGATCATACTAAATAAACAATATTTACTGATACCGAATTGAGTTTCACGAGCTAGACCAGTTGGTTGGAAAAACACATATTACCTGGGCATAGAAAACCATCCAATAATGGTTCTAATAGGTCATCCCTTGATGAAGTCGAAGTATACCCAGATGAGTGAGTCGAGGGACTGTGTGACCTTTGTACGTAATGGTGGCTTTCAAAAACAGGGGCCAAAACCTCATCCGCGAGCCATCATACGACATGCATATATGATAGTCATTTCGAGAAAGTGAACCACCTTTCAAGATGAAATTTATGCAAGTACGAGAGATACCCCTATGCGCTATAGAAGTTTTGGTCGTATCAGATCTAGGTCACCTTGGTACATCTCTAAGAGAGAACTTGAAATCCACAAACTATGATTACGACCCATTGGCTCATCGGTCAGACTTTGGTGATCACTAATGAGCCCCTTCATAGATTGTGGTTCATGGAAACATTGGGTTGGTTTGATAAAGCAAGTTTGGACCATAGTCCACAGTTGAAGGTGGAATGCCCATGTGTTTATTTATTTAATTCTTATACCATATGAATCATTTTCTCATCTAATGAATTTAATTATGTGAGTTTTAATGATATATGATTTTTAGAATTGTTATTTGAATTTTTCTAAATCTTTAGATATTTTATTTATCAAATTTGATTATATAGATTTCTAAAAATCAAATAATTAATTTTAATCATTTTAATATTGCATGGGAAACCCAATATGTTAATAGGCGCACCATTGCATGTGAGTGGAGCCCATGAAGTATCACCTAGGGTGGCACACCCACCCTAATGAAACTTTCCTTGTGTTAGTTCAAGCTTTAGCTTGAAGAAAAAGTTTTGAAGTGTTTTGGAAAGATTTTGCCTTAAGAAAGCTTTCAAAAGATATTTGAAAAGTATGAGAATGCTTGTACATAATTTTGGTAAGCACTATATTATAAATTGAATTATTTTATTTAATTTCTATTGATAGAAAAATGGTTTAGGAATTGGAAATAAATGTTTTAGCACCTTCCATGATGTTGATGGTCTATCTATGGAATGGATGATTCAAATTTCTCACTCCACAAATCACCCAATATCAATGGTTCATATTCAATCTCACAAAAAGAGGCAAGCAAAAGAAAACCCTAAAAAACCCTAATCTTGTTCAAATACTATAAAAAGAGATCGATCCGTACCCAAATCTCTACATGTAAAGCTCTATTCTCTCTCGAAATCATATTCTCTCTCTCTCTCTCTCTCTCTCTCTCTCTCTCTCTTTCAAAGTTTTGTAAGAGGGGGCATGCCCCACCTAGATCTATCTTTCTATTGAACTAGGCTTTGTGGGTTTGAACTTAAGTTTGAGATCTGTGATCTAAGAGGAGTTCATAGTTCAATTGGAGGGTTTGGCTTAAACTTGTTTTCTCGGTTGAGATTGAAAGTTGATCGTTAATCCCGCGACATCGGATGGTGGTGACTCAGTGTGGAGTGTAAGGAGCCCGATTGAAGTAATCTCCGGCACTCTCTTTTCGTTTCTTACCATTTAATTATATACTCTTTATATTTTCAAGCATGAGAATTGTGGTTATTTTCTTTGATTAAAAAAAATTTGTTTAGTGGCAAGGTTTTTTAAGATCTTGGCCTTGTTAGTTTTGATTTTCTTTACAGCAAGAGTTATCGTAATAAGACTACTTGTAAGTGATCATTGCCAAAAGAAAAGAAAAGGGGTGAAAAAAAAAGAAAAATAAAAAAGTGTATCCCTCAGCAATATCACATTGGTTTTTCTTTTATTGGTATTAGAGATATTGATACTTGATGTCATTAGTTGTCTTTTCTCTTTATTGAGTCTACATCATGTTTGAGATATTGGAATAATCAAAACAAAAAAAGGCACTCTGCAAAATGGGTATTCTGTGCTATTTTGAAGCAGTGATATGAAGAATATAATGAGTTTTTTTTCTATTGCATACTTCGGTGATATTATGTGTTTTTTTATAATAAGATCTATCTGCAAAATTTTCGTAGGAGATCATAAGGGAAATGAGAGTTACGGACTCAGCAATAAAGGGTATCAGTTCTGACCCTGCAAAATCCAAGATCTGTCAACTAAGTTATGTGATTTTTCTCACCAACCATATGATTTTATTTCTAACTAAAATTTTACTATAACTCATCAAATTGAGTATAATTTCAAACAAAAATAGTTTCATCAATAAATTCCTTGTGGTTTGAAAGATATGGTCAATTTATTGAAGGGTGTGCACGTGTTGTTTTTTGCAACAAAAATTATTTCAATGACTTGGAAGTCATGATTTTATTTTCATTATTAGCAGAATGTTTTATCGCCCATACTGAGTTTTAAAATTTCCATTTATGAGCCTAGTTTCTAATAAAATTTGTTTGAGAAATAAATATCTGCGGGAATAAAGGAATAAAAATTTTGGATTGTAGAGAGGTCATCTCGAATTTTCTGCAATTTGGTGAGTTATTTATTGAGACATGAATAACCATATTTATCAAAGCCTACTTAACAGAGTGATATGAGATTTGTCGAAACATATGTATTACCGATATGTGTCTACTATCAAACAAAATTGGTTTGAAAGGGAAACTCCATGAGAGTAGAGAGGAAAGTCAATTTTACTAGATAATGTTCATCTTGAAATTTTGCAATATGATTTATTTTGTGACATGAATGTCACTTATTTATTTCTCTGAAGAAAAATATTACTTGGGATTCACACTATGATATTATGATTTGGTTTTGAGTTTAGTTTTCAACACAAAAGATTTCAAGAAGAAAATCTTTGAGGATTGAGAGAAACAAATTTTTTATTGAGATGTACTCAACCTGATTTTCTGCTAAGAAAATTGCATTGTGACGTAAATGTCACTAAAACGTAGACTTACTAAATGGTGTGATTTAGGGATGAAACTAATAACTATTTTATATTGTTTAGTCTATTTCAACACTCAAAGGATTCAGAGATAAATTCTTTATGAGTTGAGAGATATCATATTTTAATCATGGGATGCTCATGTTCTATTCTACAGTAAATTAAAATATGTAACATGTTAAGACACATCTTTAAATTCCTAATTATGGAGACCTTTTTAGGGCTCATTTAAAAAGGTTTTATAATGTGTCATGAGTATGGTTTATTATAGTAAAACATCAGAGAGAGGTAATACAGAGTTGACGATCTATGACACTTTATAAAAAAAGTATTCGATTTGGGAATAGCAGAAAGAAGAAAAAACACAATACTTATAAAAGTATCTCGGTTTTTTCGAAATACAGTGATACATAGAGAGACTTGGTGATAACAAAGAAACACGAAAAATCAATTCGAAAAACAAATTTGTGATATTTGAAATGATAGGATGAAAATAGTATTTCTTCATAGTGTGAGAAAGGGAGAATCCAAGAGCTGAAGAAATGGACATTTCGTGACATGTGAAACTGATGATTAATATATTCGCTATCAGTTATGTGCTCTTTTAAGATCACAAAAGCTTGTCAAACAAGTCAAAGTAATGAATCAGAAAAGCTCAAATACCACACTACATGATTTTGAGCTATGAAATCTATCCCACATTACTTGGTAAGGTCATATAGGAAAAAAATATTCAATAAATTTTTATTTTATGTTTCATATGTTTTGGTTATATTTTGGCTAATTGTTTTATGAATATGTATGGAGTGTATAGACATTAAGTGATAGGTGCTAACATATTTGAAATAGCCGGTTTATGAATACCATATGTTTTCGTGCCTATTGTGCTAGAGTATAAATTACTTAAGGTAGTGATACACATGAAGATGTATTTTGATCAAGGGCTTTGAGCCCTAAGTATGAAACTCGAGAGATGTGTGTGACTCATTCAACTATGTAAGCACGAAGGGAGTGTTATGATAAAACTCGGTCTTAGTGACCATCCTCCCAATATGTCCAGTAATATGCTGTGATGATGCTCTCTTGATAAACTGTCCATATTTTTGCCAAAATGAAGTATTTTGTCAAGATTTTAATAACCATTATTTAGTCATGCTTTATTTTGGATAAAATTATAAGATTTTATTTATGATTTGTTTTTGTGGTCATGAACTTGACTTGGTACGAAATTAAAGGTGAATACAGTAACATGATTTATGAAGGAGCATGTATTTTAAAATTAAATAGGATGATTTGAAAAAAAACCTAGTCTATGAATTTGGTTTTGAGAAAACTCCATAGTCTTGCAAAGTCCGCTAAGTCTTTATGAAAAATTATTCTAAACCGTCATACTATTATCTAACTATTACTTGTGAATGTATATATACCTGGTTAATAACCTTTTGATTAAAGAGAAAAACATTTTGTCTTGAAGGTATTCATAAAATTGAGAGAAAAACTGTAATGCACTGGTTTTTAAATACCCATATGCATTGACCCATGTTTCTAGTTATTTAGCATCATCGATTACTTCAGACCTTGAACCATGGGGAATGTTGTAAGAAGGTCATCTTGCTAAGCTTCATTGACACATGTTGTGTTGATTAGATAACTTAGTTTATATAGATTTACTACCAAGATGACTAGTGTGGTTAAACTTTTGTGATTCAGGAAGGTTTTACATATTGTGAAACCAACTGGCATTGAATTACTTATTGCATAAGACTTGCTATACAACCTTGTGATATAAGCATAAGAATGTATGTATTGCATGTGCAGTAATTTGGTGGGAGCTGCTACAGTCCCACTTTTTTTTTAGCTACTTGAATATTTAAATATACATATGTAAGCTATCTCACGGATCCAGATGATGCGAAGTCTACATCTAGATATGTGTTCATGCATGGAGGACATATAGTTTCTTAACAATCAAAGAAACATGATGTGGTAGCATTGTCCACCATGGCGGCAGTATATGTAGCATGTTGTTTGGCGGCCAAGGAGGCCGTATGGATTAAGAAATTTTTTAATTGACTTGACTTTCACATCGTGCGTTGTGAGGTAGTAAGGATTTTCTGTGACAATGCGGAGGAAATATGCGTGTCAAAAGAGCTATGGTTCTATAAGAACCCCAAGTATCTAAAACCATGTTTCTATCACCTAAAGAATGACGTTAGATTGGGAGAGATCACGATTAGCTATCTATCCACAAATCTAATGATTGTAGATCCTCTGACAAAGGTGATTGCCCCTAATGTTTTTGTAAAACATATAAGAGAGATGGGGATGAGAAAAAGTAAATAAGAGAGAATATAAAGCATTCAAAGGCCAAGTGAGAGATGTTCTGTGAGTGTGGCCATTAAAAGCCTTATGAGTGCTTGTAATAAACATTTTGATATAATGACATATGAACTCAGTGGAAGTGTGGTCATGTGTGGACCATATTAAGAAAACGATATTTGATGATACTTGACTGAGCTTGACGAGCTAGACCAGTCGTTGGTAAAACTTATGTTACCTGAGCATATAAACTATCCGATAAGGGTTCTAATAGGTCATCCATTGATGAGGTTGGAGTATGCCCGGATGGGTGAACCGAGGGACTGTGTGACCATTGTGTGTGATGATAGCCTTCAGAGATGGGGGTCAAACCCTCATCCGCGAGCCATCACACGTCATGCATATATGATAGTTGTTTCGAGAAAGTGAACCATCTTTTAGGATGAAGCTTATGCATGTACGAAAGATACCCCTATACACCATAAGAGTTGTAGTCGCATCAGCTCTAGGTGACCTAGGTACGTGTCTAGGGAGAACCTGAAATCCAAAAACTATGATTATAACTTTTTGGCTCATCGGTTAGACTTTGGTAACCCACTAATGAGCCTCTGCATGGACTGTGGGTCATGAGAAACACTTGGTCGGTTTGATAAAGTAAATGTGGATCATAGTCCACAGTTGAAGGTGAAGTGCCCCAGTGTTTATTTATTTAATTCCTAGACCATATGAATCATTTTATCATCTAATGAATTTAACTATGTGAGTTTTAATGATATATGACTTTTAGAATTGTTATTTGAAATTTTCTAAATATCTAGATATTTTATTTATCAAATTTAAATTAAAAAAACCAGAGACATTGATTTTAGATTGATTTAAATATTCAAATTTGGTTTTATAGATTTCTAAAAAATGTATAATTAATTTTAATACTTCTAACATTGCATGGGAGACCCAATATGTTAATGGGCTCACTATTGCATGTGGGTGGGACCCATGAAGTGCCACCTAGGGTGACACGTCCCACCATAATGAAATTTTCTTTGTGTTAATTCAAACTTTGGCTTGAAGAGAAAGCTTTGAAGTATTTTGAAAAGATTTTTCCTTGATGAACCTTTCAAAGGATTTTTGGAAAGCATGAGATGGCTTGTGCAGAACTTTGGTAAGCAAGTCTTAACCTATGAGTTTTCTCTCTCTCTCTCTTTCAAAGTTTTGTAAGAGGGTGCACGCCCCACCTAAAACTATTTCTCTCTCTTGGCTTATATTGTGGTGGTGTTGATCCTAAAGGTTGGGTAGTTGTAATAATCCTAAAATTTATAAAAAAAAACAATAAACTTTTAATAAGTGATGGTCCATATGAGCATGATGGTCCTTAGGGACCATCACTACTGTCAAAAGCTTTTGGTTTAAGTTTTTGCTGCCTTGCCACGTCCTTTAATGGACGTGGGCTTTAAACGTTCAGGTGTAATATAATTGTTACACCTCATGTATGAGGTGTAACTTAATAAAATAATATAATAAGGTATCTTAAGAATTTAAATAAGAGAGGCGAGGACTCCCACCTTAGAACATTTTTTAGATATTTCTCTCTCTAGTCGAAACACAGTGAACTCTTTCTCTCTCTAGCCAAATTTTTATCGGAAGCTCCCTCTCAAATATTTTAAGTAAATGACTTCATTATCTTGAAAAATAATCCGTTCTTCCTAAAAATGAAATGAAATAATTACTTCTGCTTATTATCATGAATTT
Organism: Amborella trichopoda; assembly: GCF_054954075.1. Lineage (NCBI taxonomy): Eukaryota > Viridiplantae > Streptophyta > Magnoliopsida > Amborellales > Amborellaceae > Amborella > Amborella trichopoda. Next base: position 40,282,268 of record NC_142340.1, read on the forward strand.
TAAGCGCGATAAATTTTATGCGCAAGCGACCTCATTATTTTGAAAAATAACTTTTTTAATAAAATTGTGATATTTTATCTATGTTAGAAATATTAAATGCTGTAAATTCTTAGAAAAATAAATATATTTATTTTTCTTGTCTATTGTTAGAAAATTTTAGATACTGTAAAATTATTAGAAATAAATGTGATATTTTTGCTTTTAGTAAAATTGTGAGATTTCTTTCTACTATTTTTGAAAATTTAGACATTGTAAATTTCATGTGCAATTGATTATAGCATTGTCTGTGAAATGTTTATTTGCGAATTAACATTCCATAAATTGTGATAATTCCGTATTCTTGAATTTCTATAAGAGTTTTTCTATACATATTAGATTAGCAATTATGCTAGAAGGCCTTTACGAACTGTTACCTTTCTAAATTTGAGCCCAAAATATTTGACTGGTTACTTTTGAAATGTTATTGAAAGTGACTATTATTAATGGTTTCAGTGAAATTCATATTAATAATTTCAGTAATATGTTGAGTACATGATATTGCTGCTTTCGAATATTTAAAGAGCTATAGAAATACTTTAACTATGCAAGTGGACTCATCTCGTTTCGTCGGTGACGTGTAAGTGGACCTATCCGGTATGCCGGTAGGAATTAATCGGACTCATCTGGTACGCCGATGAGGTATAAGTGGACCTACAGGGATTAAGTTGACCTATCTGGGACGTCGATAGGGATTAAGTGGACCCATCAGGACGCTGATGGGGTATATAGGTGACCTACTTGGGACGCCAGTAGGGTAATTTGTGAAATCCTTTAAATTATGCACTGACGTTAAAATGTTATTATGCATTTCAATTATTCGTATTATACTTAATTATGTAATTTTGAAAGTGAAATTGTTAATGCATTTATGTTAATAGATCTCCTTTTTGAAAATATTGATACCTTTCAACTATGATTATTTTTAGGATTATGATGATCACTTACTGAGTAGCCAAACTCATCAAATTATGGTAAACATTTTTCAGGATAACTGCGGTTTCATTTTGAGTACTCGTCAGGATCAACTCTAAAAGATATTGTAGTTGTGCTTAAACTTTCTTTTGTTACTTTGTAAGAATTCGCCACTGTAAATTTGTTCTATCAAGAGATGTATATATGTTTTGACTGTCACATCTCAGGAATATCAGTATTGTAAATTCTTGAGGCGTGACAATTATGGTATCAGAGCAATAGGTTTAAGATTCTTAGGAAATTTAAAAAGAATGTACTTAAAATTACATTTATTGCATGTACAGACTGTGACAAAGTCAAGATCCAGAATAGCTGAAGCTAATATGGAAGAAATTCACAAAGCCTTGGAAAATATGGTTACTCTAATGCAACATCAGATGGAAAACAACAATTCACCTAGGCAGTCAGTTACGGAAAATGGTGGGAGCAATATCGAACAATATAAGAAATTGAACCCACATTCTTTTAAGGGTGTTGTAAACCCACTGGACGCCGAGGGATGGATTATGCAATTAGAGAAAATATTCGAGGTAATGAAATATCCTGATGATAGGAATGTGGCCTTGGCAGTTTTTATGTTAGAAGGTGAAGTTCAACATTGGTGGCGAATGACAAAAGGAGTATTGGTCAAAAAAATAAACCCTTGACTTGTATTTCTAGAGGCATTTAATGAAAAGTATTTCCCAGATTTTATTTGAGATAAAAAAGAAATGAAATTTTTGGAATTAATTCACAAAAATCGGACAATAGCACAATACGAGGCCAAGTTTACTGAATTGGAATTGGCCAGGTTTGTACCACATATGATTAACAATGAGGCAAGAAAGGTGAAAAAATTTGAAAAAGGTCTCAGACCAGTTATTAGACGCCGAATATCAGTCTTAAAATTGAGAACTTATGCTGAAATTGTGGATCGAGTCCAAATTGTCGAAAAAGATTTCGAAGCTTACCAAAAGATGAAAAATCAGAAAAGTCAGGTTAGACCCACACCTTCTAATCGACAACAACTTGAAAGAGCAAACAAGAAGCCAATGCTCTTGCCACTTCAAAGCCCAATAAAACCATGTAAAAAATGTGGGAAAAACCATGGATCGAACCCATGCTATTGGAATACTGGAGCCTGTTTTAAATGTGGAAAATTGGGACACCAGATTAGAGAATGTCTTAGCCTACAGATGCAACAGCTTCCAAAGCAGGGATAGATAACTCAAAAGCCTCAGATAAAGGGAAGAGTATTTGCGATCACCCAGCAAGACGCTCAGGCTTCAAAATCAGTGATCCAAGGTACTCTTATTATTTTTCAAAAAGTAGCTCATGTTTTGATTGATCCTAGATCTACTCATTCATTTGTGTCACCACACTTTGCGTGCCACTTAAAGGTAGAATTAGAACAATTAGAATACATTCTAGAGGTAGCCACACCGATGGGAAATTCAAGTGACACCAATAGAGTGTATAAATCTTGTGATAAAAGAAAAGGAACTATTGGTTGATTTAATTCTTCTAGAAATTCAAGATTTTGATGTAATCTTAGGCATGGATTGACTTTCTGCATACCATGCAAGTATTGATTGTTGCAAGAAAATGGTTACATTTAGTATTCCGAATCAACCAGTATTTTACTTCAATGGTATAAAAAAAGACTCCCATTCATATTTAATTTCATGTATTCGAGCTAATCGCCTCCTTAGAAAAGGGTGTCAAGGCTTTCTTGCCTATATCAAAGAAGATTGGAAGAAAGAAATAAATTTGGATATCACTCCGATTATTCGAGAATTTCCAGATGTTTTCCCTGAAGAATTGCCAGGATTACCACCTGACAGGGAAATTGAATTCTCTATTGAATTATTGCCAGGGGTAGCCCCAATTTCTAAGGCACCTTATAAAATGGCATCGGCAGAACTTAAGGAACTTAAATAACAATTGGAAGAATTATTAGATAGAGGTTTTATCAGGCCCAGTGTGTCACCTTGGGGTGCTTTGGTATTGTTTGTTAAAATGAAAGATGGGACCATGAGATTGTGTATCGATTATAGACAGTTGAACCAAATGACAATGAAAAATAAGTATCCATTACTTAGAATTGATAATTTATTTAATCAATTACAAGGATCACAAGTGTTTTAAAAAATTGATCTTAGATCTGGATACCATCAGCTTAAGATTAAAAGTGAAGATGTTCTTAAGACAGCTTTCAGAACAAGGTATGGCCATTATGAATTTTAGTCATGCCTTTTGGATTAATTAATGCACCGGCTGCATTTATGGATTTGATGAATCGGATCTTTAAGCCGTTTTTGGATAAATTTATTGTGGTATTCATCGATGATATTTTAACTTATTCAAAGAATCATAACGAACATGAGCAACATGTAAGAATGGTATTGCAAATATTAAGAGAAAAGAAATTGTATGCCAAACTTAGTAAATGTGAATTTTGGCTTGAACAAGTGACATTTTTAGGACATGTCATATCAAATGAAGGTCTATCATTTGATCCTTCAAAGGTTGAAGCCGTTGTTAATTGAAAACAACCAAGTAATGTGACTGAAGTTCGAAACTTTTTAGGATTGGCAGGATATTACAGAAAATTTGTAGAAGGATTTTCTCGAATCGCAACCCCATTGACACATAAAAATGTCAAGTTTGAGTGGACAAGTGAATGTGAGGAGAGTTTTCAAGAACTAAAAGTTCGATTAACTTCCGCACCTATTTTAACGATTTCTGAGGGGAGTGAGGAATTTGTGATTTATAGTGATGCTTCACATAAAGGCTTGGGCTGTGTATTAATGCAATATGAGAAAGTAGTGACATATGCATCCAGACAGTTGAAAGGATATGAAAAAAAATATCCAATTCATAACTTGAAGCTGTCTGCAATAGTATTCGCTTTAAAAATGTGGAGGCATTATCTATATGGTGAGCAATTCGAAATATACACGGATCATAAGAGCTTGAAATACGTCTTCTCTCAGAAGGATTTAAATATGTGGCAAATAAGATGGATGAATTTCGTAAAAGATTATGACTATACAATCCATTATCATTCAGGAAAAGCTAATGTTGTCGTCGACGCTCTAAGTAGAAAATCTACGAGAGTCTTAGCTCATCTAATGATTCAAGAAATGAGATTGTTAGAGGAAATAGTGGATTGGCATCCGACTCCGTCCATTAATGGTGTGGTAAGCATGATTGCCAACATTAAGGCAAAACCCCAATTAATCCAACAGATTCGATCGGCTCAAATGAAATACCCTCAGCTTATAATAATTGTAGAAGAGGTGAAGCTAGGAAAGAGAGAAGAATTCTCTATATGTAGTAAGGATTTGCTAATATTCAAAGGTCGGGTTTGTGTCCCGAATGATGAGAGTGTGAAGAAATCTATCTTAGAAGAAGCACATCACTCTCGTTATACGATACATCCCGGAAGTATTAAAATGTATCAAGACCTGAAGAAAACCTTTTGGTGGAATAATATGACAAAAGAGGTAGCACTATTGTGTCTAAGTGCCTAACATGCCAGCAAGTAACAACTGAGCATCAAAGGCCCGCTGGGTTGTTGCAGCCTTTACCCGTGCCAAAGTGGAAGTGGAAGCACATCTTTATGGATTTTATCTCTGGCTTGCCTAAAACAAATTCAGGACATGATAGCATTTGGGTCATTGTGGACTGGTTGACCAAAGCTGCCCATTTTCTGTCGATTTGTACGACGTACATTTTGGATCGACTGGCCCAGTTGTACATTAAGGAATTAGTGCGGTTGCATGGAGTTTCGGTCAGTATTGTATCTGACAGGGATACTCGGTTTACTTCTAAATTTTGAGCTAGGCTACAGTCAGCCATAGGGACGAGACTCACCTTTAGCACTGCCTTTCACCCCCAAACTGATGGACAATCGGAGAGGACCATCCAAATCTTGGAAGATATGCTGAGGGCATGTATCATTGACTTTACAAAAAGCTGGGATGACCATTTACCCCTGATTGAGTTTGCTTATAATAATAGCTTCCAAGCCAGTATTTAGATGGCACCATATGAAGCCTTGTATGGAAGAAAATGCAGGTCACCCATTTGTTGGGACGAGCTTGGTGAAAGAAAGCTTTTGGGACAAAAAATTATCCGGGTAACCACAGATAAGATAATATTAATTCCAGAAAGGCTCAGAACAGCTCAGAGTCGACAAAAGAGTTATGTCGAGAACCGAATGAGAGATCTTGAATTTGAGGAAGGTGATCGAGTTTTCCTAAAAATCTCACCAATAAAAGGCATTATGAGATTCGGCAAGAAAGGAAAGCTGAGCCCACGTTACATCGGACCATTTGAAATCCTGAAAAAAATCGGAGGTGTCGCTTATAGACTTACCTTACCACCCGAATTGGAAATGTCTATAATGTCTTCCATGTATCATCACTACAAAAATATCAGCCCGACCCATCCCATATCTTGAAATATGAACCTTTACCGATCAGAAAGGACCTATCCTTCATTGGGCAGCCAATTTTGATACTGGATAAAAAGGTACAAGTGTTGCGCAATAAAGATATTCCTTTGGTCCGTATATTATGGCAGTACCATTCAAGAGAGGAGTCGACTTGGGAACGAGAAGACGATATTAGAGAAAAATATCTCTATCTTTTTTAATAATCAGGTACACAAATTTAAATGACTAAATTTCTTCAAGGGGGAAGAGTGTAATAATCTTAAAATTTCAAAAAAAAAAAAGAAAAAACTTTTATTAAGTGATGGTCCATATGAGCTTGATGGTCCTTAGGGACCATCACTACTTTCAAAAGCTTTTGGTTTAAGTTTTTGCTGCCTTGCCACGTCCTTTAGTGGACGTGGGCTTTAAACGTTCAGGTGTAATATAATTGTTACACCTCATGTATGAGGTGTAACTTAATAAAATAATATAATAAGGTATTTTAAGAATTTAAATAGGAGAGGCGAGGACTCCCACCCTAGAAAATTTTTGAGATCTTTCTCTCTCTAGTCGAAACGCAGTGAGCTCTTTCTCTCTCTAGCCGAATTTTTATCGGAAACTCCCTCTCAAATATTTTAGGTAAGTGATTTCATTATCTTAAAAAATTATCTGTTCTTTTTAAAAATGAAATAAAAGAATTACTTCTGCTTATTATCATGAATTTTAGGCGCGATAAATTTTATGCACAAGCGACCTCATTATTTTGAAAAATAATATTTTTAATAAATTTGTGATATTTTATCTATGTTAGAAATATTAAATGCTGTAAACTCTTAGAAAAATAAATATATTTATTTTTCTTATCTATTGTTATAAAATTTTAGATACTGTAAAATTATTAGAAATAAATGTGATTTTCTGCTTTTAGTAAAATTGTGAGATTTCTTTCTACTGTTTTTGAAAATTTAGACATTGTAAATTTCATGTGCAAATGACTGCCTTATTATTTGAAAACTTATATTTTTGCAATTGATTATAACATTATATGTGAAATGTTTATTTACGAATTAACATCCCATAAATTGTGATAATTCCGTTTTCTTGAATTTCTATAAGAGTGTTTCTATACATATTAGATTGGCAATTATGCTAGAATGTCTTTACGAACTGCTACCTTTCTAAATTTGAGCCCAAAAGATTTGACTGGTTATTTTTGAAATGTTATTGAAAGTGACTGTTATTAGTGGTTTCAGTGAAATTCATATTAATAATTTCAGTGATATGTTGAGTACATGATATTGCTGTTTTCGAATGTTTAAAGAGATTTAGAAATACTTTAAGTATGCAAGTGAATTCATCCGGTTCGCCGGTGAGGTGTAAGTGGACCTATCCGGTATGCCGATCGAAATTAAGTGGACTCATCCGGTACGCCGGTGAGGTATAAGTGAACTTGCAGGGATTAAGTGGATGTATCTGGGATGCCGATAGGGATTAAGTGGACCCATCAGGACGTTGATGGGGTATAGGTGACCTACTTGGGACGCCAGTAGGGTAATTTGTGAAATCCTTTAAATTATGCACTGACGTTAAAATGTTATTATGCATTTCAATTATTCGGATTATACTTAATTATGTAATTTTGAAAGTGAAACTGTTAATGCATTTCTGTTAATAGATCTCCTTTTTTAAAATATTGATACCTTTCAACCATGATTATTTTTAGGATTATGATGATCACTTACTGATTAGCCAAATTCATCAACTTATGGTAAACATTTTTCAGGATAACTGCGGTTTCATTTTGAGTGCTGGTCAGGATCAACTCTGGAAGATATTGTAGTTGTGCTTAAACTTTCTTTTGTTACTTTGTAAGAATTCGCCACTGTGAATTTATCTTATCAAGAGATGTATATATGTTTTGACTATCACATCTCAGGAATATCAGTATTGTATATTCTTGGGGCGTGACAATAGTAGTAAGTACATGCTATCTCTCTTGAACTAGGTTTTGTGGTGGTGTTGATCCTAAAAGTTTGAACTTAAGTTTGAGATTTGTGATTTAAGAAGAGTTCATAGTTCCATTTGAGGGCTTGGCCTAAACTTGCTTTCCCGGTTGAGATTGAAGGTTGATCGTTGATCCCGTACCATTGGATGGTGGTGACTCGGTGTGCGGTATAAGAAGCTCGGTTGAAGTAATAACGACACATTCTTTTTGTATCTTATCATATTTAATTATATAGTCTTTATATTCTCAAGCATAAAAATTGTGGTTATTTTCTTTTATTAAAGAAAATTGGTTTCGCGGCATCAAGGTTTTTTAAGATCTTGGACTTGTTAGTTTTGATTTTCTTTGAAGCAATAGAGTTATTGTAGTAAGACTACTTGTAGGTGATATTTGTCAAAAGAAAAGAAAAATAAAATAAAAGGGGTGATAAAGAAGAAGAAGAAAAAAAATAAAATAAAAATAAAAATAAAATAAAAGTATATATCTATATATATATATATATATATCCCCTGGGCCGTAACTCGGTGCTGGTCCCGCCTAGGTCGCGAGAGGGGTGAGCTGAAAATGGTCATAACCTTTGACTTTTTTGTGCACAAAGTGGCCATTCTCAGGACTCAAACCTACGCTCTTGCGATAGCTACCCGAGCCTTTTACCGTCACACCAAGTAACAACTTTCTACATAGAAATGAGTCACCTCTTAAAAATCTATTTTTGAGATGGATTTTTGGACTTTAATTTTAAGGACATGTAATCTCTAACATGGAGATCGTGAATATGAAAAAATAAATAGTTTGAAATTTTAAAATAATAATTATATTAAAAAAACATTTAGACCGTTAATTCCAATTATTTTTAGAAGGACCACCTATTTGCATCCATCTTTAAGATGGATACTTTATACTTTGGGGACTGCAAATATAGAAATGCGGTTCCCACGGCATGAAACAATTTTCCATTAAAAATTAATCGCATATACTATACTCCCTCGTGAGCATACTATATATTTACTCTCTCAGGCAAAACACTTATTTGGGATTTTCTAAAAAATATATACAATAAGACCTTTTACATTCGAATCATTATTGACCATTAAATGTGAAATTGGGTGGTAGGGATGTGTTATTCACAGAGTGCAAAGTTTAAAATAAAAGTTTTCGAATGTTATGATGCACTTTAATTTTTTTATGGCTAATAGTGATTATGACATCTTTATATCAAAAGTAAATAGCCTTATAGTATACAATCCATTTTTTATTTGAAATTCATCTAATTATAACTAGATGACTATTTTCAAAGAAAAAAAAAAAGAAAAGTATTTTGAGTTCCTAAACATCAAGTTTCCCTAGTGTGCTCTTAGAATAAACTTTTTTCTAGGCCCACAAAGAGAATTTTTTTTTTTTTTTTTTGCCTTTGAAGTTGGTTATCAGGTTCTAGAGATCACATACCCAAAATTTGGGACCCAAAAGATTTCCATAATGTATGTTTTGCCCAAAGGAGTAGATGCATAGTATACTCCTAGAAGAGTAGAAAATCTTTTGGCTTAAAAATTTGAGATTGTCTACAAAGAGACTCTTTTGTACATGGAGGTGGAATCATTCTTGTCCCTTAAATATTAAAATGAGTGGTTATAATAGCGTTATTCAATAGGCACAAGGTTCAAATTTTTTTTTTTCGGACTTTGTGACTTACTACAAGCTATCCAATTTGACATCTAATGAGTGTAAATGATTTGTGACGTCGATGTACAAAAGATAAATTGTATCTTAATAAACAATCCTTAAAAATTTACCCCCCCCCCCGTATGTTGTAATTTATCATCATGTCCTTTTTTTTAGAATTTTTGCCCAAAATATTTCAATTCAAAATTCCAAACTCTAAACCAAAGCTATAAACTATAAACTAGTGTCTTAAAAGCCCAACAATTTTTTATCTAGATCACTAATTTGAATGGGAATTGGTTGGCATCAAACTAGTTCCAAGATGGTATGTGTTCTAGCCCAATTGTCCTATAAAATCCCAATTACATATTTTTTCTTCTTCTTTTTTTCTTTTCTTTTAAAGCTTATCTAATGTTTTATTAGATCTCCTGTAAATTTTCAGCCCATAAACCCTATTTTAATTTTAATTTTATTTTATTATTTAACAAATTTTAAACAGCCAACAATTTTCGATGGTAAGGATCCCTGCCCAGTTGCCCTAAACCCTCCTATATATGTTTGTTTTTTTTTATTATTATTATTTATAAAAAAAAAAACTAGTCTAATGTTTTTATAGGTCCCTCTAAATTGCCACCCCATAAATACCTATGTTAACTTTTATTTTATTTTATTTATTTATTTATTTTATGGATAGTTGACTCGAACTGATCCAGCCCCGATTTGGATTATCGATTCAACGATTCGACATGGATATGTGGGTAAAATTCTGCTCCCTTAGACCTAGCAGGACAGCTATTTTTAATATTTTTGGGAATACTATTTGGACTGGTCAAAACCTTATCCAGATTGTTAATCTATCAATCCTACACGGATCTGCGGTTAAACGATCCGCCCCGCCGATCAGGGTTTTGAAACATGCTATAAACAAATTGGATCAGAAATTGAAATCCTAAAACTAGTTTTTGATTAACGAATTGTTCAAATTTTGCAAATCTAAAGCCGTTTAATTGAGGTGTGTATTCATTCAAATGTTTTAATTCGGAACCCTACCACTCACTTACTTAACTCAAACCCTTCTCCCTTTCTCAAATAGACCGGATCAAATTCTCCAAACCCGAAGCGATTATTTCACAAAAATCTGGTACAGAACCCGACCATTTTGTTAATAGTTTTGGTTTTAGATTCCGAATGTTCAAAATAATGGCATTTTGGAAAAAATTTTAAAAGAAGCAACATAAGCATAAATTACAACATACATGAAATAGATTTTTAATTTCCAAAAAATGAGAAATGTTAATATAAATTTCCGTAAATAAAATTGATAAAATACTTTTAAAGGAAAAAGTTCTAACAATGTCTTCAAAGTTTAAACACGACACGAAATTGTCGCCCTCTCAATAACAACACCAGTCATTCCCCTTTCCCATTCTTTTAAAATTAAAACAGCTGGAAATCACATATTCACCAAACATGAAACGATAGAAGCAAAATTATTATTTCATGCTAATTGATTTGAAGTTTTCATAAACAAGTGGCTGGTGACTTCCAAGTGTTTTAAAAATCACCGAGTCTAATCAAAATCACCCAATCCAGTTTGATGGAATCGTTGGTGATTGTTATGGTTCCTTGATGGTATTAGAAACCGGTTGGTTCTTGCTAGAACCATTGGTTCTCTAACAAAACACAACTAATTTAGTCAGGGAACCAAGAACCATCGGTTCTCTAACAAAACCCAACCAATTTAGTTAGGGAACCCGGTGATGCTTGATTCTCACTTTTTATGTTCCATTTTCTCAATTTCTAGTTTTATTTTCATTTTTTTACTAGCTGGCCGAATCACTGACCTAGACCGGCAATTTGTTGATCATAACCCTCTCCTAGGTGGCCAATTTGCCTTGCCAATTCAAGTTTTTAGGTATGGGTAATTTCATGTCAAAAGATATAATTGTTCCTTTTGTCAGAAGTGTGTAGTGAAGCCGGCGCCTAAGAGAGATCATCCTAAATATGATTGCTCTTTTTTGGGGTAAAGTGTAGAATGAGACCATTTACATTTGGTATAAAGTAGAGTTATTGGATATTTAATTGGTGGTTCTAATTATTCACTGACCAAGTTCAAACTTCAAAATATATTTTTTCGAATTGTATTGTACATCCAAACTATCAAATTTCACATCGGGTGGTGGCAAGTAATTGTGACCACCTTGCATTAGAAATAAATGGTCTAAAAAAAAACACCATCTTAATATTAGCTGCGTTTTTTAATACTCAAATTCAAAGTTTTTAAGATATTCAATCAAAGTCTTATCCAACAATTAAATACCACTACGAAGTGTTCTAAAAACGGTATTCTCAATACGGATTGCCAATTTGGATGGTGAATTGGTCGAGATAGGACGAATTGTAAGATGCTCGGACTAGTTTGGTTCCTCCTAAAATATCATTTTTTATAATTTTTTAAATTTATATAATATATTTTAGGTCCCTTAGTTTCCACTGGATAAATTTTTATTTTAATTATTTATTTTTTTAATAAAATATAGATTCCAACCAATTCAAATTAGAACCAATAGAGGGATCCAAGATGATCGAAGTCATTAAAACGCAATGGATATGTACCGGAAGACTTAAAGCCCGAAAGACACGGATCTAAATTACCATATGTTCTGGAAGATATACGGCCCAATAAAAACGGATCTAAATTATGAGCCCAACGAGTCAAGGGTAAGCAAGAAATTACTAGCAAAAATCAAGAGCCATTTCCCAAACTTTTTCGAGTGTACCGAAAGCAGTAGCCCGGAAAACGAGAACCAAAACGAAACCGAAAAAGAGGAGAGAGAGTGGTGTAAAGGCTTTCTCTCTCTTTAAGAGAGAGAGAGTGGTGTAAAGGTTCTCTCTCTCTAAAAAAAGAGATATTATTTTAGAGAGAGAGAAAGGTGCGCAGTCTCTCCTCTCTCTGGCTTGTATACACAAAAGCTACAAACCTCGATATCGCTGCTGATTTTTTGAAAGAAATGACAATGAAGCCTTCTCGCACTGAGCCATAGAGAGAGAGAGAGAGACATACATTCCCCTGGAAAACCTCGACCTCAGCGCGCGCCGCCCATTTCCATTGCCACACTTCTCTCTCTCTCTTAATTTTCCCACTACTTTTGTTTTTGGGGCCCTTTCAAAGGCCACACCTCCCTATTCTTTTCCTTTCATGAAATCTGAGTTCTCTCTCTCTCTCTCTCTCTCTCCTTTCATGAAATTTGAGTTCTCTCTGTGTCTATCCTCTCGTGAAATCTGAGCTCTCTCTGTCTCTCTCATTTTTCATTGCTGAAATCTTGAGTTTTTTCACCCCTTCTCTCTTCCACAAGTACACTGTAAGTTCTCTAAACCTTGGTCTTTTTTTCTTCATTTGAATTGAGAGTTTGACACCATAATCAGTCTAATTGCATGGTTTCTTAGCCTTTTAAGTTTATAAGCTTGTTTATTTCTCTCACTGTAAACGATATTCTAAGGTTTTGATGTTGGTTTTATTTGTGAGAGAGAGAGAGGTTTTGATATTGATTTTATTACAAGTTTACACTGATTTAATCGACATTGTGAGCTGGGTTTTCTTCCCTCTTTTCTCTAAGCATGAGTATTAGAACTTCGAAGCCATGACTCTTTTTATTTAATGTTGATCATTTCTTATAATCTACTCTGTTAAGTGCAAAAACTTGAGGTTGTTTCACATCAAAAACCCACATTTAAAAAACTAGATTCTAATCCTTTTTCATGTTTAAATTCTTGTGAGTTTAAAGTTTAATGGAGATGGAGAATCCATGGTTGATTATTCTTTTTTTAATCAGTAAATCTTCACTGCAAATGTTAGAAACTGGGCTTCTTTAGCTTCCATTACGGGCACTGAAAATGTTATGAAAACAGGGTTCTCTTTTTTAACTTCTTTAATCTGTTAAAAGAAAAGCTTTTTTCCTGCTATAACTGCACGCCCCTTGCTTTTAATAAAGCTTTTAAATTCGATTAAAGCTTCCTTTTCTTGAAACCTGCTCCATAAAATAAAGGACTTATCATTTCTATTAAAGATTTTGCCCATAAATTCTCTGACAAATCCCTGCAACTTCGATAAACTGCTCCGCTTCCTACTTTTCTTTATTCTGCGTACTACGTGCGAAAAGTTCGGGCTATTTCGGGCGAAATTTCGTCCTGTGCGGTTGTCTTCTCTTAGGCTTTCGATTTTTCGCATTTTGCAACCTATAGTAGGTGAAATTTCCGAAATTTCGGCTCACATTGTTTGAAGAGGGGCCTTAGCAAGGAATCCTTTGTGGATTTATCCCAAATTTCGGATATTTCGTTTCTTGCCGAAGCATTCAGGTTTAACTAGCTCTCTCTCGCCAGTTACATTTTTTCAAAGAAATTTCGTTTTTTTAACATCTACAAAAGGCATTTTTCATAAGAAATCCAAAAAAAAAGTCTCGGGGGAGCATACTATATGTATAGTCCCGCGAAAAAAACATTTTCTTGGCTAGATTATTTTAGTCTAAAATTATCGGAAACCCCATGAGAACGGCAAAATAATTATTTTCAGAACATAAATTATGAATTTTAAATTTTAAATAATATTTAGATATTGATGGTCTCTATTCAATCTTGGGGCATTATTTGTTTTTAATACATAGAGTTTATTGTCAAAATTTTTATTGAGATTAGTTTATGGGTTATAGAGATTTATTACATCCCAAAATTATCCCCAAAATTTGAGATCTAAGAAGTATGCCTAGCATGAGTACATAGATAGTACACAGTCGCGCAAGAGTAAGAAGTTTTCTTGGCTTTTTAGTGTATTATTTACCAAGTTTCTTGGCTTTTTGAAAGGACACCTCTGTCTTTGTCAGAATGTAATACGGGCAACGCAGTCCTAACCCGTAAAATTAGGGCACGCCTGCGTGTAAAAAAAGTCTCTAAAAAACCACACAAACTCTCTCGTCTTTCTTTCACTTCCTTCAAAGTATTTCCCTTTGTTCTTAAACCTCTGAATCACTGATACATTTGCTCCGATACGCATCACTTACTCACAGTTTCAAAGGTTTTAGAGAGAGAAAATCTGGTAAATTCTCTGCAAACCAAATTTGTGCAAAAATAACCTTTTCCCTTTCTTCTTAAAATTTCCCTAATTTCACTGTTCTTTTGAATATTTCTTCCTCTGATGAATCAATCTTTTGGTTATTTGCAGGCGCAAAGGCATTAAAGGACAGTGGCGATTTTGTCAAAGTTGTGGCGTATTCAGGGGCGCTTTGAATGCGTTTGCGGCCCTGTAGGGTACAAAAGGTTGTTTTTTACTGAAACTCTCATGATTGCATTTTCTCTCTCTAGACTCTACCTTCTTTCTCTCTCTCTAGACTCTGGTTTCTTTCTCTCTCTGTTTTTTTATGTTTGGCGTGTTGTTCTTCGTTTGTGTGTGCTCAGAGAGCGTTGGGCGAGTTGCAGGGCCTAAATCCTGGGAGTTTAGAGAGAAAAACAAACAGTAAGACGACAAGTATAATTGGAATTATAAATTTAGAGAGAGAAACCCTTTGTGGGCTGGTTAACAGTTATAAGTTATGAGTTTGGAGCATTTAATGTTTGGCACGTAAAACTAAAGGGTGGGTGTCGAGCATATTGTGGTTGAATTTTTGCATGCCTTGGGTGTTTATATCAGAGCTCTCTCTCTCTCTCTCTCTCTTCCTCTCTCTTTTTTGCATTCCTTATGCGTATATATCGGGGAGCTCTCTCTCTCTATAGTTTATGAACACACCATTAGAGTGAAGCTCTACCTCAGTTTTGCTCTGTGAGGTAAGAATGCGATGCTGTAGCTCTCTTTCTCTATCTAAGAAGAATGCAATGCACGTACTCTCTCTAGTTTTTTTTAAAGCACAGCGCTCTTCTCTCTCTAGCCATGTTCTTAATTTCTCTTTAATAAATAATAATGTCCCTGATTTCCCCATACCAATAGTATGTTCTGAAACACGAAACACGACTCGATCAATGTACTCGGATTTTGGCCGATTCGAGTTTTCCGGGAGTCTTGTTAACTTGCCGGCCCATATTGCAATTACATGATCTCTCTGAAAAAAAAAAAGTTCTTGCTACTAACTAACGTATACTGCTATTACATGACTCTCTCGAAAATGTTGCAGGCATTTTTCTCTTTCTCTGAAACCAAGGAAAGTGTACCGGAAAATCTTTATCACTCTTTCCTCTGTTTTGAAACCTATGCTGTCTTCCTCTCTCTCTCTTAAATCAAAGAAGGTGGCGTCTCTCTCTAATCAAGCACAAACTGGCAGCTTCTGTGTTTCTCTCTCTATCCAATTATCTTTGAGACGAGCTCTCTTTCTCTCTCTAAATAAAACCAAACTCGACTCATTCGCTCTCAAGCCAGTCGCAAAACGCGTGGCTCTTTCTCTCACATCAATGAATGCTCTCTCTCCTTTCTTTCTCTCTCTCTACCTAACTTCTCTCCTCTCTCTCCTCTCTCTCTATATCCTGCGAGTCTCTCTTTCTCTACATGAATGGAGCAGAGGTCACGTGTCGACTCCTCTCTCTCTCTAGTTTCTCGTTCTCTCTCTACCAATGCATGTACATTGCACGTGTATGCACTCCACGTGCTTATAGGGTATTTTAGTCATTTTGACAAATTATATCGACGGCCCCCACGAATAAGATGGCAAAGAAAGTGCGGGTCCCACGAATCGGTGGGCCCGGAACTTCACTGTTTCAACAACCCATGGCGGCGAGGGTATATCTGTCTTTTCAAACTTAGGAAAAGGCTTGCCTCATTGTGTATATCATAAAAGGCTCCTTTTCGCCATTTGTTCTCATCCATTACTTTCTCTCTCTAGATAGACTACAGTTTGGCATTACTTTCTCTCTCTAGAACGACTATAATTTGGCACCTTGCATTCACTCTCACTAAAAGAGATCACATTTTCCATGTTACCACCTAATCTAGTATGCTTTAGTTTCTCTCTCTAAAACCTCTCTCGAACCACCATGAATAGAGTTCACATTTTTCATGTTACTTCCTAGTCTAGTATACTTTAGTTTCTCTCTCTAAAACCTCTCTCAAACAACCATAAATACTTTATTTTCTCTCTCTTGAACCGGCCTGTCTTGCTACCCGACTAGTTTCTCTCCACACTGCATGATTGCACCCCCAGATCCTCCATTTTCTCTCTCTAAGATCCCCTGATATATCAAATATATTCCTGGTTACAACCCCACATAATAATTCTCTCTCTCTAGGAATCAGTTTCACAAATGCAATTCATGTTGCCCGTTATTACCACACCTCCAAATATCCCTCACTTTCTCTAAAACTTGAGCCTCTCTCTCCTCTGAACAGAAGGCAAACCTCTCTCGAACACTAGCTTTGAGGGGCTTTTTAACTTTTGACAGAGCCGTAAGAGAGCGTGAAAGGATTCAATGAGCTTTATCTTTTGTCTCGTGCATTATTTTTCTCTCCCATCATAATGTAAGCTTTCCCTCTCTAACCAGCCAGGTAGCAGCCGTTACCAGCTTCTATTTTTGCCTATACTTCTGTGGTTTTATAACTCAGAAAAAAAAAATCTGATACTTCCTCTGTTTTATCAGAGAGTTTGCAAAAAATGGCAAAAGAGCACCTCATCCCATCCCAACCGCCTGTCTCTTTGGCCAAAATTGACGTCTGTCTCTCTCTTTCTCTCTCATCTTTTTGAAAATTTATTTCCTCTCACTACACATGCACCTTGGCACCTTCATTTTTTTATCATCATTTCTTCCTGGTACTAGTTCTATTCATGCTTCCTTTATTCTCTGGTTCATGAATTCAGTTCCATTCTAACCAGGCTTCAAAAATCTCTCTCTCTCTCTCTCTCTCTCTCTCTCTCTGTCTTTTTCTCTGGCGTCCAGGGCCCAACCATTTAATATCACTTAATGGGTTTTATTCCTTTTGTCCAAGTAACAGCATGTTTCTAGCTGTTAACATCTTTCTCTCTCTTGGTTCTCTTTTCACTTTATTAAATTTCAGTTGATGGGAGGTTATGAATTAAATGATGTACTAATGTTCTTCTGTATTTCTTTTCCTGTTTTAATATGGGTGCCGTAAAACTCTGAAAACATGTGTGAGATAAGTGTGAATGGATCATAATGATATAAATTCAAAATTCTCAGAGATCTCCTTTAAAGCGTGGTTCACTAACTGTTGTGTACAAGCTATTCAGTAGTTATGGTAATAGTAATGGTGGTTCAGGCTTATTGGGTTTTTTAAGGACTTGCTAAAACTATCTCTCTTTTGTTGTTCCATGCAGGTTTAGTGAGGCTTTCTTTGGATGAAACCAGTTGAAAAAGGGCAAAAATTTACCAAAAGTTGTATTTTTTTGTATCTTGATTTCTTTTAAGAAAGATGCCTCATAGACAAATGAAGGAGAGCACAGAGCAACATTTTATATCCAAAAAACCTCTTCATAACTCCATGAATCAACAAACAACAATTCAAGAGGTAGCCAACTGTAAAACCCAAGAAACGCAACTGGAGAAAACCCAAAACTCCGTTCCTCAAGTGAACAGTAGAGGGAAAAGAAGGGCAAGAGGGAGAGTGAAAGCTTTGAAAGGGGATTCATTCATGCACACAGAAACTGGTGTTGATGGGAATAAGCAATCTTCTTTGTCAATTATGGTTCCAAGGAAGGAATCACAGAATGGGTTTTATCAAAATAGCACCAACAGTCAGGCTTCTGGGCGAGCTTTGAGTTTTCCTCGGCGTCCTGGCTATGGTCAAATGGGTGTGAAATGTATAGTAAAGGCTAACCATTTCCTTGCTGAGTTACCAGATAAGGACTTGAACCATTATGATGTAAGTGATGATTTTCTTGTGTTTTTTGTTTACTTGTTGATATTATAGTTGAATTTGAGTTGTGGTATGCATAGATCTTGTGGTGTTATCTGTCTTAGTATTTGATTTGGAAATTTCCAAGCATTGATTCTTATGTGAGAATGTGTATTTCGCTTTGAAATTGGGAATTCCTGCTTACAAATTGTTATGATTTTGTGTGTACAGCTTATGTGATGGGCTTTGAATTTGAAAAATGGTGAAATGGGTCACTGAGATTTCCATTATTCCTTTTTTCAGGTGACCATCACTCCTGAAGTGAGCTCCAAATCTGTGAACAAAGCCATCATAGCACAGTTGGTGAAACTTTACAGGGAGTCAGATTTGGGCATGAGATTTCCTGCTTATGATGGAAAAAAAAGCTTATACACAGCTGGGTTGCTTCCTTTCACTTCAAAGGAGTTTAACATAAAGTTAGATGATGAAGATGATGGAATGGGTGGTGTTAGGTGGGTATGAGGAACACAAAGATCTTTTGTTTTTCTCAATACTTTCTGTGATTGACTCCTTTCTCTGTGAGACTATGGCTGCTAGTATATTAAATTCTTTTATTTATTGAGAGCCCAAGATGCATGCATGCCTACTTCATAGTATCTCACTCAACTAATTTATCAGATTCTGTTGTCTTTTCTTCCTTTTCATCTGATTTATTATCACAAGTCTTTTATTTGTGAATGTTCACTGTCCAAGTCATACTTGCCTACAGTTACTCTTGTTAATGGAAATGAATGATTGGAACCCCCAAATGTTGAAAATATTCTTGGCTTTTAAATTCACAAAGATTCATTTGGCCCTTTTCCTATACATTTGCAGTGTTTTTCACTGTCTAGGTTAATTAGTAAAGCAATTCTTTGATTGAATATCCAATTTCTATTACAGGAAAGGAAAAGAGTTCAAAGTGGCTATTAAATTTGTTGCTCGAGCCGACTTGCACCATCTACGTGAATTTCTATCTGGTAGGCGATCCGATACTCCTCAGGAAGCTCTTAAAGTTCTTGATGTTGTCTTAAGGGAACTATCAAGTCAAAGGTATGGTTTTCTAAGCTTGAGACTTTTTAGTGGCAAGTGTTCCATAGACTGATAGGATTACTTCTCTCATATGTTACTATGATGCATGTGCCTTCAGGTATTATCCAGTAGGGAGGTCGTTCTATTCTCCTAATCTGCGAAGGCCACAGAGGCTTGGAGATGGATTGGAATCGTGGTGTGGCTTTTACCAGAGCATTAGGCCTACCCAGATGGGCTTGTCACTTAATATTGGTGAGAAATCCAAATGCATATATTTTGGATATAAATATTTTAGGTTGAATGTCTGTAAAACCCTTCCAATATGATTAAAAACTTGACTGTTATTTAGCATTATCAAGAATCACATTTAGAGGTGCAGTTTTTTCTCTTAGCAGCTTCACTAATTCGTTGTCATGCCTTAATATCCAGACATGTCTTCTACGGCTTTCATTGAACCACTCCCTGTGGTGGATTTTGTCGCTCAACTTTTGAAGAAGGATGTCTTGTCGAGGCCGTTGTCTGACGCCGACCGCATAAAGGTATCATATCTTGCACTATAGCAAAAAGATATGCCCCGCTTTGCTTACTCATCATTCACATCAGTTAGTTGCAAACTTGCTTCGACCTGTGCAGTTTGACTTCAATTTTTTTTGCTTGTCATTGTCATCAAAATAGGGAAATTCTTATTTATTACTCAAGATAGTTTTCTGAGCCATTTTTTAGATGCATCCTTTTAGACTTGACAATCTGCAATAGTGTGTGCAATATTTTTAATCCAATCTGGATCATTGTTCAAATGATTTGTGTTATAGTTAATATATAAAAATTTGTTCGATACTTTATTCATCCTTCCAATTGTTTTTATCATGGCTAGATCAAGAAGGCGCTCAGAGGTGTAAAAGTTGAAGTTACACATAGAGGAAGTGTGCGCCGAAAATACAGAGTTTCGGGATTGACAACACAACCTACGAGAGAGCTAAGGTGTGGATTATTTTTTTCCACAGTGCCTTATAACCCGGGATTCCATATCTGCTTCGCCAACCTTCAATTGAGTGTTTTTTTAAACTATTCAATTCTCCATTAGAATATTACTTCCTCATCAAAATTTTTTCTGAGGCATCAATGTTGTTCATTATGGAAAAAGTTTTGACACTTTCTCCTTTTTGTTCGTACATTACATGGAGGGTCCTGTTTTGAATTATTTATTTTCTTTTTGATTGGTCATGTCAAATATGAATTGCTAGGAACCCACCATCTCTGGAAAACTTTTGAGATTGCCTAAGTCTTCAGGAATTGTAAAACTGGCCCTTGCAGCATAGTGTAATTTTTTGATTAATGGTACAGAAATGTCATAAATTCACTTCATGCATTTAAACTTCATATCGTAGTACATTAATAATGAATTTTTCAAGATCTTGATTGTTTTCGACTGTTTGCTACTGATATTTTACTTGGTTCTATGATAATTGTCTTCCTTTATTATTCTTATGAATTTGAACGTTTCCACACCAACAGGTTTCCAGTCGATGATCAGTCAAACATGAAATCAGTGATTGAATACTTCCAAGAAATGTATGGATTTACAATTAAGCATACTCATCTCCCTTGCCTTCAGGTTGGAAACCAGAAAAAAGCAAATTATTTACCGATGGAGGTATCGCCCTTCTTCATTAAGGCTGCTTCCATGAAGTATGTCCACATCGTGGACTGAATTTTACCTCTACTTTTCCATCTCCACTTCTTACCATAATCGTTTGCTCATGCAGGCATGCAAAATTGTAGAGGGACAGAGATACACGAAGAGGTTGAATGAGAGGCAGATTACTGCCCTGTTGAAGGTTACTTGCCAGAGACCTAAAGATCAAGAAACCGACATTTTGCAGGTTGCAGTTCAATTTGAGTTCTTCCTTCTTGTATTCCATTGTGTAATATTTGGTTTACTTGTTAGACTAATCAATGTACACTATTGGAGATTAGAATTTTTTTCTCGAGACTGCTTTAGTAGGATCGCTTATTTTGCAGTTCTTTATGTACAGTCCATTGAGTTTATACTTCAGCTTTCATCTTGGAAGAATGCGATTTCATAAGTTCATAATGAAATTGTATCTGTTAAAAAGGGATACCTCCATTCTATAGTTCAGTTCATTTATTGTAATGGCTTTACTGTATTGTGTGGTGGTTCCACAAGATGGGAAACACATGTTCCTATTCCAATTTTCTGTGTATCTCTTTTAGACAGTTCATCACAATGCATATGATCAAGATCCCTATGCGAAGGAATTTGGCCTCGATATCAGTGACAAACTTGCTTCAGTTGAAGCGCGAGTGCTTCCTGCACCTTGGGTAATGTTCTAATGACCAGATGTACCATTTGAAATCTAGTGAATTATGTTACGTTAGTAGTGTACTCTTAGACTAAAATCCACTTTTTTATTCACTTCTTATTTTATTATTGTAGCTTAAATACCATGACACTGGTAAGGAAAAGAACTGTCTACCACAAGTTGGGCAATGGAATATGATGAACAAGGTACATATACTCTCTTCCCTCAAGTCTGTTTTAGCATGCAGTTTTCCTTTCTCTCGTTAAACTACGGAGAGCTATATTTTTTGTTTATATTGCTTTTTCCTGCTTAAATTACTGCAGAAAATGATAAATGGCAGCACGGTGAATCACTGGGCCTGTATCAATTTTTCCCGAGGGGTTCAAGAAAGCACCGCTCGTGGCTTTTGCCAAGAACTAGCACAGATGTGTCAAATATCTGGCATGGTGAGATTTCTCAGCTCGCAATCCGTTGTTTTGTTGTGTTTTGATGCACAATACTCTGCTTCGTTAATGATCCTTTCATTGACAACTTCCATGTGGTACATTTTATTAGCAGATTTTGTTTTGATGCATAGATTCACGATTCATGGGTACAAGAAATGTGTTGTTACGACTTAATTTTCTTTTATGGCTGTAGGAATTCAATCCTGAACCGGTGATTCCTGTCTATTCTGCCAGACCTGAACAAGTTGAAAAGGCTTTAAAGCATGTCTATAATGCGGCCATGAATAAACTTAAGGGCCAAGAGTTAGAGTTGCTTGTAGCCATTCTTCCTGACAACAATGGTTCATTGTATGGTATGTGATGTCTTGAACCTCTAAGTTTTCTGTTCATTTCTCTCCTTGGATTTATAGTTGCCTAAATGCATACTATTGTAACCTTAACGGGAGGAATTTTTTATGGTAATGAAGTTTTCTTTGTTGTTCAGGGGATCTTAAACGGATCTGCGAGACTGATCTGGGTTTAATATCTCAATGCTGTTTAACAAAGCATGTATTCAAGATAAGCAAACAGTACCTAGCTAATGTTTCGTTAAAGATCAATGTTAAGGTAAATTGATACCCTGTTCTCGGTGAGGTATACTGTCACCCATTGGGCTATGGAAATTCCTTCCCTTCAAATGATGAGTGATGATGGAGAGCGAGAGAGAGTGGGATCCACAGAAAAGGACATGATCCCATTGGTGTGTCCCATTCTCTTTAACCGTCCATTTTTTCATCAAAAAACAATGCTCTCGATACACTTGTTTTCTCCGTAGTTCATTGAATTATTTTATACTATTTCATCTTTGTCTTTTTGTTGTAACTTGCTCTTGATTCCCTTATTTTCATTGTTCATATTATGTATACTTTTTTGTCACAGATGGGTGGAAGAAATACAGTTCTTTTGGATGCTGTAAGTTGGAGAATCCCTTTGGTCAGTGATATACCGACTATTATCTTTGGGGCAGATGTAACTCACCCAGAGACTGGAGAAGACTCCAGCCCTTCAATTGCAGCTGTATGATGCATTGTCTTTGTTTCTTTGTGATTAATGTACCTAAAGCAGAGAAATTAACAATCCAATGGACCATGGTTGAAACCATAGTCCATTGGGTCATGACAGTCATGTATGGATAGTGAGAGTGGGACCAGGAATGGCCTCTGGGCCTGGGTGGTACGGGTTGCAGGATTTCACATCATGACATCTAGAGTTCCATTCCAACCAAGGTCCCAAGTTAACATTAATGAAAAAAAAAGAGAGATAGAGAAGGGGACATGCTGGAAATTACATGTCTCTAATGGCGATAACTTCTCTTTCTTCATCACCATCCATCATTTTATTGGTTGGGTTTTCCCTAGTTCATATAGTTATTTTATATCCCTAGTCAAAGCATTGCCACTGATGAGGCAAAGTAATGCTGATGATACAGGTTGTAGCTTCCCAGGACTGGCCAGAAGTTACGAAATATGCAGGCCTGGTTTGTGCTCAGGCTCATAGACAGGAGCTTATACAAGATTTGTACAAGACATGGCATGACCCAGTGAGGGGAACAGTAGCTGGAGGCATGATCAGGTTTGTTTATAAATAAAATATCGGCTCACTTCAATAACTTCCCACTATAAATTTTGAAGCTTCAAAATGATGTATCTTAGTAAAAAGCTTACCTTGAGAAAACAATCCCAAAAGAAGAAAAAAATAAATGGAAGCAGGCCCCTAAGAATCTAAGATAGAAGGAAGAATCCTACACTTGTTATAATTACAGACTGGTCCTCTCACTTTTGATGTGTGAGAGAGGGAGAGGGTCCCACAATGGCCTCATTGAATCTTCTGTCTGTGGCAGTATGTGCCGCATCCTCTTCATACAGGGGCTAGCATGGTGATGATATGATTCATGATTGATGTGACACTGAACTTGGCTTACACATACATAGTGATGAAAGTTTCATTAAAATCTAACGGAAATCATAAAATTCTAAAGATGTGATATAATGGTGAAAGTTTTCATTTTCAGTGGTTGTCTCTTCTCTAATTTTCTGAAAACGGAGTCGTTTAGTGTTTCAGTTATGATGGATTGTTACTGCTTTTGGAGATACTCCCCTAACTCTCCTAAGTGCCCACATACTGCAGGGAACTCTTAATTTCATTTAGGAAGGCCACAGGACAAAAGCCAATGAGGATAATATTCTACAGGTATAACTAATTTGCATGCTGTGTTCTTAATCATTTAGAGAAATATAAAGGAAAACTTTTTCTCGTGTCCCTGGCTGAATGTGTCCCCTGGATTTTCTATGGATTTAGGATCCAAAGAACCTCCCAAATCTCTGCAAGTCCATTTAACATCAATTTGTTGAATTTCGAGTTTCTAAATATTTGATGATCTCTGAAAAATTGAAATGAACGATCCAAAATAGAAAAATGGAGCAAGCTGGACCAGTTTTAAGGCTTGAGATTATTTTTTTGTCAGATTCATGATCGTGGAGGTCCTGATGATAGATCTACAGAGTTTTGGATTGTCAATCCATCTCTAAGATGGATTTAGGAAGAGTGGAGACATGCAGCCAGGGCTCACCTTAATATAACTATGGACTCTGGATAAAATGTAGTCCATGGGCTCATCATCATCCATCAGAATGATAGGCAGTGATAGAGAGGGAGTGGGACATGCTCGTAACTCTATGTGTCCCCAATGGTGGTGCATACTCTTTCTCTTCATCACCGTCTGTTTCAATAGATGATTGTGACTTGGTAGACTATGGTGGAAACATGGTCTATAACACAATACTCCAAAGGATTCTAGAGTATTTCCCGTTCTGGTTTATCTTTTGTGGGGTTAAATGAAATGATATCCATTTGTTCAGGGATGGTGTGAGTGAAGGGCAATTTTATCAAGTATTGCTATATGAGTTGGATGCCATTCGAAAGGTTGGTTTGTATTCCTGTACTATTTAATTGCCTGTCCAAGCAGGGGATTGTTTTAGTATTCATCAAACAATTATAGACTATGATAAATGATACTCTAATGATAAGCCCGCCATCTGTTCCTGCTGGTGAATGGTTGGTTATCAACTGAAGTCTAAATGTTCTCGTGGGCCCAACTCCAGTTAATCATATATTAGTGGGAACAGGTGGTGGATCTAACATTGGAATACCATCTATTGCAGACCATTGGGCTATGGTCATTTTCCCTAGTATTTTACCCTGCCATAACTTCACTATATTATTCCAGTTATATGGGCTTCATATCCTAATATATGTTGTCAACCTCTTAAATCCAGGCCTGTGAATCCTTGGAGCCAAATTATCAGCCTCCGGTGACATTTGTGGTGGTCCAAAAGCGACACCATACTAGACTCTTTGCCAACAACCATAAGGACAGAAGCAGCACTGACAGAAGTGGCAACATTTTACCTGGTGAAAGTTCATTTTCTTTTTTTCCTCAGATCTCATGCATCGTTATCTTGATTGCTTGTGTATCTCCTGAAAGTGGTTCTACGTGGAAAACGTAAAAATTGAATCGTTGTGATACTTTATGACTCAGAGATATTTTCATCAAGTATTTTAAACTTCGCCAAAGAAAAAGAGAAAAAAAAGAAGATGAGTTTTAGATTGAAAGGAAGTTATAGAAAGCGATTAATTGTTGCGTTTCTCTGGTACTTTTTATTGATTTTGATTGTTGCATAATCATTGTTGTTTCCAAACTTGCAAATTGAAAGTTTTCTGTTTCATTTCCAGGCACTGTAGTGGACTCAAAAATATGTCATCCTACCGAGTTTGATTTCTATTTATGCAGTCATGCTGGAATTCAGGTATGATGATGACGGTGATTCCATGATTGATCATGCATGCATTCTGAACCCTTTCCTTCTCGTTTTTTTTTATCATGTCGATGATGATAGTAGTGATATGTTTGGAGAACTTGCTTGTGATTGCGTTCTCTACTATTTTCTTTTATGTTGATGCTGATGACATTATTCAACATTGTGGTCGTGTTTGTGTTGTCAACATTTTCTTTCATTTTATTTTTGTTGGATGTGATGGTGATGAAATGATTGTATGACGTGGTTATACATGTGGATCTCTAATCATCAATTTGTCATGTTGTAGGGAACAAGTCGGCCGGCTCATTACCATGTGCTGTGGGACGAGAACAATTTCACTGCTGATGGAATGCAGTCTTTAACGAACAATCTTTGTTATACGTAAGCTTTCATAACATACATTCTTATAGTTTCATTACCATTACTGGTACCACTACAGAGCACTGCAACTGTACTTTTTGTAATGGTTTGTATAAGTGCTTGCACTTGGGTTACCTACAGTTTGCTTTCTCCTAGCCGACCATCGTATGTTGAAAATTGCGATTGGGGCATGTGGTTCCTCTGCTCAAAGTCTTTCCAAAAGAAGAATGTTACTCACCAACCATGTATTTTCACATCCAATATTTCGTTAGGTGCTGGCAAGCTATGGGAAACTTAAGTCGTAGCATAAAAAGCTTTATTTATGGTTTTTATGTTATGACAACCGGCTCCTATCTGTTGATTTTGCAGGTATGCGCGATGCACTAGATCAGTTTCAGTGGGTAAGCTTCCGTGTTCTCCCTCTCCCTCTCACACAAACACACAAGTGTGTGATGCTTCATATGGACATACTTTACATGAAATTATAAGTTATAAATCAATAATAAGTAATATTTTTAGAAAAATAAAATGTTGAAATTAGAATTTATGTGTATAATGTTCATAGATGTCTACTTTCAAATTCTTCTTAATATTTATTTTTTAATTTTCTCTCTTTTATTAGAAAATTTCTTGAAAGAAACAAAAAAAATGAAAATCTCCTTGGATGTTATTGTATTGTTGTGTTCTCAGTTCCTCCTGCATACTATGCACACTTGGCTGCATTTCGAGCAAGGTTTTACATGGAGCCTGAGGTCTCGGACGCTCGAAGCACGAGACCAGTTGAAGGATCGGCTGTTCGTCCTCTTCCAGCATTGAAAGAGAAAGTGAAGAGGGTCATGTTCTACTGCTGAAAGCCATGCAAATTTGTGTACATGAATATAAGCCTGTATTTATTGTAGAGTTAGAACAATGTACCACAGTTTTCAAGGGTGTGTTTTTACGGGAGCAGACGTTCTCTCTCTCTCTTTTCTCTCTCTCCCTCTCTCTCTCTTTTCTGTCTCTCCCTCTCTCTCTCTCACTGTTATTTTCTATTGTTCCCATGCATGGTGAAAATTTGCGTTTGTGGTTTTCCTGTTATTTTCTCCTACCCGTCCTCTCTCTCTCTCTCTTCGTGTTCTTTTCTATGCCAGTATCATCAAGAAGCCCAGTTTTTTATTAGGAATATAAACAACGTATTTGTTTGAAAATTTGTTAAAAAGTTTGCTAGAACATCCAGCTTCAGAGGGAAAAAAGCAACTTCGAGGTTTTAGCTTGTAGTTGTCAAACAAGCCCTAAGATGCTCCGGAATTGGGCAGATTCAGCTACCGACTTTCCAAACATTTCAGCCAACAGTGTAGGTGGCAAAATCAAATTCTGTTCCCATTAAAGCATAATTATTTCAAGGGTGAGGTTGGTATAAGGTTGCCTCCTTATATTATAGTATGGTGCACCAATAAAATTTACTTAGAGATGCCACTTCAAGATCTCTTTTTATTCTCGGTTATAGAATTCCAAATTTTAAAAATAGTGTAGATTGTGGGGATCAAGAGTTACTTGAAAATCTGAAAATCTTGAAAATAGACAGTCCAAATAACTTGTATAAGATATACTATGTTTTGGATTTGGAAATATGTTTTTCTTCAAGTTCATGCATCTCATGGTCGAGATGATAAGTTCGACGGTTCTCGCCAAAACTCTCCACTAGAGGATTTTTGAGGTCATTGTTGTACTAAAAAGATGCAAAACCTTAGCAATCTCCTAATGAATGATGTATTCTTTTTAAACCTAATCCATGTCTTACTTCTTTCCTGACTATCATTGATGGTTATGCTTGGGTTTTTTCTACCTCCAAAACAAACTTGCCTTGATTATGTTGAACTAATATTACTTTCGTGGTTTGTTTTGGTCCAACAAAATAAGAGAGAGCGAGGGGGGACGAGAGAGAGAGAGAAGCTGTTCAAGATAATAGGCAACACAATATTTTTATAATTACAGGTTTGTAAATATGCTCTCTTTCATAATAATCAGTTTTCTTCACAAATATAACATTGCTCATGCTGCAGTTATTTTTTACTCACCTATCAACAAGTGGGACTCTAATCATTAACAATAAGACCAGAAATGACCCATTTCAATGAGACATCTAAAAATGGTACGAAAGGCAGCTATGAAAGCATTAAAGTTTAAACATAAATACATGAGTTTCTACTGAGTTCCAGGTAAGGACGCGGTTTTCATGCGGCCAGCCTGCATATGGATTTGGCAATAAATATATTTTTAAATATATTTTGATCCTAATTTTGTAGAGAAATATATAATCTTTAACAAGAAAATCATGAATGGACGAATAAATAAATTTGAAAACTAGAAATAATAATTATATGAAGAAAATATTCGGACTATTAGTTACAATTGTTTTTAGATAGACCACCTATTTGCATCCATCATTAAGATGAATGCTCTATACCTCTGGACCGTATATTGTAGAAATGCAGTCTAGCTCGCATGAAACAATTGTTCTTCAGGTAAAGGACTGCATGTCTTAAAGCAAAAAGACATTGCATGAATCTTTTTGTTATAAAAACCATTATTAGTAACCTATTAGACATGATAAATAATTGTGGGAGTGAAAATTTTGCCAATTATTGAACTCTAAGGGCCGTTTGGGTATCTGGAAATCTATTACATGATAATTGATTACGAGGAAATATGAATTTCCACCGTTTGGGTACACTTTATACTAACGAAATGGGGGAAGACGGGTGGTGAAAGGTGAAAAATCTATTATACACGGGTAATCTTTAGAAATTTTTCGCGTGCCACTCTATCTCAGCTTAATAAAATGCCAACTCACTTAATCGGTTTCCTCTCTCTAAGCACGTCACCTCTCTCTTGAATCCTAATCGGTTTCCTCTCTCTAAACACGTCACCTCTCTCTTGAACCCTAATAAGTAGTTTGCATAAGGTGCTCTATCTCTTTTAAGGGCCTTTCTTCTCATCTTTATTTTATTTTTTTAAAGCCCTTTTTATATTTAAGCCCCTTCCTCTCTCATATGTACTTTTTCCATTCTCCCTATCAATGAGAAATTACACATCACAATTATAATAAAAAATTTCACCCAACGTAAGAAATTACACAACACAAAATTTCACCCAACATAATCCCCATATGAGATTAGTAAAAGCTCAATTGAAATTATTTGAAGACACATCCAACATAAACTTTCCCCATTTTTTAACTTGTACCATAAATGTTTTTAATTTGGTATCATAAATTTATTGTTTATTTGAAATTATATAGATAGACATTTGAAAGACTTCTATAAAAAATAAATAAAAATAATATTTATCATAATAAAAACATGTTATTCCAATCATATTATTTCAATGCAATGGTTTAAAAAACGGATCGGTGACCCGGATCGGGCTTCCAAAAAACCGATCCGGATCGACGAATCGGCGATCCGGATCGGGAATCGGGTGAATCGGTCAGAATAAAGCTTAAAAAAATTTCGAAAAAATTATTAAAATTCATTATAAATATTGCTTTTTAAGAATTCAATAAAAAATGAGGGTACTCCATTAAGAATTTTCATGTTTTTGAATGAATATGCGAATATTGATATGTTCTTTCCCTGCATGAACCGCCATTCAGCATTTAATTTACAGTATTTCGTGCTCATCCCTACACTGTTGCTGTTGGGACTCGATATGTGAATAATATGGCTGGGATAGGGTGGCCTCAGAATCATCATCTCTCTCATTTTCTCTTTGAATAACATGGATTAAAAGAAAAAAATAACAAATTTTCAAAAAAATCGATCATGGATTAAAAAAAAAATCACAAATTTTCAAAAAATTCTATCATGGATTACAAAAAAAAAATTCGATCATGGATTAAAAAAAAAAAATCACAAATTTTCAAAAAATTCAATCATGGATTACATAAAATTCGATCATGGATTACGTAAAATTCGATCATGGATTACATAAAATTCGATCATGGATTACATAAAATTCGATCATGGATTACAAAAAAAAACAAACAAACAAAAAACAAAAAATTCAATCGTGGATTACAAAAAAAGAAAAAAACAGTTCGATCATGGATTACAAAAAATTCAATCATGGATTACAAAAAACTCTATCATGGGTTACAAAAAAAGCAAAAAACAAAAAATTCAATCATGGATTACAAAAAAAAAAACAAACATTTCGATCATGGATTACAAAAAAAAAACAAACATTTCGATCATGTATTACAAAACATTCGATCATGGATTACAAAAAATTCTATCATGGGTTACAAAAAAAAAAAAAAAAAAAAAAAAAATCGATCATGGATTACAAGAAAAGAAAA
This sequence comes from Amborella trichopoda, assembly GCF_054954075.1. Classification (NCBI taxonomy): domain Eukaryota; kingdom Viridiplantae; phylum Streptophyta; class Magnoliopsida; order Amborellales; family Amborellaceae; genus Amborella; species Amborella trichopoda. Next base: position 40,312,584 of record NC_142340.1, read on the forward strand.
CAAACATTTCGATCATGGATTACAAAAAATTCTATTATGGGTTACAAAAAACCAAAAAATTCGATCATGGATTACAAAAAAACAAAAACAATTCGATCATGGATTACAAAAAAATCGATCAAGTATTACAAAAAAATCTATCATGGATTACAAAAAAATCTATCATGGATTACAAAAAAAAAAAAAAAAAAAAAAAAAAAAAAAAAAAAAAAAAATTTTACGGACTCGCCGATTCCGTACAGTGAATCGGCGATTCACTGTACAGAATCGTCCGGTTCTCTCTAGAACGGGACGATTTCCGATTTTTTAGGCGATCCGGTCCCCTTTTCACGATTTTCGAGTCGAACCGGGCGAGTCCGGTTCGACTCGGCGTTTTTTAAAACACTGTTTCAATGACTTATCATGTTGAAACCAAAGTCTAATCATATTAGAAGACATGTGATTCCATGTAAGTGCTAAAGGCATACAAAATAAGTAAGAAAATTCATGATGATGATTTTAGAATGGTATGAGTTATAATTAGAAAATCTTTTTGGAATGGTGATGATGTTATTATTAGAAAATCTTTTTGGAATGATGTGATGATGACTTGAATTCTACATTTTAGTGGAATTTTGTGACAAAAAAAAAAAAGAAATGATAGTTTATAAGCAAGTGCTCGTAAAATGTTGGTAATGCATTTCTCATATTTCTTCCAAACATAGCGAAACAGTAGCTATATATTTCTCAGGTTGCATCTAAATAGTACCCAAACAGTAACAATCTATTTGTAGGTAATGTATTACACAGTCATGTATTACGTCAATAATATATTTCATAGACAATCTATTTCCAGGTATCCAAATGGCCTCTAAGATTCTGTGTTGGTGACCGACATGTGTTTACATATTCTTCATAGTGTCACATGCGTATCTTCGGAGAGACAAACATAAGTAATAGAGAAAGATTTGATCTTCAAAATCATAAGGATAACCATCACATGAATTAGAGATGAAATAAGAAAGGAGGTACAGACAAGATAACTTTTATCTTACCATATTATGCTGACAGTGTTGTTTAATCCTTCGCCTTTCATTGTTCGACAAGTACGAACATTATATTGCATCCTGCCTTCTTTGGCAATGGCTTTTCCCATCGTGCTTTATATCTTGCAGTTGAAGGGTGGCCATTTGTCTTTGAGTATCATGAAAACAAAATCACACTTCGAGCTATCTACACTTCTCCTTGACTCCCATGTTCAAATGCTTCCTTGTAACTTTCCTTACCAATGGGACATGCCTCTGAAGGCTTTATCTGTTTCTGCATCGATTGCAATTTCTCGTAGTTTCCGTAAACCCGATATTACCGCATCATAAGGAACTCTAGATTTGGCCCCAATATCTTCATATTCAATGGCTTCACAACGTATACCATTGTACCATGTTTTTAAAGAGTTTCAGTAAGTACCTTGCATTATATTTCTCTGTTCATCCATATACCTCTGCTTTGTAGTCTTGCTGGTTTTATACATTCTCACCAAGACATGGTAAAAATAGCTTCACATAGTCTAACAGAGCAGAGAATTCATACTTCAACGATGTTAACTTCAAAGATTAACATATGATTATCTGGTAAATCTATTTATCTTGCTCTTTTACAAGAATTTTGAAAGAGATTAGGGATTATAATTCAAGGTTCTCTCTTCTCTCAACTTTTGAACTCAAGTAGGGTTTTTATAAGTGACAGTCGAATGATTTTAATTGTATTTGTAGTAAAAAGGATTCTACAGCTTGAAGCTTTTATAAAGTACCGAATTAATTAGGGTTGTCTACCTAAGGTTTTCTTAAGATAAGGGTTTTCCTCTTAAAACTTTTGCACCAAATTTTTTGAAATTAGGGTGTTTGAGTGATTGAACTTTGGGTTTTACATGACAGCCTGCATTATCTTTGATACAGTTAGGTTTGTCCTTTGAACGTATACTTTAATTAGGTGTTTTAGTGGTTTAACTTTGGGTTTTACATGACAGCCTTCATTATCTTTGATACGGTTAGGTTTTTCCTTTGAATGTATAATTTAATTATATTGATTTGTAATATTGCATATGACATAAGTGTTTATATTCAAAGTGGGATTTTTGAATTAAGGTTTTCTCTCAAAATTAGGCCTTTCGAATTGGGTTGTCTTTGAAATTAGGGTTTGCTCTAAAATTAGGTTTTACATAGCTTGAGATTAGGATATTACCTTGACATTATTCAATTATGTATGAAATAGCTTGAAATTATGATTTAAGAAAGACATCCTTTTATTAATCAAATTTTATGGCATAAAAACAAAAAAAATGAAGCTTCAGGGTTTATAAAGCTTCAAATTTATTAGGGTTTCAACTTAAAGCTTTTATATGATAGAGACATTTTCCTATGCAACCTTTAAACCTTCAATTATCTAAGAAAGTTTCAGGTTTTTTCTACCATATTACTTAATTTAATTAACCTGATTCACAATATTGTAGGTTTTTTCTTTTGAAACTGTCATTTACATTTTTCGTATTAGCATTTCCCTTTAAAATTAGTCTTTTTTTTTTTTTTTTAATGAAATTAGGTTTTACATAGCTTCAATTTATATTTTACTCTGAAATCATTTGGTTATTTATAGAATAGTTTGAGAGGATTTTAAGGGAAAAGCTTTAGGGTTTCTCTTTAAAATTTTATAATTCAAAGTATTTTATCATTTTTATCCATAATTAGGGTTTTTTGGATTCGACTTTTAAGTCTTTTTATTTATTTCTCTCTCTCTTTTTTTTTTTTCCTGACTAAGTTGCCTAAATGTCAAAACCGTTGCATTATATCATTACTATATATATATATATATATATATATATATATATATAGAAAAGTAATGATATTATGCAACCGTTGTATAGTAATATGATGCAAAAAGGTTTAAAACAATCTTATGACCATTTATTTGATCCAAAATTTGAAATATACACTCTTTTAATTCTAATGAACAATCATAAAAAAAGAAAAAATTGAAAACACAACTTAGAAAGTATTTTTTTAGCCCAATTAATATAGACTGTTCATTTTGGTGAGATGCTTAGATCTAGGCCTTAGAAAGATTTTTTTCATTTCCAATTTTTTTGGATGGCTTTATTATCATTAGATGAACAATTTTAAAAAATAAAAATTTGATCTTGAGTTTATAAAGGCTAAGATTTTGAAATTCACAAAATGAATGGTCTAGATTTATTTTTAGAGATGACTCATTTTGACCATATCTAGGGTTCAAATTTAACTTTTTTTTTTTTGAAGATTGATTATTGAGATGAAGAGAGTGTGTGTACAAAATTTGGGGTCATACAAATACAACAAACATGATTTTCTAGAAGTGTCGTTGCATTATACTATGATACAACCATTGCATTGGATCATTGCTCTCTCTCTCTCTCTCTATATATATATATATATATATATATATATATATATATATGAGAAGCCCTTGAGAAATGAGTCATTGTATATCCATAAAAATTGTTTATGCTTAGCCCTACAACATACTGAGGGGCATCTTTGAGATAAGTGCTTTCGATGACTGAACCAACTTCACTTATTTATTCTCCTTTGAGTACATCATATTTTTCTTTGTTAGATATATTCATAGGCTCGAGCTCATTTAGGTTCAAATCAACATCTTGATTCTCCATTTCTATTTTGATAAGAACATTATATATCCTTACTGCCTCAAAACTAACTTCTTTCCTTTCATTTTGCTCTTCATCAGATATAAGAGCTTCATCAAAGATGAGATCATTTTGGAATGTTATTTCCAATTGTGAATCCAAACATACTGGTAATTCATCAAACTTAACTGGATCACTCTTCCGACCATAAGACTCTCGATGCAAAACATGCACATGAAACACATATTTTCGAAAATAGTGCTCGACTCACTACCATCATCATAGTGGTCAGGGTTAAATTTTGCTCCAAGCATTGGGTTAGATCGTCTATACGTTCTCAAATTTCTGATCTTTATGCCTCAGAAGTCCCACTCTTACTGGATCGTCTTATTCCTGGTATCCGGTTGTAGATCAAATCTACGAGCCATGATGCCTATCGACGAACGCCACAATCCACAAGAATTTATTGACGCTTTGATACCACCTAACATAATTGACATTTATTGATGACTAACACCCGACAAAAAGAACCGCATTTTAGGAGAGAGAAACAAAAAGTTAAGAAGAAATGAGTAAGAAGATATAAACATACAAATCCGAGTCCTCCGTTACATGCCCACAAACACATGGGGAAAAAAAGAAAATACCCACAAAGGGTCACTCTCTCTCTCTCTCTCTACATGATAAATAAAATATTACTTTTTTTATTCACATCAAGCTTCACCCCTACATTGCACGCCTCCTTCACCCTTTTAAAACTTTCCTTCTTCCTAAATATTACTCTTAAAAAACTTATCCCTTATCTTCAAACAATAAGCAATGTCCTTTATTAAGTAGGACCAAGCTTGCACGTCCTTATCATATAGGACCAAGCTTCCAAATGAAAATACAAACTTTATGAAAGTAACTCATATAAAAATAAGCGGACTTATCTTTCATGAAAAAAAAAAAAAAAAAATCTAAAACATAGATTGAACTAAACAAAAACAAAACCTATACTAACACTATTTCTAAAAAATAAACTTAATAAAATAAAAATAAAAACACACTCATAAAAATTAAAGTAATTAAGTTTACAAACATTTGAGAATAATAAAAAATACAGAATCCATTTGATCTTGATCTGCATCAAGCATAGACTTGATTCTTTCTACAATAGTGCAATTCATCTTTTCTGCTACATCATTATGCTGAAGGGTATTGGAAAGAGTTTTCTCATGTCTGATATTTTGTAGTATTCCATGAACATGTTCAAAATATATTCTTCTACTATTATTATATCTGGGTGAATATACTTGAAAGGCTTTCTATTTTAAATTCAACTTTAGCATGAAATTTTCGAAAAAAATCTCAAAGACTTTGTCTTTGGTTTTCATAGCATATGTCACCCTTTGCTAAAAATATCATTAATGAATGTTTCAAAATAAGATGTTTCGAAATAAGAGGCACCACCAAAAGTTTTAACTTCATGGGACCATATATATCAGAATAAACCAACTTTAGGATATTTCTTTTTCTTTAAACAACGAATGCAATGATTTATTGGCGTATCTTTCAAGCTAGGGAGAATAATTTGTTGCCATCTTCTTGGTCATGTGACCAAGCTCCTCATGTCATAGGTCAGCGGATGAATTTTTCTAGCTAGGGAGAATAATTTGTTGCCATCTTCTTGGTCATGTGACCAAGCTCCTTATGTCATAGGTCAGCGGATGAATTTTTCTTCATGTTATTTACTTCATCTATGCATGCATTTGCATATTGAAAAAAATGCAACATTTCTTTCCTCTTGCCCCTAGAGTACTAAAGTGATTATTATAGCCTTTTTCATCAAATTTCCCACCAGAAATCAAATTAAGGCATAGATTTAGCCTTACATTCTTGAGAACAAATTTGCAATTAACAATGCTCTCAACACCCATAATTTTTTATGTCATTGTTTCCCATCATTCCAACCCCATAGTATTCTAACTTGTAGGGTATAGAGAAATCCTTTTGTGGAGTGGGATGATAGGAAGCACCGATATCTTAATCTGTGTATTGATGTACAAGACCGAGGCAAGCCTTATCACAAGCTAAGAAAGTAAGATTGTCACCATTAATCGTAACTACAACAATTTTCATATTTTCTTGTTTTTCTTCAGCTTTTCCTTCATATTTTTCTTTCTTAAACTTCCAAAATTTCTTTTTTATGTGTCTAGGCTTGCCTCATAATAGCAATTTATTCCCTTCCATGATTTGGACCTACTCTTGATCTTTCACGATCGTGACGTTTCCTGTTTGTACTTGTCCATCTATTTTCTATAACAAAAGCATGTGAATGAGAGGAACCCAATGATTTTTTTTTTTGTTTCCTCATTTAATAAACTATTTGGAGAAAAATGAAAAAATAAGATTCATGTAGCTAACGTAAATAATTGAGATAAAGCTTGGAAGATGATGATAATGATGATTCAATAAACTACTTGTAAATTGACTTATCATTATCTGCTACAAACTTGCTAGAGATACAACCAAAGTCTCCCAATTGTCATGTAAGGAATTGTGGAGCACCATGCCTTGTAACTCGTCCTCTAACACCATCTTCATAGAAGAGATGTGATTCACTGTGTTCTGCGTCTTCCAATTAACTAGCTTTCAAATCAGGAAAATTTTGTTGCCCGTTGTCATTGTTTAATACAACCCTTCTAACTTCTTCGGTAGAGAATATAATGAAGTTTCATTTGACACATAATAGAACATACTATCATCTAACAATCGTTACATGTACCAAATAGCTTTTCGTCTAGCTTCTTCCAGTCCTCGTCTTTAATCTCTTTTGTTGTGGCTTCATTACCCTCAACTTCTTTTTTTTTTTTTTGAAACCAGGGGTAAGAAGCATAATTCATTCATTACCCTCAACTAGAGTGTATAGATCTTTGTAATATCGAACCTCCTCCCTTTTAGGCTTTCAAATCAACCAATTATTTTAGGTTAGGCTACTTATCCTGATTGTGTTTGCTTCTTTGATTCACGCATGATTCTTTTTTTATTTTATCTTTTTCTTTCAAAAACAAAATAAATCCGTTAGCAAAGGCCCTAATACCACATGTTGGGAGTTGTTTGGAAGCCTAGCCTTCCAGTCTATGTGTGAATAAAATAAAAAATAACAAATCAAACTTCAAAGAAATAACATGTAAAATTAAAACGAATTACAAACCAACCAGCCACCAAGATTTACGTGGAAAAACCTTCAAATGGAGTAAAAAACTATAGTGCACCATATATAAAATCTACTATGCAGAAAAATAATTACAATCATTCTTTCCAGGTAGATTAACAATAACTTGAGGATTTCGGAAAAAAAACATAGGAAAATATAAGTTTATCTGGGATTAATTTCATTCTTCATCCCATTCTCAAAAGAGGAGTCAACACTTCATTCTAAACCTTGTTGGAGATTCTTGGGTTTATGTGGCCTTTAAAGGCCTTATGAGTGTGTAATGAAAACCATTTATTATAGTGGAACATAAATTCAGTGGGAGTGTGGTCCCTTGAGGACCATACTAAACAAATGATGTTTGCAGATACCGGATTGCGCTTGACGATCTAGGCCAGTCCGTTGGAAAACCCAAGGTACCTACCTGGGCATAAAAAATAAACTGAGAAGGGTTTTTGGGTTAACCCTTGATGAGGTCGGAGCTTATGCCTAAATGAGTGAACCGAGGGATTGTGTGACCCTTGTGTGTGATGGTAGGCCTATAGAGACGATGGCTAAATCCTCATCCATGATCCATCACACGGCATGCATATAGATAGATCGTTCGAAAAAGTCAGATATCTAACTTTAGGTGAAGCGTATGCATGTGCGAGATATACCCCTATGCGCCATAGAGCTGTGGTCGCATCAGGTCATGACGATCTTGACTTATCTCTAGAGAAGGACCTGTAATCCACAGATTGAGATTGCGACTCATTGGTTCATCGACCAGGCTTTGGTGACCTGCTAATGAGCCTTTACTTGGACTGTGGGTCATGAGAAATACTAGGTCGGTTCGATAAAGCAAGTGTGATCTGTAGTCCACAATTGAAGGTGGAGTACCCCGTAATCGTTGATAAAATTCCAGAACCATATGGATCCACTTCCCTTCATATGAATTTACTTATGGTCATTTTATTATAGAAATTATTTTAGATTTATTGTTTGAATTTTTATGAATCTTTCAATATTTTATTTATGATTTTTGGAATAATAAATATGAAGTTATTGATTTTACAATTTATATAAAATTCAAATAATGTTTAAATAAAATTTTCATGGGGTCCCATAGTGCACATGGGCTCACCATGTGGCAAATGGGTGGGGGGCCACATATGCCACATATGGGTGGCACACCCCACCCATTGCTCCCTTTGTTATTACTTTGATATCAAGTTTTGTATTTTTTTTGGAAAGTCTATCTTATAAGCATATGGTCAAATATTGTTTGGGAAATATTGACCATATCTTATCTTGATTATTGAAAGAATATCTTGACTTGATATTATTAAAATATTCTTATGAAAATATGAGATGAATTATGCAATTTTATGGAATGCATGATATTTTAATAGATTTAACTTATTTAAATATATTGATGGGAAAAATGGTTTAAAGAAAGGGGGATAATGGTTCATGCACCTTCCATAATGTTGATGACCCATTTATGGAATGGATGGCTTAGATCTTTCACCCCACAAGTCATCTTGATCAACGGTATATATTCAATCTCAAGAAAGATACAAACTATGGGAAACCTTAAAAAAATCCTAGACCTAAATTTCGCTATAAATAGGGGTGCTCTCCCCCCATCTCTACGCACCTCTCTCTCTACCATAACCTTGCTCTCTCCTATAAACTCTCTCTCTCTCTTCCCTAAGGGCCACACCCCTCTCTCTACTCTTTGGTTTTCTCTCTCTACTCTCTCTCTCTCTCCTAAAAAGACCTTAGGGAACATACCTCAACATAGAGATTCTCTCTCTCTCATGATCTAATCTAAAGGTTGGGAAAATTAGTGTTTGAGCCTAATTATTTTGGAGTTAGGGTTTTGTAGAGATTTAAGGGTGGTTATCCAGTTTGGCCGAAATTAGTTTTCTCGGTTCGAGATTAATGCTAGACCATTGATCCTGTGTCATTGGATGTGGTGACTCGGTGTGGGGTGTAGAAAGCCCAGTTGAGGTAATCTCCGACATCTTTTCTTTTATTTGTTAGTTCTTTGATTTTATATTCTCAAGTATAGTATTAGATTGTATGAATGACATCAAGTAGTTGAGATTTATTTTATTGATGTGTTATTTATTTTTGAAATTTCTATTGTTTGTAATAAGACCATCTGTGAGCGATCTTGTTGTCAAAATTATAAGGGGTGATTATTATCATTTAAAAAAAAAATTGTATTTCCCTTGTAAAAGATCACATAGGTCTTTATTTCATTGGTATCAGAGCTAGTTTTACTTGATTGCCATTAGGAGACTTTTATTATTTTTGCTTGAGAATGGAAATATAATAGCTGCTCGTACCTTCATCTCTGAAATCGTGAAAACCGAAAGGTTTGATGGAACTAACTTTGCTTCATAGAAAAGAAAAATCAAATTTGTGCTCTATGAAGAAAACTTGCATGAGGTACTCTTCAATGACCAACCTCGTCGTCCAACTGACGACTCATCTCAAATAATTAAAGATGAGTACGCCAATTTAAAGAGGAAGAACTTGAGATGCAAACACATTCTTTTATGTGTCATGACTGACTCGTATGCTTCTAAGCATAAGTCAATCTATACTGCAAGTGAGATTTTTGATAAACTTGAAAGAGAGTATGTTGAACCGTCTCTCATGAAGCAAACTATGGCTATGAGAAGGTATAATGATTTAAAAATGATAGAAGGTACCAAATTTGCAGATCATGTGTACGTGTTTCGTACGCTAGTTAAAGATTTGGAAGATACAGGCATGGAACCCAATAATGAATTCTCTTTCTAATTCATGAGAGACTTTCATATCTTCCATCTCTGTTAGAAGAAAGGTACCAAGATTGGAGGAACTCATCACGACCATCAAATCTGAAGAAGAAAGGAGGAATTCAAGGCAAACCCCAAAGAATGCTGTGCATATGGTAAAATCTCAACCATCTTTTAAATTTAAGATAAGAAAGTGAAGAAATACTTTTGAGAAGAAAATATATTTCAAAAGAAGAGATTTTGGAAATAAGGGAGCAAAGAGAGAGACTCGAACTTGTTTTATTTGCAAGAAGGTGGGCCACATAGCCAATAGTTGTCAGTTCAACAAATCTGGTGGAACTAACAGGGAATTGGCATGTGTAGTTTTCGAGTCCATGTTAATTGATCTCAAGGGAGCTTCATGGTGTCTTGACTCGGGAGCTACAGCCTATGTTACAAATACCAAAGAAGGTTACCATTCTTTCACTCCTATAGAGCCAAGAAAACATCATATTTATATGGGAAGAAATCAGAAGACTAATGTACTTGAAGTTGGAGATTTTGAGCTGAAACTGAAAAGTGGGAGCACCTTGACCCTAAAACAAGCACTTTATGCTCCTGATATGAGGAAGTGCTTGGTTTCGGTTCCTAAGATGTCTATGACTGGATTCATAACCACTTTGAAAGTGGTGGTCAAGAAGGGGAAAGATGTGATCATGACTAGATGACTTGTAGACGGGCTATTTACTATGAAAATAAAAGAGAACGTTGCTTATGTCTCGTCCCCTAATGAATTAGATGTTACCCTATGGCATATGAGGTTAAGACACATTAATGTCAAATGAATGGAAAGATTAAAAAGGGACGCGATTCTTCAAAATTATAAGGGAGATTTATCGAAAGTGTGCGAGTCTTGTGTGCAAGGAAAACTAATAAGAAAAAATACCAACAGGGCAAAAAGAGCTACTAACGTATTGGAAATAATTCGTAGTGACATATGTGGACCTATAAATGTGATCACCAAAAGTGGAAAAAGATATTTTATCTCTTTTATAGACGACCACTGGCGATATGACCATGTGTACCTCATTCATGCAAAATCAGAAGCCCTAGAAAAATTCAAAGAATATAAGGCCCAAGTAGAGAATCAAACCAATCTGAAAATTAAAGTCCTTAGAATCGATAGAGGAGAAGAATATTCATTTGACCTTTTCAAAGAATTGTGCATTGAATATGGGATCATCCATCAGTACACCATGCCTTATACTCCTGAACAAAATGGTGTAACTGAGAGAAAGAATAAGACCTTAGTAGAAATGGTAAGGTATATGATGGGGCATGCAAATCTCTCATTGAAGTTTTGGGGAGAAGCCGTATTAACGGCATGTTACATCATTAACTGGACTCCCACAAAAGCTGCCCCACTTACTCCTCACAAAATTTTCACAGGTCGTACTCCCTCCCTTGAACACCTGAAAGTTTGGGGTTGCGCAACCCATGTCCTTATCCCACATCAAAATAGAACCAAATTACAATCCAAAACTGTCAAATCCATTTTCATTGGTTACCCGAATCATGGTAAAGGGTATCGATTCTACAACATTGAAACTAGTACGGTTGTTGAAAGCCGCGATGCTCACTTCTTTAAGGAAGAGTTCCTTGAAGCAAGAGTGAGTAGAAAACAAGCCAACTTTTATGAGGAAGCCAAAAATAAGGATGTAGTTTGAGACCCTGAACTGAAAACTTTTAAACCACCGCAACCTGTTTCTGAACTCCCTAAAGAAAGTAAACCTTTACCTGAACCAAGATGAGGTAATTGAGTCAGTAGATCACCTCTTTACCTAGAACATTTTGTCCACCTTGGAGAACATTTTGATAAGGTTGGGGAAGATCTAGATTCAGAACCTAGAACTCACCGTGAAGCCTTGACCTATCCTGAAAGGGAAGACTGGGTAGAAGCCATAAAAGATGAGTATGCTTCCATTAACCGAAATCATGTATGGGAATTAGTACCACTACCTGAAAAACGTAAGGCCATTGGTTGTGATTGGATTTTCAAGAAAAAGTTGAACTCTTAAGGGAAAATAGAAAAATACAAAGCTAGGTTGGTTGCAAAGGGTTTTACCCAGAAAAAAGGTATAGATTATGAAGAAACTTTTTCTCTTGTTGCCAAATTTCCATCCATCCGAATCCTTATAGCTATAGTAGCCCATTTGACTTTGAAGTTCATCAAATGGATGTCAAAACAACCTTTCTAAATGGGGATTTAGAAGAAGCAATTTACATGACTCAACCTGAGGGATTTGAGGAGAAAGGGAAAGAGAACCTAGTATGCAAACTTAATAAATCCTTTTATGACCTGAAACAAGCATCGCAACAGTGGTACATAAAATTCCAAGCGACTCTTGCTCTTGCAGGATTCTCTACAAATAATGAGGATTATTGCATATATCAAAAGGTCAGCGGGAGTAATGTGGTCTTTATATTGTTATATGTGGTTAGTAGCTCAATTGCCCTAGTAGTAGAGACGAAAAATTTCATTGTACAACACTTCGATATGAAGGATCTTGGAGAAGCTTCATATGTGTTGGCATCAAGATAATAAGAACAAGAGAGAGAAGACTATCCAACTTTCCCATAGAACCTATTATAAGAGGATACTGGAAAAGTTTGATATGAGTATGTATAAGCCAATGTTAACCCTAATTGACAAAAAAACTAAGCTTAGTAATAAAATGTGTCCTACCGAAGATACAGATAAAAGAGCCATGGAGAGAGTGCTATACAGGAGTGCAGTTGGATCCCTTATGTATGCCATGACGGGAACAAGGCCAGACTTGTCCTTTCTCATGAGTCTGGTGAGTCATTTTTAAAGCAATCTAGCAGAGGAGCATTGGAAAGCAATAAAAAAATTATCAGATATTTAAAGGGGACCATGAACTATACGCTCACATATAAAGGGGGAACTGAAATAACAATAGAGGGATATTCAGATGTAAGCTATCTCATGGATCTAGATGATGCGAAGTCTATATATGGGTATGTGTTTATATTTGGAGGGGTTGAGGTTTCTTGGAAGTCAAAGAAACAATATATTGTGGCTTTGTCCATCATGGAATCTGAGTATGTGGCATGCTATCTAGCAGCCAAGGAGGCTGTGTGGATTAAGAAGTTTCTTAATCAACTTAATTTTCGTCCTGTACGTTGTGAGGCGACGTGAATTTTCTGTGACAACACGACGGCTATTTGTGTCTCTAAGGAGCATCAGTTTTACAAGAATTCCAAGCATATCAAGCCATACTTCTATCACTTGAGAAATGATGTGAGATTGAAAGAGATCGAGATCAACTACTTATCTATAGATTTGATGATTGCAGATCCTCTGAATGAGGGAGTTGTCCCTAATGTTTTTGTAAGACATGTAAGAGAAATGAGGAAGAGAGAATGTGAGGAAGAAAGAATATAAGACCTTCAAAGGCCAAGTGAGAGATGTTGGGTTTATGTAGCATTTAAAGGCCTTATGAGTGTGTAATGAAAAACATTTATTATAGTGGAACATAAACTCAATAGGAGTGTGGTCCCTCGAGAACCATACTAAGTAAATGATGTTTGCTAATACCGGACTGTGCTTGAAGATCTAGGCCAGTCGGTTAGAAAACCCAAGGTACCTAGGCATAAAAAATAAACCGAGAAGGGTTTTTGGGTTAGCACTTGATGAGGTTAGAGCTTATGCCTAGATGAGTGAACCGAGGGACTTTGTGACTCTTGTGTGTGATGTAGACCCACAGAGACAAGGGCCGAAACCTCATCCATGATCCATCACACGACATGCATATAGATAGATCGTTCGGAAAAGCCAGATATCCACCTTTGGGTGAAGCGTATGCATGTGCGAGAGATACCCCTATGCGCCATAGAGCTGTGGTCGCCTCAGGTCGTGGTGACCTTGACTTGTCTTTAGGGTAGGACCTGTAATCCACATACTGAGATTGCGACTCCTTGGCTCATCGACCGGGCTTTGGTGACCCGCTAATGAGCCCCTTTTTGGACTGTGGGTTATGGAAAAACTGGGTCGGTTCGATAAAGCAAGTGTGGTCTGTAGTCCACAGTTGAAGGTGGAGTATCTCGTGATCGTTAATAGAATTCTTGAACCATATAGATCCACTTCCCATCATATTAATTTAATTGTGTTCATTTTATTATAGAAATTATTTTAGATTTATTATTTGAATTTTTATGAATCTTTCAATATTTTATTTATGATTTTTGGACTTATAAATATGAAGTTATTGACTTTACAAATTATATAAAATTCAAATAATGTTTAAATAAAATTTTAAAATATTTATAAAATTTTCATGGGGGCCCATAGTACACATGGGCCCACCATGTGGCAAATGGGTGGGGGCTAACATATGCCACATATGGGTGGCATGCCCACCCATTGCTCCCTTTGTTATTGCTTTGATATCAAGTTTTGTATTTTTTTGGAAAGTCCATCTTAGAAGCATATGGTCAAATATTGTTTGGGAAATATTGACCATATCTTATCTTGATTATTAAAGGAATATCTTGACTTGATATTATTGAAATATTCTTATGGAAAATATCAGATGGATTATGCAATTTTATGGAATGCACAATATTTTAATATATTTAACTTATTTAAATATATTGATGGGAAAAATGGTTTAAAGAAAGGGGGATAATGGTTTATGCACCTTCCATAACGTTGATGACCCATCTATGGAATGGATGTCTCAGATCACTCACTCCACAAGTCACCTTGATCAACGGTTCATGTTCAATATCAAGAAATAGGCAAACTATGAGACAGCCTAAAGAAACCCTAAACCTAAATTTCACTATAAATATGGGTGCTCTCCCTCCATCTCTACACACCTCTCTCTCTCCCATAACCTCTCTCTCTCTCTTCCCTAGGGGCCACGCTCCTCTCTCTACTCTCTCTCTCCTAAAAGACCCTAGGGGACAAGCCCCAACATAGAGACTCTCTCTCTCTCTCATTATCTAATCTAAGGGTTGAAAAAATTGGGTTTTGAGCCTAATTATTTTGGAGTTAGGGTTTTGTAGAGATTTTAGGGTGGTTATCTAGTTTGGCCGAAATTAGCTTTCTAGGTTCAAGATTGAAGCTAAACCGCTGATCCTGCGCCATTGGATGTAGTGACTTGGTGTGGGGTATCCCGTACCATTGGATGTGGTGACTCGGTGTGGTGCGTAAAAAGCCGGGTTGAGGTAATCTCCGACATCTTTTCTTTTCTTTGTTTGTTCTTTTATTTTATATTCTCAAGCACAACATTAGGTTGTATGAATGACATCAAGTAGTTGGGATTTATTTTATTGATGTGTTATTTATTCTTGGAATTTCTATTGTTTGTAATAAGACCATCTGTGAGTGATCTTGTTGCCAAAATTATAAGGGGTGATTATTATTATTAAAAAAAAAAATTGTATTTCCCCAGCAAAAGATCACATAGGTTTTTCTTTCAGAGATCACCAACTTCAATCATACAAGAAGCTCCAAACCTTTCGAGATTTTTGAAAAAAAAATTACCTGTATATTATTATTTTTATTTTTTTTTGCAACTTAGAAAACCTAGAAGAGGAAAACAAAGAACTTCAACCTTACTATTTAAAAAAAAAAAAATCCTCTTTTATTAGAAAATCTAAATTTCCAAAAATTACCCTTCACCTATAATCCTCGTGGGCTAGAAATACCTTTTTAAGGGAGGAAAAATCCATGACAATGCGTGCAACACACGTTTTAGCAGCTAATTCAATTAAAACATACAGACTCCTAAAAATTCATGCATTTTGTTAGTGTATATTGCTTCAATGTTTTCTACGTTGCACTTAAATGTGAATTCTTTGCAGTAGCCGCAATGAAGTAGATGGGAGTCGTTCGAAAATAGTAGCTGCAGTGAAGTAGATGTGAGTGGTTCGAAAAGCTAGTCACCATGTCATAATTGTGAAAACAAAAAAAAGACCTAGGAAAATTTTGGTTTTTCTGTTATAATTTGTGGGAGCATACATGCACAGACATTAAATGGGGAGAGAGGAAGAGAGAATACAACATTTACGTGGGTTCAGATCGAAGCACGTCTACGGATCCAAAACCCAACGAGCTACATCTTCACTATTTTGGATGATGTTTACATCTACCTATATATATAGAGGACAATCACACAATTACAAGAGATAAATACGGTATGATCCTATGTGATTCTTGGAGATAGAGGTAAATAGTAGGAGGCATTATTTACCTCGTATTTATTTGAGTTTTTCTTTACTTGATCTCGGATGTTCCTGAGGCCATCTGTTCCTGTGAGGCTGCTCGTGAGGCAGTAGATTCCTGAGATCTACCGCTTCTTGTGCTTGTTGTTCAAGTAATTTGAAGATCACTACTCAGCTTTGGCGACTAATCAGAATTTTCAAGATCAAGTAATGAAACACTTAATCGATCGCGTAACAAAACTCAATCAATAACAGATAAACAGGCATTTAGAATTTCCAGGATCGAGTAACGAAAAACTCGATCAAAAGACGATCTCAAGAACATCCGGGATTGAGTAGCGAAAAACTCCATCAACAGTAGAAAAACAGGCATTCGGAACATGTGAGATAGAGCAACGAAAAACTCGATCAATAATAGACAAACAGACTTTCAGAATTTCTAGGATCGAGTAGCGAAAAACTCAATCTATGACATGATTGAATAACGGAAAGAAATTCGATCATCTCACAGGATGGAACAACAGAAAATTCCATCATCCAACATGATTGAGTAATGAAAAACTCAATCATTATATATATATTCGGAGCAAACATGATCATGTAAACTCGATCATCACACAGGATCGAGTAAACTCGATCATCGCACATGATGGAGTAAAAAAAAAACTCCATCGTCCAATGTGATTGAGTAACGAAAAACTCAATCATCAAGTATGATCAAGTAATGAAAAACTTGATCGTCAACCAAGATCGAAATATTCGATCATCAAACTTGAGGCACTTGGAAGAGCCAACAATAATCAGCAATGGATCAATAAGCACAGTTGGAACTCAAATTCGGAGTGGAGAGAACAATAAGATCCAAAACAAATCTGAGATTCAAAAACATGACACAATAGATGTTGATGAGGAAGATCGACCATTTTCAGAGACGATGCTAAAAAAGTCTGGCATCTGAGGGGAGCACGAACCATCTCTAAAATGGTGAAACCTGCTCGTATCTCTCAACACAATCACTCACGGCTCATTCTTTGATGCGAATTTCAATCTCCACAAATCCTCAAAGTTCTTCATGATCCTTAGAGGTACACCCTTTGGCAAACTCATGAGCCCGAAAGCCAGCGCTAACTTCTCACTATGATGCACCAACAACCTCTCCTTCCTTTCTCTCTCTACATCGTGCAAATCGAACCGCACCTCTCTCTCATACCCTGCTCTCTCTATCTCTCTAATAAGCCTCTCACTCTCTCTCTCTCCAATAAGCCTCTCACAGACCTCCACTATTCTTGGGTGGCTCCTATCTCCCATCACAAAAAACATGGACATGGCCCATAACCTCAATCCAACTCTGCCCTTTCTCACCACCGCCTCTTATCTCTCGTCCGATGTATGATTGCTTGCATTGTTGGGCTCAATCATAAAGAGATTTTTAGCGGCAATTTCAGCAAGAATAAGGTTTTGTAAATCCGACTCGATCCAAGAAGTGAGCCCAAATAGAAGGGGTGGGCTTTGCAAACCAAACTTTGATGAGATTTGTAGAGCAATTGTGACAGACCAAAATTTGGTGGGATTTGCAAACGAAACTTCGGTGAAATTTGCTTGATTTATAGAGCAAATTGTGATGGGATTTGCAGAGCAAATTGTGATAGAACAAAAAACGGCATTTGAAGCTCGCGTAAAACAGCTACAACAAGAGTTATCTATAGCGAAGAGTGCAGTGACCAGGGTGGAGAAAGATACGGCTGATGCTTGGGCTTCAAATAATTCAGAAATCGAGGGACTTCTTAGTTCATTGGATTCACTGAATAAACAAGCCGCCACTTCTGAAGGAAAGTTGGCTTCTTTGCAGAGCAAGTTGGGTACGGAAGCACGATAATGGCATGGATTTTTATTTATTTTTGACTGAACTCAAGCCAACAACTGAAGCAGAGTTTTCCAACCTCGCCACAGTTGTTAGACAGAGAGTCACAATCAGATTGAGGGCTTCACCGATCAGAGACACTCGAAACAAAAGCTCGATGCTTGAGAGACGAAATACCAAATCGTGAACCCCGATCAGAAAAACTTAAAACAAAGGCTCAATTCTTGAGAGACGAAATATCAAATCATGAATCTTGCTCTAATACTGTCTTAGAATTCGTGGGAGCATACATGTACATATGTTGAATGGGGAGAGAGGAAGAGATAAGACAATATTTACGTGGGTTTAAACCGAAGAACTCGTGGGAACATACATGTACAGATATTGAATGGCGAGCGAGGAAGAGATAACACAATATTTACGTGGGTTTAGACCGAAGCCTTATGTATCCAAAACACAACAGACTACATCTTCACTACTTTGGATGATATTTACACCAATAAGTAGACAATCACACATAAATATGGTATGATTCTTGGAGATAGAGATAAATAGTAAGATGCCTTATTACAAAACTAACTTGATGACCAAGCAGGAGATTTGAATTTAGACATTTCATAATTGTCCTGACAAATAGAAAGATTGTGGAGATAATCATAATTCTTGGCAGTTTAAAATTGGATATCCAAAAAGCTCTGTATAAGTTGGTTTCGAAACACTAATAACCTAGCTCTAGAGCACTTTAAAACAAGCAACTTTGAATGAATTAGTCCCAAACTTCCAACAATATGATACAGATCGCTCCCTTCGTATGTTTACTTGTTTTTGCGGAAAAAGTTTGTATAAGCACATGGTCCTAAACAATTAAATTGAGGTGCACCTCAAAAGTCTACTAGAAAATATTATTTCGATGTCTAAAAATCGCCCAATCGATCATCGCGATCTTAAGATATATGGATATGAGAAAAAAATAGATTTCAACTCTTAGAAATAGTCCATCTTATACTATATTTTTGAGGCGTGAATTTTCAAGTGTTTAAATATCTGCTCAATCTACACTATTTTTAAATCTTTATATTTATAATTGGATAAAAAAATAAAGTTTTAAGCTATAACAAATATTTCTATTACCAAAACATATATATTCTTATACTATTTAAATTCACCTTACTTTGATTGTTTAGGGCCTCAGCCCTATGCAATCCACACCCATTTATTAAACTTTTGGTTTCTCGCACCTTCCTCTCATTTGACTAATTTATACAGTTATTTGAATATCGCCTAGCATGCTTCCAATTTGAGTAGAGCAAATAAACACGACAAAAGCTTCGACTAGTAAACATTGATGTGGACATTTGATTGCTCTTAAAGGGTCAAAAAGTGCAGAACAACAAATGCAATGACCGTTGGTTGATAATATTGATGGTTGACATCGAACTAAATGTTGCCCTAGAGACCGAAAAAATTTATATAAGGTTGCAACCTTATACTGCTGAAGTAAGGCATACTTAAAAAATCCTAAGTGGAGAGTGTTTTGGCATAGGATAACCCTCCAACTGATCATCTCGAGCTTGAGATGAATAGACATGAAGAAAAAAAAGAATTTCAAGTCTTGAAAAAGTGCATCTTGTAACAAGTTATTTGGACCGTCTATTTTCGAGATTTTCAAGTATCTATTAATCTGCTTAACCTACACTATTTTTGAAATTTTAAATTTTATAACTGAGGATAAATAAGGATTTCGACGGCATCAAAAGGTTTTTTATGCTAAAATGACATTTTTAGGTAAATTTTAGAAGTGCACCTTACTTCTACCGTGTAAGGAGGTAACCTTATACAAGGATAGGTTGATGGATTACAAACTTGAATTTATTTTGTGCTTGCGAATGGAATGACATCTTCACATGGTAATTGGGCATTTGACTCAGACATAATTATGTCTGAAGAGCTTTTTAGGTTGTCTCATTGTATATTTTTCTCTTATATAAATTTGTATGCTTTTTTTTTTTCAAAAAATTTAATGGAAAATTCAGTTTTATTTTTAAAATTTATAAATAGTCTTACATATTTTATATTTTATACTCAAGTCTATTTTTTGAGAGCGTAAAGTGTATTTTAATTGGGTGTGGTTTCTATAAAGTTGCAACCTTAAACAATCAAACCAAATCTATTTTTTGCGAGCGTAAAGTGTATTTTAATTGGGTGTGGTTTTTATAAACTTACAATATTAAACAATCTAATTAAAGCGTACTTCCAACTAGAAATCCACTATCACAATGAAGATTACAGTTTTAGTTTACAAGAGATAATACCTATCTCTAAACATCGATAAAAGACCATCACCGATCTTCTTTTCTAAATCCACTCTCACGATCGAGCAATACCGTCGATCAACATCTTCTTTTCCACCACAATATCGCTATTGGAAAGATAACCTCGAGAGTAATATAGAGGTTTTATATCTCTAGAAGTCGAAAGTTAACTAACCCAAAACTTATGGGAATACCGCCCCTCTCTCAGAGACCATATCTCTCTCTCTTGGAGACCCATCTCCATATTGGAGATCCATTCCCATAACTCCTAAATGGGTCACCCTCAAAGGATGGGTATTATGTCCTCCTTCATTCTCTTATAAAAATATCACTTTCTTGCTTCCCAAGAAAGTCGATTTTTTATTTCTCATAATACCCTAATCTTAAAAAAAAAAAATGAGTATGGTGATTTAGCTATCACCAAACCCAACATTTTGGCCACTAAAAGTCTTTGAATTTTTGGCCCGATGTGAAATGAAACATGATGTAGTCACTTTGTTCAGCTTCAAGTTGCTTCAGGCCGCTTTAGTTTGATTCCACCGCTTCAGTCTAATTCGGCTACTTCGGTCTGATTCAGCGAAAGAAAAAAAAAATTTTCTTTATTTTTTATTTTTTGATATTTTTATTTTTGATTTTTCATTAGTTTAATATATATATATATATAATTTATATTGAAATTCTTAAAAAAGTCTAAAGTCTTTCCATGATGCAACGGAAGCACTGAATTGCTTTGTTTCTCTAACCAAGCTAAAGAAGGCTCCAAAACGAATTTGACAACAATGCTACAATCTCCAATGTCAAATCTAGTGATCAAGAACTCATAGTTTTTATTGCTTTTCTAAAAATTGTTCATCTCATTAATAGATATTTTGCAAGGTTTTATTAAGAAAAGGGCTCCTCACTGCAATTGTTGCCTGTACATGCAAGTCTACAATTCACTCCCGCAAAAAACTATTATATGCACCGCTTAGTTAAAACAAAGTGTAGTGCTAGCAAGAGGCCTCACCCTAAAATATAATGGAATGATACAATTAAAATGGTCATATCACCTAAAAAATTCAATTAGGTGGTCAAATGGCTCATAATATCATTAAAATGGCCAAACGGCTTCAGAAAAATCACTTAGGAACTGAAGTCAAGCAAATTTTTTTATTTTTATTTAAATAAGATCATTTCACCGGAGTATCTTTCCAAATATTTTATTGAAAATACTGAAAATACCTCTATTTTGGATTTGGAGTTCCCAGGGAATAGGAAGTACTTTTGTTAGTTTGACCCAAATACTAGTGTGGCTGAATTACTAAAAAGGGTGCAGTTCGTATTCGGATGCGCAACCGTAGGTGTAGAGTTAAGGTGCACCTTCAAATTCTATCATGGTATATAATTTTGATGTAAAATATTTTCAGGATTATTTCAAAATCTATTTTTATATCTAGTTATAAAAATTTTAATTTAAAAAATGGTTAAAATAAAATAGATCTATAACTAAAAAGGTGTGTTTTATATAAGGTTGTAAAATGTTTTTGGGGAAATATCCTCGTACCCTCTATTTTTAGTTTTCATATCTCAATAGGCTCAAATATTCAAAATATATCGGGCAAGCTTTCTATGTTTCTCATACAGCATAGAAGTTCTATTCTCGCCCTTATCCAACCGTCCAATCTGAAAGGAGGGCTAAGATTGCCCCAATCACAATGCCACGTCTCTACACTATTTTATTTTTAATTTTTTTTTATAAACTATTTTGACAACAAATTTTGGACGTCCATTCTTCTTTTAAACTCGCACTAGCAAAACATATTTAAAAAAATATTTTCAATAAAATAAAATAACCAAAATACTTTTAGGGGTATTTTGGTCATTAATTTTATCAAAAAATTAATAGTTTTATAAGTGCGCCCCAACGAGAAGATGGCACATACCAAATTTCATATTCATACAATTTGTATAAAAAAAAACTAAAAATAAAATACTTTGAGACGTCGGATCTAAAATCAAATGGTAAGTGATTCTCTTGATCAAAATTGAACGGCTAGATGATAGGGGGAGGATAGAACTTCTATGCTGTAGGGGAAACATAAAAACCTTTTCCAAAAATATATCTCCTGACCCTTGACTAACTTTACCCACTTTTAATTATTTTTTTAGCTCTAATAAATATAAAAAAGACATGCTCATTCTAAACCATTTTTCTCTTGACGTGATATATTCCCCCCTCCCCCCAATATCTCTCTCTAACATTCACCCTCTTTGGAGAGAGAGAGTGAGAGACATGTGGGAGGGGAAAGAGAGTGAGAAAATAGGTGGAGAGAGATTTAGGGGAAAGTGTTTCGCTTGCTTGTTTTTACTATTTCAGACGATATAATTTGTTTTTAGTTTATCAATAAAATTCTTGAATTTTGGTCCAAAAAAAAGAAGAAGAAGAGTGATTTAGGGGAAAATCACTTGAAAAGAGAGAAATGATGGTGTTGAGAAAGGATATGTCTTTTTTATATTTGTTTGGGGCAAAAAAATAGGTTTAAAAGAGATAAAGTCAGCTTAAGGAATTAAAATATATAAAACTTAGAATTTTTATGACCCAAGATATGTTATGAAACCTTGTGTCTATTTAGATATAAAACTTAAAAATGGGGGGTATGGAGATATTTTCCCTAATTTTATCTTTAATTATAAAATCTTAAACTCCAAAAATAGTTTAAATCAAGTAGATCTATAAACACTTGAAAATCTTTTGAAAATGGATAGTCTGGATCATGGGTCGCAAGATACACTATTTTAGGACTTGAAATACTTTCTTCTTTTTATAATCATACATCTCGATGTCGAGGTATACAATCAGAGGGTTTTCTGATTTCAAAACAATATTTTATGATGAATTTTTTAGATGCACCAAACAATAATTTTTTTTGATATAAACGATTTTAAGTCCCATTCAAACTGGAACCAAGAATCTATTGGTTGGAAATTTTGAGCGATAATTCGGAAAATGAGTAAACTTTATCATTTATTAGATTTTTCAAAGTATTCATGTTAGCTTGCGTATTGTCTGAAGTCATATTTCTATTTTATTAAAAATTTCTTCTATGGAAAATGGTTTGATAGGGCCGTATCCCTATCAAAATAAGTAAAGCCCCACCTTATAACTCATCAAATATTAAATTTCAAACATTAGAAGACCTTTACATTGATCATCTCGGCTTGAACATTTATGTTTGTGAGATAAAATTAGGATTTCAAACTCTAAAAATAGTGTATATTGTAACAAATTTTCTAGATCATAAGTTTTGCCTTAAAAATAATTGTTAACAGATCCATACGATCTGTACCATTTTTTGAGTTTCAAAATTTATTGTCGGTGTTGGAAATTAATTTGCGAGTCATCATGGAGATTTCTATTGCCGGAAGTGCTTTATAATAAGGATTTGAAGTGAGGCTTTATTTGTTTTTATAAAGCCTAGGCATTATTAAAACTTCATCCTTCTTCTATGGTGAATGATATACTAATTAACTTCCCAATTTATAGGGATATATAGGAAAGTTTATATAAGGTTGTAACCTTATGTACAATTTAAGCCATCTATTTTATTTGAATTTTGAATATCTAAAATTTGTTTGAAAGTTAAATTTAGATCTTGAAAATCCAATAATTACAATTATATGAACTTCCAAAATCTAAAAATTGTGATATTCAGATTTTCAAAATTCAAAAATTACAAAAATCCAAAAATAGCAATTTTTGGATTTTTTAAAATCCAAAAACTACAATTGTTGGATTTTCAAAATCTAGAATTCAATCTTAGATAAAATATTCAGCTTTTCAGGATCTGACAATTGCGTATTCCTCCTGAGGATCATCTATTTTGGTTAAATTTTGATATTGAAAATCCAAAAATTTTTATGAGAAAAAAAAAAAAAAAACCCATCTACACTTCAAGATTTGAAAATCCACAATTTCAGACCATGAAGGTCTGATTTTTTGTTTTGTCAGATCCGAAAGATTAAAACAAGGGCAATTTTGGAATTTTTTTTGGGGCTCCCAGGAATAGGTATACATGTAAAATGTGAAAATATAACAAGTGAAAAAAATTTAGGTGATTTGTAATAAAGGTAAAACTAACTGATATATAGGTAGTTTTTTCTAGAAATTATATATTTCTACAAAATTATGTTGAAAATCCGCATAAATATAAAAAAAGGGAAAATTATGTAAATATCCAATTTTGTTTTCGTTATTACCAAAATAACTAATACTTTTTTTTATTACTCATATATCCGTTTTTTGGACTTCATAATTTTTTTTTTTTTTTAAAAATAAAACTACTTATTTTTGGTTTTTCAAAAAACTGAAATCAAGTCAATTTCGATTTAAAAAAAACCAAAAAATTTAAAATTTTGCCGGTCACAGTCTTGCGCCTCGCATGCTCAGTGTTGGTCACAGCGTCTCGGATAACCTTTTCAAAAAATATCTTCCAAACCCCGCAGGTTGCTTCATATATCAGACCGCTGATACGCTTCACCCCGCCCCTTCTTGCCAACCTACGAATAGCAAGCTTTGTGATGCCCTAAATGATGTCACGAGAACCTTCCTGTGACTGTTAACTCCTCTAACCCTTGCCTCTTTTTTCCAAACTCTTGAAAAAAATAAATTTTTTGTTTTTCAAAAACCAAAATTAGTCTTTTTGAAAAATCGAAAAGAGATGGTTTCATATTTTTTTAAAAAAATTGTTATAAAGTCCAAAAAACCGAATATATAAGTAATAACATAAAGTATTTGAAAGTTTTGTAATAAACTAAGAGAAAAAGTTTTTATAATGATGCAACTTTATAATGTAGAACTATAAATGCACCTAAAAAATCCATCGGAAAAGGTAGTTTTAATGTTGAAAAACCCTTTGATTGATCATCTCGACATCGAGATGCATGACCATGAAAAATAAAACGATTTTAAGTTTAAAAAATAGTGCATTTTACAACATATTATTTACATCGTCCATTTTCAAGATTTTTATATGTTTATAGATGTACTTTATTTTAATCATTTTTGAAATTTTAAATTTTATAATTAAAAATAAAAATAAATTTTAAAATAATCTTAAAAACATTTTACATCAAAATTATATACCATGATAAAATTTGAAGGTACTTCTTACCTCTACATCTTCGGAAGCATTCGTATGCCTACTACACTCTAAACTAAAACGGATATCTACGTAAATTTTTCCTTAAAAATAAAAAATAAAATAAAATAAAATAAAATGACGACAGGAACCGACCGGTTAAATCCGTGTCCAAATTGCAGAAAGCTTTTGGGGCTCTCCGTTAGTTGCGTCATGGTGGCGGGAAGCACCCATTTCAAAACCCTCTGTTTATCTCTCTCTAGAGTCTAGAGAGAGAGAGAGCTGGGGGTTATCTCCTGTGGCTTTCTTCTTATACATTATATATGTACTCCCATGCTTCTCTCTGTTAAAGGATCGACACCCAGTTCATTTTCCCCCCAGGATCCTCTCTCTCTCGCAGGTCCCCCATCTTTCTCTCTCTACATCATATCTCAAGCCTTGCTGTCGGACTGTAAGTAAAGAGACTCACTGTGTGGCTCTACAAAATTGAAGAGCGTCAATAAAATCATACTTTAATACGCTAATACGTCAGTGTGAGAAAAAAAAAAAATCTTTTTATATGGTTTTGGATTTGTTTGGGTAGTTTTAGGCAGTGATTTAATGGTGGAGAACTTGAAAAGAGCCATAAAACCCATAATTCCCTGGTTTTGAGCTGAACCCATATCATGGAATTCAGGATTGTGGGGCTAGAAAGTGAGGGGGAGAAGTTAATTCAGTGTTCTTTAATGAAAAATGAAAATTTTTCCTTTTTTTTGACAATAAAACATGAGCAGTTTTTCAGTATCCATAAACCGTATAAATCCCATTGCTTTACTCTGTTTTTTCTGTTGGAGAACAGGAGGAGAGAGTAAACTAGTGATTTTCTTGATGGTTTCAATGGATAACTCTGATCTTTACAAAGTGGGGAGCTTTATCGGGGAGATGACAGTGAGAGAAACTCTAGCTTTCTCTGCAAGATGCCAGGGTGTTGGGGCCCGTTATGGTGAGTAAATTCTCTATGGGGCCTTGAAGCTTGATAAATATAATGGTTGTTTTAGCAAAGTGAAATAGTGATGATAATTTATAAGACATTATGGACTAATCTATGTTATATCTAAATTGGTGCAGACCTGTGGACAGAGCTATCCAGGAGAGAGAAGGAAGCAAACATAAAACCTGATCCTGATCTCAATATTTTCATGAAGGTAAACACATTGGGAACACTTTAGGTTTTCGATAATTGGTTCTTCTTCTTTCATCTTTTTATTTTTATTTTCTGTTGGGAGGGTGGGATGGTTTGGAAGGTGAGTGAAAATTCTGGGATTTCTAAAATATAGTCTTGGGCTTTATTTTCTCATAGAGATGGCCTCCTTTTATGCCGAAGAATGCATATGGAGAACTCTCTCTCTCTCTCTCTCTCTCTCTCTCTCTCTCTCTCTCTCTCTCTCTCTCAAGTTATTAAGTTTGGAAGTATGTGCTGACACCATGGTGAGGAATGAAATGATGTGAGGAATCTCACGAGGGCAGAAGAAGCGGGTCACAACAGGTGACTGAAAATAACAAAAAGGAAATTCTATATTTGCACTCAAAATTCTGTCCAATACATGATTTTCCCAAGTTCAAAAAATTTGAATTTCATAAAACCACATATCCATATTTCATTCACAATACTGCTTCAAAATCAGTTCCAAATTGAAGCAGTAAAGTCAGTGGCTAACTAGCAAAAGATGCTTCTCATATGATTACTGTATGACATCTGCTTGGTCCAATTTCTAAAAGGAAAAGCTCTATATATATCCTCTTTCACTGTCACTGTTCTTTTTTAAAGGTGAATTTGAGATATCTATTGGAATTAACCAAGTGGAATTGAAAGGAGTTTCTCATTTAGTATTTGATACTAATTACAGGTTCGGATGATATACATGATTATAACTGAAAGCTTAATCATAATTTTAACAGGGGAGATGGTTGTTGGGCCATCTAGGTCTCTCTTCATGGATGAAATATCCACTGGTCTAGACAGCTCCACTACTTATCGAATAGTGAACTCTATCAGGCAAACAGTTCACATACTGAAGAAACCATCTGTTATATCCCTGTTGCAGCCAGCTCCTGAGACCTATGACCTCTTCGATGATATAATCCTTCTCTCAGATGGTCAGATTGTGTATCAGGGCCTCAAGAATACATACTGGAATTTTTTGAAAACATGAGATTCAAATGCCCGGAGAGGAAAGCAGTCGCAGACTTCTTGCAGGAAGTGAGTAGCCCCAATTGAGCTCCTTAGTTCTTTAAAACTGAACCACAAATTTCAAATAATGTACATTAAGTTATCAGTTTTTCATAATTGTTATCCACAATGATTGTGATAAGCTTGCCTCTATCATAAGTATGCAAGATTGTTTTCAGAAATTTTACTTAAAAGAGATTATGAGAAGCTTCACTATGCATGATTCTTTGAAAAATCAAAGTTACATTCCTCAAAAGTCAAATATAATTTCAGATAGTCTTAGTTTGAGCAAATAGCTCCTCCCAAATTTGTTCTTTGTCAATAGAAGTGAATTGACCCAACTGATCTCCTTAATTCTTCAAAAATGGGGGGGTGGGGGGGAAAATCAGATTCTTCAATGAACGGATGGTTTTTCAGAAATTTCCTTGCAAAATGATAGTCAGAAACTTAAGAATACATAATTCTAATTTGAATTAAAAATTTGGATTGTCATGCTTTGAGCATATGGATCTTTCACTTGAGGATATTATAGGATCATGCCTAACTCTTAAATGTTGAATAAAAGATATTTAAGATAGTTGTGCTTTGAGCAAATGTCTTTTCTTATGTTTGAGGCTTTTTCAATAGAACTACAGAATAAAGTTGTCATTATATAACAGCAAGCCTAAAATGGATTTGTATACGAATTACCAGGTTACATCAAGGAAAGATCAAGGCCAGTATTGGTTTCACAAAGATGAGCTTTACAGATTTGTTCCCGTCAAGGAATTTGCAGAGGCATCCCAATCATTTCATGCAGGAAGAAGAATACAAGATGAATTGGCCACCCCATTTGACAAGCGTAAGAGCCACCCTGCTGCCCATATGACTTCTCGATATGGTGTCAACAGCATGGAGCTTTTGAAAGCATGCTTTGCAAGGGAACTGTTATTGATGACGAGGAACTCATTCGTATATATCTTCAAAACTTTGCAAGTGAGTACCATGAATGGTTTTTGGGCAATTTCCCCAGGTCCTTTAGGCAATATTTTTGGTCTACTACCTGAAAAAAGAAATACCAAAAGAGATAACAAAACTTCACTGCTAGTAACCCCATATTTTTCAGAAAACACCTCAAAAGAAAATTGTAAGGAAAAAAGAAAAAAAATAAATAAAGAGACAATTTCCTGAATTTTCTGAAAAATTCCCCTTGTTAAAGTTTTCCATGGAAATTTTGAAAAATGGTCCTATGTTTGAATATAGAAGTTCACAATTTACATAGCAGGACGTGATTAAATTATGCAAAAAAGTAACCTAAAAAACCATGCAGTAAAAAACTAAGTTTCTTTTTCCCTGTCAATTTTCTAGTTATTTCAAGAATTATTTTTTCAACAGATTGTCCAACAACTTCCCTATGGAAAACCAAACATTTTGAGGATATCCTGAGACATCACTTCCCTTTCAGTTATGAGTACGAATCCTAATTCATGCCTTAAAATATTATTTCTTTCTGTTTTTCGCAGCTTACAGTGGTCATATTCATCACAATGACATTGTTCCTGAGCACTGAAATGCATCGGAACACAGTGGAAGATAGAGGAATCTATCTAGGAGCCTTGTTTTATGGGCTCGTTTCAAGTGATGTTCAATGGGTTGCCTGAGATCTCAATGACCATTGCAAAGCTCCCTGTCTTCTATAAGCCAAGAGACCTTCTTTTCTACCCTGCCTGGGCCTATGCATTACCAAAATGGATAACCAAGATCCCCATCTCATTTTTGGAAGTTGGTGTATGGGTTTTCACAACTTACTATGTGGTGGGCTTCGACCCAAATGTTGGAAGGTCAGAAAGTACTCTGAACTAACTTTTATTTCCCTTGTTTCATTTGACCATTCGAGAAGTTTTAAAATGGGAATGGGAAAAGTAAAACACCACTTATCAGCAATTACGAAGCACCGTATTCCATTGAAGGTGGTTTAGCAATTCCAAGGATTCGGGTTTATGATCTTAAAGTACCCTATTGTATGCCACCTTCTTCCTTTAACCAAATTTGCTAGGAGGGCCTCCACTCTTATTAATAGAAGTAAAGGTTATATGTCTAAAGACCAAGAGAAGAAATAGGATTAGTTAGAAGTCTCGATTGCTTCAGTCCTTATATAAACAAAAAAAGACATAGGTATCACAAATATGTCTTTCTCGAACCTAGATGGATATCAGTCATTGCCTTTTCAAAATATATTCATAAAAAATAAGATGCGTACTAAAGCGCTATTTCAATGCTCAATTTGCAGGATGTTTCGGCAGTACCTGCTTCTCTTTCTGGTAAACCAGTTGGCATCTGGACTTTTCAGATTAGTGGGTCGCGACATGATCATTGCAATGACATTTGCATTCTTTGCTGTTATCATTTTCATGGTTCTTGGTGGTTTCATTCTATCTCGAGGTAAATCCTTAAAATGAAACTTATTCTGCAAGGTTTGTTTCTTTATACTTCATTTACGAATATGGACGTGGAAACCGTGATAAATTCTCTTATGGATATTTGTGACATGACTTTGAACCTTCTTCTTGCTTTCATTAACAGAGCAGGTTAAGAAGTGGTGGATATGGGGCTATTGGATATCACCTATGATGTATGGGCAGAATGCGCTTGCGGTGAATGAATTCCTCGGAAGAAGTTGGCGGGAAGTGAGAGTCACTCTCTAAACATATCCTTTGGTACGTGCAGATTTACCATATCCTATTGAAAACCTTATCTTTGAAAATCTTTTACAGGTTCCTGAAAGGTCATCAGAAACACTGGGAGTGATAGTGTTGAAGTCTCGTGGTACTGGATTGGAGTAGGTGCAATTGTTGGTTACATTATCCTCTTCAATGGCCTCTTCACCTTGGCTCTCACATATCTTAAACGTGAGTGTAATGAAAATTTTTCACGCTATAAAAATGTGTTTTCTTTCTTAAGGACCCCATCTGAGAACCATTTGGCTTAACCATATGCAGCATTTGGTAAATCCCATGCAAACATATCTGAAGAAGAATTGAATGAAAGACATATAAACAGGACAGGTGAAGAGGTCTTTGTGGAATTATCATCTCTGCCATCTTCTAAACAAAAGGCCTCTATTGCACATGCTAATATTGAAGGTACACACTTCAACAATATTCACAAATTGTTGAAGGCAACGGATTTCAATTAATGATGATTCATGTTAGTTGCAGGAAGCAACAATGAAAACAGCAAAAGTGGCATGTCGTACAATTCAATGACAGATCAGTCAGATGCCATGGCTTCTGGTCAAGAGAGGATGAAAGGCATGGTTCTTCCATTTACTCCTCT
Source organism: Amborella trichopoda (assembly GCF_054954075.1). NCBI lineage: Eukaryota > Viridiplantae > Streptophyta > Magnoliopsida > Amborellales > Amborellaceae > Amborella > Amborella trichopoda. The sequence continues at coordinate 40,343,260 of NC_142340.1, forward strand.
CTCACTCGCCTTCGACAATATCAGATACTCTGTGGATATGCCACTGGTAAAATGTGCTGTCCTCTTTCTCTTTTTATAATCAAATCAAAATGACTATCCTTATTAAGAATCCCATGTATTCTGAACAAGTATCAAAACTCTCAATGTGGACTTCATTTATTTTCACTAACTCTGACAATTTATTTCTTTTGCAGGAAATGAAAACTGAAGATGTGACAGAAGATCGTCTACTACTCAAGGGTTGGGACAATTAGGCCGGGAGTTCTGACTGCTGTAATGGGTGTTAGCGGAGCAGGTAAAACAACATTGATGGATGTTTTAGCTGGAAGAAAAACAGGTGGCCATATTGATGGAACCATCAATGTCTCTGGCTATCCAAAGAAGCAAGAGACATTTGCCCATTCTCCTCAAGTGACTGTATGTGTCTCTTCTTTACTCTGCCTGGCGTCGGCTCCCAGCTGATGTAATCTCTGATACAAGAAAGGTAAGAAGGCATATAAATTTACACTTTTGGTCTATTTACAAACTCTTTCTTTAATCTCTCTTTATCTCCATCTCTCTCTCTCTCTCTCTCTCTCTCTCTCTCTCTCTCTCACACACACACACACACACACACACACACACATTCTCTCTTTCCAGTTTTCATTTTCTTTAATCCATTGATCCTAACTAGTCTATTGACTCTCTTTTCAACTGGCAAATGGAACACCATAGTAGGCTTGAAAATCTGACATTCAATAAATAGAGAACACAGATATTTAGCGCATCCAATTGATATTAGCTTCTTTTTACAGATGTTTGTTGAGGAAGTCATGGAGCTCGTGGAGCTGAAATCAATAAGGAATGCTCTAGTTGGGTTACCTGGAGTGAATGAGCTCTTGACTGAACAAAGAAAGAGGCTCACCATCGCTGTGGAGCTTGTTGCCAATACCTCCATTATTTTTATGGATGAGCCAACATCTGGTCTAGATGCAAGGGCTGCTGCAATTGTGATGAGAACAGTTAGGAAGACAGTTGATACTGGAAGAACTGTCATGTGCACAATCCAGCAGCCAAGCATTGATATATTTGAGGCCTTTGATGAGGTCAGAGTGAACAAAACTTAAATTGGTTTTTCATTTTTAAATAAAAAGTTGGTTTTGTATTTTCTGCTGTTTCATATGATTTAATGAGGTTAATTTGGATTCCAGCTCTTCCTCATGAAGAGGGGTGGTGAGGCAATATACGTCGGCCCGCTTGGTTCCCATTCTCACCATCTCATCGAGTACTTTGAGGTGAGGCCAAATAAGATAACAATTTTCAAGAATCTTGGCAACAATGCACACACACTTGCACACACACAACACACACACAAACAGATATATGTATACAATCATCTGATTTGAGCAATAACTTGTGTAGGGAATCAATGGAGTCAGCAAGATAAAAGAAGGTTACAATCCTGCAGCATGGGTGCTTGAGGCCACATCTGAGGCACAAGAAGATATGCTAGGGGTCCATTTTTCTGAAATATACAAGAATTCTGATTTATATCGGTAGATAGAGACACCCCGCTGTGATTATGCTTCTGATTTTGTTTGGACAGAACTCAGACTCTCTTAATTCAACAAGTAGGTTTCATTTTTACAGGGTGAGTTATATATGCGGTTTGTATCCAATTCATTATACCTGATTTCCTCCTGGAATGGTATTTTAACGGGAGAAACAAGGAACTGGTAAAAGAACTGAGCTCACCAACCCCAGGCTCAAAAGACCTCCGTTTCCCGACTCAGTATTCTCAGCCATACCTCACGCAATGCCTGGCTTGCTTATGGAAGCAGCACTGGTGATATTGGCGCAAGTCGTGCGATTCTTCTTTAGCTTCTTCATAGCACTATTGTTTGGAACCATATTTTGGGATCTCGGCTCAAAAAGGCAGGAATCTCGTCTAAGAGATGTGAACTTTATGTTTCACATAAGCACACGTGCACACACATGCTTGCTCACATGCAAACATACAGAGAGAGAGAGAGAGAGAGAGATAGAGAGATTACTGGATTTTTCCACCTTTTGGAATTTGGTGAATCTTATAGTTAGTACATGAATAGTACGAATAACTGAATTGGTTTACACGATGCAACGTGCAGGAGTAAGCGGCAAGATCTCTTCAATGCAATAGGTTCGATGTATAATTCTGTTCTATTCATAGGAGTTAATTATGCCTCCTCTGTTCAGCCAGTTGTAGCAATTGAGAGAGCTGTTTTCTACAGAGAAAGGGCAGCAGGAATGTATTCAGCTTTACCATATGCTTTTGCACAGGTTGGCGAATCATCTTAGTCACAAACAAATAATATGCTCTAAAAAAAGATACATATTTCAGGGAAATATGTGAAAATTTGGTAAGAACACTAATCCGAACATTCTTTTAAACTCAAATTTGCTCCATCTCACACTTGCAGGCTTCATAAACAAGAGGAGCTTATTTTGTCACAGATGGAGCTAACAAAACTATAATTGGTGTGATATACTGATTTTCACACACTTGAAACACTTTTTATGTAACTAGAGGTCATCATCTCAGATATAGAGATTACTCTCTCACTAAAACACTCGTGCTTTCTCGTAGAGAAGAACTTCGTGTGCAGGTCGTTATAGAGATCCCATACGTATTGATTTAGGCACTGCCCCATGGGGTGATCGTGTATGGAATGATAACATTTGAATGGACAGCTGCCAAACTCTTCTGGTATATGTTTTTCATGTTCTTCTCACTGCTATCCTACACGTACTATGGTATGATGACTGTAGCCATGACTCCTAACCAAAGCATTGCGGCCATTGTTTCGGGAGCCTTTAATACAATATGGAACCTCTTCTCTGGCTTCTTGATTCCTAGACCAGTATGTCCTGTAACCATTTCTCTCTCATTGCTATTAGTGTTATTCTCTTTAATCATTTCTCTCACATGTGTAATTAATGTTCAAAATAGACAAAATGATTGCTAGTATTTTCAGAATTGCATAGGGTGTAATTAGAAAGATTTTTGAAGAAAACTTATCAGTTTGCCTATTGGTCTTTTGGGTCACTATGATGATTGATTATTCTGTTGTTGGGTTTGCGAGGTCTTCTTGATTGAATTGATGATTTAACTGATAAATTGGTTTCTTAGATTGATCTGAATTGAATTAGCAAATGCTCAAATTTTCTATGAATAAGTAAAGAAACATAAAAGAAAAGGACATGGAAAGAATCAAAGAATGAAAGCTAAAACAGTAGGAAAAATCCGAAGAAGAACGTCGGCAAATTGGGATTTTGATGTAACAAGTTAAGGACCATAATTGCAATTGCCTGAAATTGCCGTGGGTTTTTTACCACGTTCATCTTCCATGAAACTATAAAAGTTTTTTAGCTGACAAAATCTATGCCTTATGAAATGGGTCTAAAAATGGTCCCACATTGCCTCAGCTTGCTTCTCTCTCTCTCTCTCTCTCTGAGTTCTGCTTATCTCTTTGATTGTAGAGTATGCCTGCATGGTGGAGATGGTATGCCCAGTAGCATGGACCTTGTATGGCCTGGTTGCTTCTCAATTTGGAGATGTTCATGGCCATTTAGAAGTTGAGGATGGTTCACTTCAGTCCCAAACAGTGGCTGGATTTTTGAATGACTATTTCGGATTCAAACATGACTTTTTGGGTGTAGTTGCAGCTCTGGTAGTGGCGTTCCCGGTGCTCTTTGCGTGCATCATTGCTTTCTCAATCAAGGTGCTCAATTTCCAGAATGCCTTCTAAAGCATATCGTCTGATAAACCAACACCCAAATGAAAGGATATTGTTTTTTTCTTTATTTCTCTTTTTTTTTTTTGTTAAATTGCTAAAGTGTATTTTCTAAAAAGTATATTAGTTTTATATTATTTTATCACCGGTGATGTAATAAGGTTGCACTTGTAAGTTTGTGTAATATGAAGTTATAAAATTACTAGGTGGTTGGCCATTATTGTAGCAAGGGGTAGTTATAGTAGGAAATATGAGTGTAAACACCTCTATTTAAAGATAGGTATGTGGTGAGAAAATTGGGTCACATGTGTTAAGCTTAATCTTATGTGTTGAGATTATAATGCTTTTGTGTACCTTTGGGTTACATGTGTTAAGGTTAATCTTGTTAGTTGATATTGTAATGCTTTTGTGTACCTCATGGTTTTTTTTAATGAAAATTTTCTTCCACTTTATCTGTTTTTCTTCTTTCTATTTGCTAGAGAGAAGTTGCTGGACTGAAATACTTGTTGGTGTATATGCGAGTAGAAGAAGAAAATAAACGGATGCCCTTGTGTATTTGCCACTATGTAATATAACTTCTAAAAGACAAAAATGATATAAATGTCCCTAGGTAAAGATATTACAACAATAAAATAAGGACCCGGTTTCTATGCAGCCAAGCCCGTATATGTAGAAATGCGGGCCTATTAATAAATCTATTTTTGAGATGGATTTTTGGATATAATTTTTAAGAATATGTAATCTCTAACATGGAGATCATGAATATAAAAAAATAAGTAAATAAAAAAACTAGAAATAATAATTTTAGTAAGAAAACAATTAGACAGTTAGTTTCTATTGTTTTTTGATTGAATACCTATTGGGAGGTGATGCCAAATCACCACCCATGAGGTATTTCTCACTATGGTGAGAGGTATTTATGTAACTAAAAGGAAGCTTTTTTAGTAGAGGCTCATAAAAGGTTTTTCTAGAGAGAAAAACATAGAGGAAAAGGGGGTAAACTCTTTTGTAGAGGAAAAGGGAGCTTGTAGAGAAGATTGGGGGTTGGAAATTTGGGGTTTTGCAACAAAACCATAACACCACCATTTGGGGCTCATCTTGTGCCACAAGACTGGATATCACGTATGCGATTGGCGTTTTAAGTCAGTTTATGGCAAACCTTGAAAAAATTCATTGGGAAGCAACAAAATGTATGCTTCGGTACTTGAGAGGTACAACTAGTTATGCAATCACATTTGGCAATGGCTCAATCCCAATACAAGGTTTTGTGAATGCAATTTTGCCGGTGATCTTGATAGAGGTAAGTCGACTACCACATTTGTTTTTTGATTTGCAAATGGATCGGTTAATTGGATGTCAAGGCTCCAAGACACGGTAGCATTGTCAACTACTGAAGCCGAGTATATGGTGGCAACGGAGGCATCAAAAGAAGTTGTGTGGCTTCAAGGGTTGATAGGTAAGATGGGCATTATGTGTAAGCCCATGGAACTATTTTATGACAATATGAGTGTTATCCATTTGGTCAAAAACCTGGTACACCACGTGAGGTCAAGGCACATATTGGTTCAATATCACTATATCTGGCAAGTTGTTGAAGATAGAAGAGTTCGATTGGTCAATATTATGACCGATGACAACCTTGCAGATATGCTTACAAAAACCATCCAAGTAGAGAAGTTAGAATGGAGCTTAATTTCTCTAGGTTTCAAGAAAGAAATGAAGTGATGGATTGGCAAAACAAGGGTGTGATTTTGCATTAAGGTAGAGATTGTTGGGAGGTAATGCCAAATCACCACTCCATGTGGTATTTCTCACTATGGTGAGGGGTATTTTTGTCACTAAAAGAAAGCTCTTTTAGTGGAGGCTAATAAAAGGTTTTTCTAGAGAGAGAAATGTAGAGGAAAAGGGGGTGAACTCTTTTGTAGAGAAAATGGAGCTCGTAGAGAAGATTGGAGGTTGGAAATTGGGGTTATGCAACAAAACCCTAGCACCACCATTTAAGGCTCATTTTGGGCCATTTTGTCGGCATTTCTTCGCAGCATCGGTGAATCAAAGAAAACAGTCGATTGTAGGTGGTTTTGTGGTAGGAAGTTCTTTGTTTGAGCATTCCTTGATATTATATGAGGTAACTCTACATAATCCCAATCTTGTAAGTTTTTGTCTTGATTGTGAATACACCTTTGCCATGTTGCCCGTGGACATAGCCCATTTTGGGTGAACTATGCATATGGTCCCCTTCTATTTTCATTTGTGTTGTGCTTTGAAGATTTATCATATTGCTTGTTTTATTGCTGTTATATTTTTCCCAATTATATTGTGCCTGTTATTGCATCTTGGCATATTATTTGAGTATTAAAATCATTGTGGTGGAGTGCTCACCACATCTAGTGGGATTTGAGATATCCCAATTTGCTTAAAAGGGGTCATTGGGTTATCTCGATTTTACAACAACTGGTATCAGAGCTCAAGGAATTAGTGTAGTATTTTTTGAAAATTGACATGTCACAAGTTTGTGGTGTAGAAGTTTAATGGGAAAGATAATTTTGAAATTTGAAAATTAAAAATGCAAGATTTATTGGTACATCAAGAGCAACACAAAGCATTACTTGGAAAGGATAAGAAACCGGTAAGTATGACCGATGATGATTGGGACAAACTTGATATGAAGGGATGGGCCACTATTCGCTTGTGTTTAGCGAATGAGATTTTGTTTGGCAAAATATTTGTGGGAAGAATTGGAAAGTTTGTATCAAACAAAATCTCTCACAAACCGAATTTTCTTAAAAAGAAAATTGTATAACCTTGAAAATGAAAGAATGTGCAAATGTGTCGCAGCACTTGAATAAGTTTAATATCCTCATTTGTCAATTTAGAGAGTATTGGTGTGAGAATGGATGATGAAGATAAAGAGGTAACCTTGTTACCACATTAAGCTGTAGTAAAGAGGATTCACTTGATTTGAGCTCGGTGTGTAGTACCCTACTTGCCGATGAACTTCAAAAGAAGGCGTCTTTGGGAAGTTCGGTAGAATCGAAGACAAAAGCTTTTGTGGCAAGAGGTCAATCAAATGAACGGGGTGATTCGTCGAGGAATCATTTAAGAAGTAATTTAAGATTTAGATCAAAATCTAGAGGGCCCAATAACAAGAATGTGTATTGGCATTGTGGAAAGCTCGGTCATATAAGGAAGAATTGTTTTAAAAGAAATGGAGTGAATTTTTCCAAAACTCCTAATACGAGAAATGAAAAACCAAGTGAATCCAAGAATGAAGCAAGTCAAGTTGAAGAGTCTACATCCGGGTTCATTGAAGATGAAGTATTGATGATGACATATAATTCAATATTCTATCAAAATTGGATGCTTGATAGTGGAACCACCCATCACATGTGCCCCCATAGATCATGATTTGACTCATATGAGTCATGTGAATGAGGATCGGTATCCATGGAAAATAATTCCATTAGCAAGGTGGTTGGAATGAATTTGGTTCACTTAAAGATGTTTGATGGTATTATTCGGGTAATTAAGGATGTTAAGTATGTGACGGAACTAAAAAAGAGCTTGATTTTCCTCTCTTCTCTATATTCAAAAGGTTATGGGTTCACCAGTCAAGGTGGAGTAATCAAAGTATAAAAAAGGGCTCTAATTGTGATGAAATGAGTCTTAGTTTTAAGCTTGTATAAGTTATTGGGAAGCACAATAATAACTGATGAAGTGAATTCCGTGTTCGAAGGTGAGGAAGTTCCATTTCGCCTATGGCATAGAAGATTGGGGCATATGAGTGATAAAGGTATGGATGTCTTGATGAAGATGAATTTTATTTCTATACTTAAAATTGATGGATCCGAATTTTATGAGCATTGTGTCTATGAGAAACAACATAGACAACCTTTTAAGGCCGGGAAGCATACAAACAAGTGCAAACTTGATTACATTCACTCGGAGGTATGGGGCCCTTCACCAACTACATCTTATGGAAGTGCATTATATTTTGTTTCATTTGTTGATGACTTCTCAAGAAAAGTATGGATCAAAACTCTCAAGTCCAAAAGTGATGTGTTTTGTGCATTCAAGAATTTTAAAGCCAAAATTGAAAAATCTACAGGGCATCTTATCAAAGTTCTGCGGATCGGTAATGGTGGAGAGTTTGTATCAAAGGAGTTCGAAAATTTTTGCAAAGCCGAAGGAATTACTAGGCATTACACAAATGCCTACAATCGTCAATAAAATGCTGTGGCCGAGAGGATGAATCACACTTTGATGGAGCGTGCGAGGTGCATGTTAAGCAATGCTAGCCTAGAACAAGAATTATGGGCTGAAGCCATATCAATGACTTGTTATCTTATCAACTGATCACCTTCGGTAGTATTGGGAAGTAAAAGTCCTAATGAGGTATGGTATGGAACTCTGAGTGACTACTCCGATTTGAAAATTTTTTATTGTGATGCATATGCACTTATTCTAAGTTGCTAAGGGAACAAGTTGGATCCAAGGTCAAAGAAGTGCATCTTTGTGGGTTATAGCAAAGGTTTGAAGGGGTACCGATTATGCGATCCAAGTATCCGAAAAATAATTACTAGTCATGATGTATATTTTGATGAATCCAAGGTATTGGTAAAAGGGATTATGGTAAAAGACAATGGCCAAAAAGTGCAACAAGAGAGCCAAAAATTTCAAGGCAACCCTGAAATACTTCCACCAAATACAATTATGCATTATAAGAATAGATCCATTGGTCATAGTGAAGAGCATGAAGGACTAGGAAGTTAAGATGAAGAACCACATGGCCATCATGATGAAGTTGTGCCTTTGGCACAAAGGCGCTTTACTAGAGAAACTTGTGCACTCGGGTGGCACAAAGATTATGTGGACCCAAATACTTTGCATGCTTTGATAGTTGAAAATGAAGAGCCAACATCATTCCATGAAGCCTTTGATAGCAATGGTACCGAGCATTGGAAAAGAGCTATGAAAGATGAGATATAGGCCATTCAAAAAAAAAAAACTTGAGATTTGGTGGAGCTACCAAAAGGTAGAAAGGCCGTTGGTTGTAAATGGGTGTTCAAGATAAAGAAGGGGTTTGATGGCAAGCTTGAAAGATATAGAGCGAGATTGGTGGCAAAAGATTTTTCGCAAAAGGAAGGGATTGACTTTGATGAAATTTTTGCACCGATAGTCAAATTGGTCTTAATTTCTTGGTGCTTGGGTTAGTTGTTATGCATGATTTAAAGCTTGACCAAATGGATGTGAAGACATCTTTTTTGCATAGAGAACTTGAAGATGAAGTGTACATGCAACAACCATAAGGCTTCATAGAGAAAGGCAAAGAAGGACTTGTATGCAAACTGAAGAAGTCCTTGTATGGGCTCAAGTAAGCATCAAGACAATGGTACAAAACATTTGATATGTTTATGTTGAGCCTTGGGTACACAAGAAGTAAGTATGACCATTGCACCTATTTAAAGTTCTTTGATGACAGTACATACTTGATTTTAGTCTTATATGTGTATGACATGCTTTTGGTGTGCAAAGATAAGACAAAAATTGATGAGCTCAAGACTTCTTTGAGCAAAAGACTTGAGATGAAGGATCTCAGGCCGGCAAAGAAAATCCTTGGGATTGAAATTGAAAGGGATAGACAAAATGGAATTTCGTCATTATCTCAAAAGGGTTACATAGAAAGGGTTCTTGAAAATTTGGCATAAAAGATGCCAAGCCGGTAAAGACACCCCTCGTGCCTCACTTCAAATTGTCTTCAATACAAAGTCCGAAGACAGAAGAAGAAAGAATAAGCATGGCTAAGATTCCTTATGCAAATGCGATTGGAAGTTCAATGTTTGCCATGGTATGTACAAGACATAATATCGCGCATGCGGTTAGAGTTCTAAGTCGATTTATTGCAAACCCCGGAAAAGTTCATTGGGAAGAAAAAAAATGGGTGCTTCGGTACTTAAGAGATACAACTAGTTATGGAATCATATTTGGCAATGGCTCAATCCCAATAAAAGGGTTTGTAGATGCAAATTTTACCGGTGATCTTGATAGAGGTAGGTCAACTATCGCATTTGTTTTTCGGTTTGCAAATGAACTGGTTAGTTGGGTGTCAAGGCTCCAAGACACGATAACATTGTCAACTATCGAAGCCGAGTACATGGCGGCAACAGAGGCATCAAAAGAAGTTGTGTGGCTTCAAGGGTTGATATGTGAGATGGGCTTTATGTGCAAGCCCATGGAATTATTTTATGACAATATGAGTGCTATCGGCCAAGAACCCGATTCACCAAAGGAGGTCAATGCACATATTGATTCAGTATCACTATATTCGACAAGTTATTGAAGATAGAAGAGTTCGATTGGTCAAGATCAAGACTGATGACAACCTTGCGGATATGCTTATAAAGACCATCCAAGTAGAGAAGTTAAAATAAAGCCTAACTTCTCTGGGTTTCAAGAAAGAAAAGAAGTGGTGGATTGACAAGGCAATAGTGTGATTTTGCATCGAAGTGGAGATTGTTTGGAGGTGATATCAAATCACTACACCATGTGGTATTTCTCACTATGGTGATGGGTATTTTTGTCACAAAAATGAAGCTTTTTTAGTGGAGGCTCATAAAACGTTTTTCTAGAGAGAGAAACGTAGAGGACAAAGGGGTGAACTTTTTGTAGAGAAAAGGGAGCTTGTAGAGAAGATTGAGGGTTGGAAATTCGGGGTTTTGCAACAAAACCCTTGCACCACCATTTGGGACTTATCTTGGGTCATTTTGTCGACATTTTTTCGCGGCATCGATGAATCGAAGAAATGAGTCGATTGTAGTTGGTTTTGTGGGTAGGAAGTTATTTGTTTGAGCATTCCTTGAGATTGTATGAGGTAACTCTACATAACCCCAATCGTCTAAGTTTTCCTCTTGATAGTGAATACACATTTGCCGTGTTGCCCGTGGACGTAGCCCATTTTGGGTGAACCACATATATGTGTGTGTCCCTCTCTATTTTCATTTGTATTGTGCTTTGAAGATATCACGTATTGCTTGTTTTATTGTTGTTATATTTTTCCCAATTATATTACACTTGTTATTGCATCTTTGGCATATTATTTGAGTGTTGAAATCATTGTGGTGGAGTGCTCACCACATCTAGTGGGATTTGAGATATCTCGATTTGCTCAAAAGGGGTGATTGTGTTATCCCGATTTTACAACAATACCTACTTGCATCCATCTTTAAGGTGGATGCTTTACACTTTTTGGACCGTATATATAGTCACCCGCATGAAACAATTTTCCATAAAATAAAATACCAAAGTTAAAAACTTTAAAACACTTCCCCTTGAGCTAAAGATATGTGTGTATTTAGTTTGTCCCTCAAGAATTCAAAAAGATCGTTGGGAAGATATGTAGTATATGTGCTACCTGTAGCTCTTAAGGAACTTCATTCACTAACAATCTTTTGATATGGTATTCTTCCACGGATAAAACTCCGTTCTGCATCAATGTGCTCTCTTCTTGCAGGCTAGAATGGATTAGTAGATTGCTTGAAAGAACCTTGATTATTGCACAATAAAATGAGTGATCACTTGAAGTTTGCTCCAACATCATGTAGAATGCACTGGATACCAATGTTGTCAAATTCGCTTTTGGAGGCTTCTTCAGTTTGTTGAGAAAATGAAACAATTCGGTGCTTCGACCGATTTGGGGGAAGATTTCGAACTTTTTTTAAAAAAATTAGTATAAATAAATTTAATATTTATATATAAAATATATACAAATAATGAAAAATAAAAAATAAAAAAAATACATTTATATATCTATTTCTTTGCTTGGCCGAGGTAGACTCGAAGCATACCCAAAGCAGTCCAAATCTGAACGAAGCAACCCAAAGCGGTCCGAATCTGACCGAAGTGGCAGCCCCAGGGTTCTCTTCTCTTCAATTTATGCCTAAAATCCGAAGGCTTCGACCTCTTCGGCCGAAATGACGCAAATTTGATAAGGTGGATACATAGAACTGCTGTTGTGGCATCAGCCATTCCTTTATAATTCGCCATAGTAGTTCATGAGGAGATTGTATTAGACTTTCTCCTAAGAAAACAAAATGCACAGAGGTAGACATTCTCCTAATATTGCACTTGGAAAAAATAAAATTATGGTCCATAAACTGTGGTGCCCTTCCCATAGTAAAAGATCCCCATGGGTACCTCGAGTGAGGCTTCCCTGGATATCAGATATATTGATAATGTCTAGGGGAGTGAGAAAGGGGTATTGTAGAGGCAAAATAATACTTATGCTTGATGTCCTTCATAGGATTAGTGTTGGATGGGGTATTTGGATAAGGAAGTTTGAATCATTATGGTCTGGTTTTTATTTTGAATTAGTCTAGAAGAGTTTCCATCTGAATCTGGGTTAGTTTGAATCATATGGTTTAGTTTGATCTTCAATTAGTTTACAAGAGTTTCCATCTGAATCTGGGTTAGTTTGAATTGGGCTACACTTTTCAAGTTAGTCAGCATTAGTTAGTGCAGGAGAATCAAGTTAGTTGAAGTTGTTTGAATAGATTTGTGAGATAAAGGTGGTTTCTTTCGTTTGAAAGAATTTAATTTCAAATCTAAAACTTGTGAAGAAGGGAAGGCAAATATTGAAAAAAGTGGTTGGAAAGGGATGGAAAATTAATTTATATTTCTATGCGTAAATGCATAAGAGGATTCCCTTGTAGACACTGGGTGGTAATGGACCGTGGGGCCCATCCAGCCCATTAAAAACTAGGGTATAGACCCCAAAATGTGGCCTGAGGGCTAGGATAGGGCCATGGCTGGGCCCGCTCTCATGGGGAGTAGGACTGGGCCTGGGCTTGGGCCTGCTTTTAGGGGGAATTAGCCCAGGGCTGGCCTGGCCGAGGGCCGGCCCGTTGCCAGCCGTAATACACACCTCATTTTGTCTTGTTGAATTTCAAGCTCCTCAATGGCTAAAATTGGAAAGCAAAGCCTATGGATCAACTTAATTTAGTTCTATTAGAACCATTGTTAGCCTATTACACTTCATTTAGGGAATTACCCAAATACGAGTGTAACATCCAAAAAAACCATTAAAATGACGGTTTGGAATATAAACACGTTAACCCCTCACACACTATTTTTTTTTTTGATGAAAATTATCGACTTTTATTAAAAGCTAATGGAATACAATGACATTAGTAGAGACCAAAGTCTCAGATGAGGAAGCACCCCTTTTGACAAAGTAATAAGCTACACCATTGGCTTCCCTATAAACATGCAAAAAAGAAATAGAAAGTAAATTACTTAAGTCTAAGACCTTAAGCAGCAACGATCTAAAGTCCCAGGGCACCTTTTGTTCCCTTTTGCACCATTTAGTAACATTTAGAGAATCCCTGTCAACCAAACAAGGGTGAGAGCCTAGATTCCTAATTATATTATATGTAATATTTATTTTATTAATATAATTTATATAATATAATATTATAAAATATTATATTATAATATTTTACAATATTATATTAATAACTTATATTATATTAGTAATATTAATATTATGTACACTGAATTTAACTTTTTAGCGATAAACAAAAAAGTTTTGAGGGATTAAGTTTCTATCCTCCCTAAAAATTTATTCTTTCGCTTTTTAACAAAAAAATGAGAATTTTTGTTGAAAAGATTAGTTTTCAAACTTTAGTTGGAAAGCATAAAACAAACGCTGAAATTTTAAAAAATCTCAAAAAATTTACTTGAACACGGCATAAATATACCTCTCCAACTCCTATCCCTCTCACTCCTCTGGCAGTGCACTTTATCTCTCAAACTCCTTTCTCTCTCTAGCTATGCCCTTTTAATCTCTCTATGCTCTCTCTCCTTTCTATCTCTAACAATGATCCTTATCAGTCTCTCTTATTTCTTTAATTGTACAGTTTCTCTGTCTTTGTGAAGCATCGAAGCCTAATCTGCATGAAACTTTGTGAATTATTGGAGGGACAAAAACAGAATCTCTAGTGGCAAGTGGCGAGCCCCATACGTAAGCTAATTTGGAATAATCATTAATTAACTTACTCACACCAAATACTTATCTCAATCGGGATAAAGGAAAATCCACTTAGCCAAATAAAAAAATTGAAAGATGTTTCATATCGTCATAAATATTATATTTTTGTTTAATGCTGACTGAAATGGAGTGCTTTCTGGTGGACAGGCCTACCACAAGACATGACAGAGCAAGACACCTCTATCCAACTCTACTTCTCTCTCTATCTTTTTTTCTTCCTTATTCTTTTAGGGGAAAAGTTTATACAGAACCGAGCCTCTAAACAATCAAATTTGAACCTATTACAAATTTTTTTTTAAAAGAAGTTGTTTTGATGCTCAAATATCTTCAAATTGATCATCTTGATATCAAGATGTATACACATGAGAAAAAAATAGATTTCAAGTTTTGAAAATAGTGTATTTTGTAATGTATTTTTTGATCGTCAATTTTCAATATTTTAAAGTTTTCATAAATATGTCGATCAACACTATTTTTTAAGCTTTAAACTTTATAAATAAATATAAAAATATATTTTAAGTCTATCACATAGATTTCCAATATTGAAACTACATTTCTCGATACTATTTGAAGGTAGGCTCAAATTTGATTGTTTAGAGGCTAGGTTCTATACAAACCACACCTTCTTTTAGTATTTTTACTTTTTCTCTAAAGAACTAAGATGCAGTTCTTATGAGGCGTAGGTTTAATGAAAACAAATTAAAGCCTTAGCTTATTGAGCCTTCGAAATCACCACGATGGCTCTAAAGTCAATTTTCAACACGACTATGAGATTTGATGGTTAAAAAATGTTCACATCTTGTAGATTGTTGAACCCCTATGTTTAGGGTAAAATTAGTGTGTTACCGTATATATTATTTTCATAGCTTGAAATCTCAAGTATGGGTCAAAATTTTGGACACGAAAGGTTGGATTCAAGTCCAAAATATGGTCTCAAATACTATTGGGGTCCAATTCCGAATAAATATTTTTATAATACTTAAATAATATTATTTAAAATTTCACCCAAATAAACTTTCTCTTTTGAATCTTCAAAAGCAATAAATATTTTACCTTGCACGCTTTTTCTCCCTCTTCTTTGCTTCCCACTCTCTCCATAACGGTGGAGTTAATTGTTTAAACTTTGAACCAATGCTCAATGATACCAACAGTGGTACAAATGGTCAATAAAAAAAGAAAGAAAACCTCATAGTTGTACGCCATGTGACTCACATAAGCTAAAGTGACACAATTATTTAAAGGAATCCAAAGTTTTTATTCCTCCAATAAAAAAAATTATCCTTGCCACGTGGCCGACATGCATTTGTAATGGGCTCTCCTTTTGTCTTTGTCTTTCTCTCTCACAGGTCGAGGTCCAGGTCATGCAGTAATTTTTAAGTTTGGGTCTAGGTCAAGTAACTTTAGACCTGATCGGGTTTAGGTCCGGATCTGGGTCCAATGACTCTGTGTCTTGGGTCCCATAATGCATTTTTTAAACTTGGTCCGGGCCTAAACCTGACCCGTAGCCACGGCTACGTAGTACGTTGTGAATACATTACTAAATATCCGTGGATGTAATCAACGACCTTGAGCTACTTCCACCCAAGAAGGAACACAAATAAGAAGTCAAAACTCAAATATTAAATAAAGAGGTGGAGAAAAAAAAGGGAGGAGAGGTCAAAACTTAAAAGGAGCGGCTCAAAAGAGAAGGAAAACACTTGTTTAGTAGGAAGTTTAGCATTATTATTATCACGGAAAATCGTTACATGGTCGCAACCACATATTTTATATAAAGGGAAATAACCCATCTAAATGGATGGCTGGAGCAGTCTCCGCCACTATTTTATTCCTCGTATGTATAAATCATTTTGTTGTGAAATTTGTGCATGCTTACTTTGAATACATCTAACAAAAATAAATATGATAAAATAAAATAACCAAAACACTTGAACAAGTGGCATGGGCATTTTGGATATTTTTTTTTAAATTTTTTTTTTATTGATTGTTTTAGGTGTAAGTCTATGAAAATTAGATATATCCCATTTTAACATAATAATGAGCTGTCCAATCAGATATATAAAGACATACTTGAGATATTCTGGCTAAAGATAAAGTGACAGAGGCCCAACAACGGATAAGAGAATTCCGAGAACCCCATCTCTTTCTCCTTAAGTACAACATGTGTAAGTACTATTCTAGTAGTTCATATTTATGGTGCTTCAAAGGAGAAAGATACACAGGCCCAACAACAGATAAGATAAGTGAGAGAGCAAAGATTAGCTTGACACTTTTTGCACTTGGGAAGTTTGAAAGAAGTGGTATTCAAATTCCAAAAACTTTGTTGAAGATAGAAACACATTGTAATAGTAGATGCATCTCAGCTTTAAAATCAAGATTTTATAGCTCAAAAAATTGTGCAGAACTTATGACTTGTGAAAACAATGTTATGTGACTCCCCCGAGTAAACTCGAATTAGGACGAGTTATTCTGACTTGTCTTATGGGCGAGGGCAAGGCTGAGGCCGAATAGGGTTACACTCTACATTATGTTATATAATAGTATCGTGTCCAATTTGATTTAAATAACTGCTGAATGACTTGGTGGCAAATGCACATAATTCATTTCCTTTATGTGTGCGTCCGATTTTCCTAAAACATCACCATACTACTTATATATATATATATATATATATAGTAGAAGAGAAAAGAGCTGAGGTTTGAGAGCAAAGGTCTGAGAGCAGATGTCTGAGCTTGATCTTCTTTAGTCTGTCGGAAATCCTTGCCAACCTATCTCTGGAAGTAGATGAAGGGAGTTATTTATAGAGGGCTCGAGATAACTTGGTGACGAAGGTATCCGTTTTGATTGGCGGGAGGTAACTTGGTGTTGAAGGTAGCTTTTTTGATTGGCGGAGGATGACTTCGTGTAGAAGATAGCGTTGTTGATTGGTTAGTGAAGCAGTGATGTGACGGAGGAATCTCTTCGTATTAAAGGTAGCGTTGCTGATTGGTTCGTGGAGAGGTGACGTGACGTTGTGGCGGTAGGTGGAGTCATATCGCGAATAAAGGGAGTATAGGAATCTGCTTGATGGTCATGTCGCGAATAAAGGTTAAGATAAGAATTGCTTTATGTTGTATCGTATGAACTGTTGCTGATGTAGATGGTATTGGTCGGGTCGTAATATCGGGTCGCAATTATCGGGTCGCAATTATTCGGGCCGCAGTATCGGGTTGCAATATCGGGTCGCAGCTATTGGTCGGGTCTCTGGCTGAAATCTTCTAACAATGGATTACCAGATTGAACTGTTTCTTCTGACATAGTAGGCGCAGTGTTATCAGGAGCAAAGATGTTGAGCAGATTTTGTTCTAATTCTTCAAGGGTAGCATTAGGGTGTGCTAGTCTTATCTTTTTCAAATAGGCAGAGAATGTAGGTAGGCTGACTGTATTATGTGCTTGTAGGTTCAGGATATTGTTCCGAGGAGGTATACGTTTAAGAGGTAAGGAAGCAGGATCAGTACTAAAAATATCCCACCATTTAACTTTGATGGTTTTGCCAAGTTTAAGAATGTACTCATAATTATGTGTATTATTTTCAGAGATGGTATAATCCCATTTTAGGATCCAGGGTATTTGGTAGATGGTCATGAAGTAAAGATGAAAATCATCCAATTCGGTGCAAGTATTATGTTGTGCAAATTTGGTCTGAAAAGCTTGAAAGGAATCTGGTAAGATTTGTGTCTGAGATCCCCATAATAAAAACCAGTGGTAGAACCAGTTTGGGAATCTCTCGTAAATAGGAAGTTTAAATTGCAAATACCAAGAGTGAGTATTATTTGGATTCTGGTATAAGAATACCTTATGTCAGGCTTCTATGTACTTAGCATATTTATAATATTTATATTGGAATTTTGGATTCAACAATTTTTTCCCTTTGAGAGGATTACATCCCCAATCATTATAAGAAAATAATTTTTTGATTTGAAATTTTGAATAAGCATATACTTTAGTAGTCCCTTGATAAAAATGAACAATCGAAACCGAACCGGTTTCCATGAGAATGGATTCATACCATTCACGGGTTTTGACCACGTATGATGGATTTAAATGGTTTACGAGGTAAAGGGGAGCCAATTTATTTGGGTCAATTTGTGCATGGTTATCTGAAATGGGTATATCTGCTAGGAATGCTGTATCTATATAGACTGACTTAGCAGAAGTAGATGTTTGCTTATTTGGGTATGTTGCCGGGGAAAATGCGGAACTTGGAGTTTGTATTAGACTTTGAGGAGAAGTTTGAATCAAGTATTCAGGTATGTTTGTGGATCTGAGAGGTGACATATCTTATGTTTGATTTCAAGTTGTAACGATCCTATAAAATCTTCTTTTTGTTTGATATTTTGCTTGACAATATTAATTTTTTTGATTTTTGGTTTATCAAGGAATTCAAATTTAATAGGGGTACCATGGGTATTTGTTTCAATACCTGTATGGGAAATAGTAATTGGATATAACAGAGTGAGGAAAGGTACGCCAAGGATTACAGCCTGAGTCCCTTGACCATAATAAATGGAGTAGGAAAACAATGTCCCTCATTACAAATTTTAGTATTAGATAACTTGTATTTAATAAATAGTCTACTTCCATCCGCAGTATTAAGGATTTGGGTAGTTTTATCAAAGTATTTTGTAGGGACTAATCCTTCATTGAGGCAATTAAGATCAGCACCTGAATTAACTAAAGCTAGAGATTGGAATTCATATTCATCATTTATGACAATGGTTACTAAGACAAACCATTTTTGTGTGATTACTCTATTTAAGATATTTACTGATTTCTTGGTAGATGATTCGCATTGATTTATATAATCATTGGGATGATATGATTTAAGTAAGTGGTCAAATTCAATGACATCTGTGTCAGTGTCTATTTCGGAGGTTTTGTTATGGAGTTCAAGGATTTGAATTCTATTTTTTAATTGGGTTACTTCTACCTTGACTATATTTACTTCGGCTTTGAGTTCAGCAATAGTAGGTTCTTTTTGTGTGGCTTCATGCTGACTGATACGTTTCATTATATCAGAAAAGTTATAATTATCAGGAGGTTTGACTAATGGCATATGTTTTGTTTTTGTTTTAGTTAAATTAATAAACTGAGTATTTTTTTTTTTTTTTTCATCAGGATCAGAAATTTTCTCTATTAGGTCTAAAATAAGATTGTCTTCTTTTGTTAGCGTATGAATATCAGAAGTTGTAATAGAACATTTATATATTTCTTCATCAGAACTACTATTCGTGGACCAATAGAAATCATCATTATGTTTAGTGCCTATAAAAGAAGTATCACTACTTGTTGAAGTAGAGTCCGTATCTGAGCTAGATGAATCATATATTTGAATAATGTCATATATTTTCATCTAGTGTAATAGAGTCTAATTTTTGTTTGACTTTGCATTGGCTTTTATAATGGCCAACTTTTCCACACTTATAGCAAACATGTAATTTCTTACTATTTTGTTGGAATTTTTTAGCTGCAAAATGTTTAGTAAATTTCCTATATTTTTTATGTTTGGTTGGAAAAGACTTTTGTGTTTTTTCAGGTTTATTAATGCGATGTTTTTTCTTTTTATATATTTTATGTATTTTATGTGGTTTGTTTTTATCAATATGATAGCCAAATTGTTGGCAGAAGTCTCCTAACTCCTTTTTACCACTTATGTTTTGTTTATCAAGTTGCTTTTTAAGTTTCATATCTGTGCATAGGGCTAAGCCTTCAGCACATATTTCAGCGGATAGTTCTCCTAAAGTATATCGAGCGTAATTGATTACACCACTATTTTTATTTTTCAGATATTCTTTGACCTTTTCAGCGAATAGATATGGTAATCCTGCTACGAACTTTTCTTTCCAGTGGTCAAGATGACTATCTTCTCGTATAAGTAAACGAGAGAAAAAGACGTCTTTATACCATTTGTAGTGAGAAAATGTGGGACAACGTAAATTAGATAAAAGATCAGCAGTTCGAGCTGCAAGTATTGAAGTATTTCATATGAAATGAAGAGCAATTGTATAAATCAGTGAATTGACAGCATCACTTTCAGAATATACCATATCCTAGTTGTGTTCATTTTTTTCTGTCCATTGACGAGTATTTGTTAATATTTGTTGCTTTGTTTGTTCATTGAGATAAGAATCCCACCATCCTCTTAGCCAGCCAGTAAATCCTAAAACTATGGCTTTTGCTATTTCCTGATCATGGCTACCAGCCATTTTACATGCCAAAACATACATAGTCATATGTTTCATTGTATCTAATATTTGGTGATCAGAAATTACATCAATGTTCCAATCTATAATAGTTCGACCAGTATATGTAGAGGTATGGCTTGTAAGGTCTTCTTCTAATTGGATATCAACTGGGGTTGGTCTCTTGTAATATGGTCGGCCATTTATTGGTTGCCAATTCTTATTATAATTGATTCGATTTATCGTATCTGGGGAAATATGATGTTCAGAAAATGCTTTTTGCATATTTGATATTGTGTTGGCAATTGATGGTTCGATATTTTAATTTTCTTGGAATATTATTTCTTCTTGAAGAGTCATATTATCATGTTCAAGGATTTTTGTTTTCCCTTTATCGTTGTCTGGTATAATAATATTTTCTTTAGGTTCAGAATCTTTTATTTCTAATTTGGATAATTTGGAAATTAATTGGTCCATTAGTGTTTTATTATCGTCACTTATATGAAATTTTTTTTTATTTAATTCAGGAGGAGGTTTAAAGAATAATTGTTTCTTTTCTTTATATGTAGGAGGATGTAATAAGTTTTCTATTCTAATGGTTTGTTGTCCAATAGTGTGAAGATAGAGATTTGTATAATTGTTTTGTTCAATTATGTGTGGGAGTAATTCCATACGAGCTAAATTTGCGTTATTTAATTTGTATGGTGTAGCTATTGTTTTGTATACAATCATTTGGGTTGAGGATCCTATATGATGCTTTGTGTTTGATCCTGTTGTGGTGGATCCAGTAACTGTTTCAGCCATTCCTTGTATTTTCAAACTTTGTTCAGGAGGATGTATGGCTTTAATTGTGTTTCCTTCAGTAGTATTGAATAATGTATATTGAGTTTCTAGTGTATTTATTTCAAAGTCAGGAATAGGAATTTGGTATTTGAGTATGATGTCTTTTAACTAATCAAAAAAACATGTTCTTTTATTTCCTTGTTTTCTCCATTTGTTGAATCTTTTATGAAACAAAGATACTAATTTAGGTTCAAAAGTTTTTACATACCATTCTCTGATATTTTTATTTTCGTGGGATAAATAATCATTTATGATAAACTCTTTATCCAATTGTTCTTCAAGTTGTAGTACTTGAATAAATTCTGCTTCCTTAGGTTCTTCCTGAGCCTGCTTATATTGAGGGATAATGATATTATCAGATGTTCGTAATAGTCCATCAATTGGAGGTTTTATTGGTGTTGATGGAAGAGTTATGATTGGAGGAATTCTATTGTAAGTAGTAACAGATTTTCTTGTTGGTTCTGGTTGTCGGAAAGAGTGAGTACTTGAAGTACCTGAGATGGAAGAATCATCCATTGGCTGTAAAATCCTATTATTTGTGAATTGGATTTCAATATTTCCATCTGTATATTCAATAATTTTATCTGGAATATTTTGGATAGATGTTTGTGATGGTTGATTTTCATTATGGATGGACCATGTTTGTGGTAAGATAATATCTGACCATGATATTGTTTTTGGTACAATCGTATTGGATTTTTCTATATTGGTTTGGAAAAATATTGTTTGTCCTCTTGTATCTATCTGAAGTACATTTGGACATAATGTATTCATAACTTTATGATAAATACGATAAACTATAGCTATATTTTGAGAACCTAAGATCATATTAAATCCTTGAGTTTTTAGATTTAAAGATAAAACATTTAAAATATTTGGGTCTGTAAGAGATACAGAATAATTTGGAAAACAATTGAAATATATTGGTCCGCTGCATAAACTAGATTCGACCATCCCTAGTAATGAATCAGAAAATCTGTTATGCCTAGTATCTTGTAAGCATACTAAGATAGAATTATTTAATCCCAGACGAGTTAAAGGTTTTACAGCTATTTGGATTAATCCTACGTATAAATATTTATAGTTTTTTGTTTTATGGACTTGTAATATTTTTTGGGATAATAATTGAAAATCTTCTTGATTACTTGTAACAGATAGAGTCAGTTCGACTGTTTTGATAACATATCCGATTTTTAGATCGAATGTGCCTTTCTTATATACGTATGATATTGGTACTTTGGGTATGTTCCAATTTTGTATTTGATTTTCAATATCGTTAATAATAATTTCTTCTTTATTTTCTAGCCTTAGAGTTCTATTAGTTGTACTGGTTGTTTTATCCGTCAGATTCTTAATAAATTTCTCCATTATTAGGTTGCGGTTGAGTGTTATCTGGACAGTCCTCTTTGACTACCTCTTACGTCTTCTAGGCCTCAGCTGCTCTTCTGGCCTAAACGGTCAACTGACTGGGTGTCTGAGCGTCTCTAACCTCAATGTTAGGACCAACTTTCTTTAATGGATTAATTTGTTAAGTTTCTTGAGATAAAAGAACTAGTGATAACTCTTAGTCCTCTAATACAGGGTTGGCTCTGATACCAAAACTGCGCCAAGATCACCCTATAGATACTAACAACTTAAATACATAGATCACCCTATAGATACTAACAACTTAAATACAGAACTTATCTTAGAAATTGAATTATTAACGAATGATAATATATTACTTGTTGTAATATGTTAACATAATATAAAAATGTTAGGATAATAAAAATGGCAGATACAATAGATATATCTATGACTATCCACAAAGTATAAGTATAATTACGAATTTTTATGCTAAATACTAATTTAAATTGCATTGAGGAAAAACTATGGAATGGAAAAGGAATACTAATCACATATATTGATACAAGAAAGGAATACACACTTACGAATTATTACAAATGCATAAGCAGGAAAATGACTGCCATTCGTGAGGCCAGTAAGATGGTAGAGTATATATATATATATATATATATATATATATATATGTATGTGGGATAATCTAAATTTCACAACCCTTTAAATTATAGGGGTTTAAAATAGAGAGAGTTATAAATAGTGAATTTACTAATTTTATAGTCTATTTTTTAAAAAAATTACTTTTTTGTTATGGGAAAGGTTTCTATACTTCTCCTACAGCACAGAAGATCTATGCTTCCCCTACCATCCAACCGTCCAATTTTGATCAAGAGCGCCAGTCACCGTATGATCTTAGATCCGACATCTCAAAGTATTTTATTTTTAGATTTATTTTATACAAATTGTATGAATATAAATTTTGATGCGTTTCATATTCTCATTGGGGCAAGTCTATAAAAATTATTAAAAATAAATTTTCGATAAAATATAATGACCAAAATATCCCTTAAAATATTTTGGTCATCTTATTTTATTGAAAATATTGTTTTTATATTGTTTACTAGTGCAAGTTTAATCGGGGATTGGATGTCCAAAATTTGGTATCAAAATAGTTTATAAAAAAAATTTAAAAATAAAATAGTGTAAAGACGTGACATTATGATCGGGGCAATCTTAGGCCCCATTCAGAATGGATGATTGGAAAGGGGAACTATATAAGTTTTATGTTGTAGGGGAAGCATAGAAAACTTGCCTTTTTGTTATATCTTCATCATTAAGTAAGGGTAATTTTGTAAATATTACTACACGACAAGAGTACTTTTGTCATCTTTATAAATGGTAAAGCTAAAATTTTTAGTAAATGACAAGAGAACTCTACAAATAAAATCCCCGTACCAGTAACTTCCAAAATGCTATTGTACTTTTATAAAAATTACAAATTTTCCATTACTTAAAGGAAAAAGTTTATATAGAGCCGAGGCTCTAAACAATCAAATTAGAGCCTACTTCAAAACATTCACTAGAAGAGGTTGTTTTGATGCCCGAATATCATCAAATTGATCATCTCGACATTAAGATGCATGGACATGAGAAAAAAATAAATTTCGAGTTTTGGTAATAGTGCATCTTGTAACACATTTTTTTATTATCAGTTTTTAAGATTTTCAAGTTTTCATAGATTTGATAGATCTACACGATTTTTTAAGCTTTAAATTTTATAACTAAAGATGAAAATATAATTTAAGGTTATCACAAAACTTTCCCGCATTGAACCATATTTCTCGATATGATTTGAAGGTGGGCTCAAATTTGATTGTTTAGAGCCTCGGCTCTATACAAACCGCACCCTTACTTAAATGATTAAGTCGCGTATTAAAATAAATTTTTTAACAAAAAATAATGATTTTTTTTTGTAAATATACCCATCACAACCCCTTATAACTTTAACATTTGTATTTTGAGGTGACACCCAAACTTAACAAATTATATTTTTGTCCTAATATGACTCAGTGGGGAAAAGTTTTTATAAAGCCGAGGCTCTAAATAATCAAATTAAAGCCCACCTCAAATTTTACTAGAAGAGGTTGTTTTGATGCTCAAATATCTTCAAATTGATCATCTCGACATCAAGATGCATACACATGAGAAAAAAAAATAGATTTCAACTTTTAGAAGTAGTGCATCTTGTAACGTATTTTTAGATCGTCAATTTTTTAAATTTTCAATTAAAATTTTCAAGTTTTCATAGATCTGCTCAATCTATACTATTTTTAAAGCTTTAAATTTTATAATTAGAAATAAAAATATATTTTAAAGCTATCACAAGGATTTTCTATATTGAAACTACATTTCTGGACACTATTTAGAGGTGCGCTCTACTTTGATTGTTTAGGACTTCGGCTCTATACATTTATATTTTTTCCTTATATTCCCCACTTCGCATTTGTTGGGCATGGTCTTTACGTCATTGATGAGAATCGCCTCATGCTCGGCTTTTAGAGAGAAAGACTTCTAGAGAGAGACAGAGGTCAAAGATGCTGTTTTCACTTATATAACTGGCAACATTGAACATACCATCTTCTGGAAGCTCCTAAATAAATATCGGGCGATCTCTCCGCTAGCGATATTCGTTTCCCTTTTTTATCAGCTGGACAGAAATACCCTCCAATCACTGGTTTCCCTCCCTTCATGCTCATCCATTTCCCCATATTTCCTCCTCTCCATAGAGTATACTATTCATTTCCTCCTTCGGTACAACACATCCTAGGTTAGATCTGAAATTTTTGGGATATAATCTCTGCATCCCACCAAAATCTTGAAATGAAATTTTAGAAATTAATCCTCTATGTGATAGAAAATAAATTAGTGCATGAAGATTGAATAGAGACCATTTAATTTTCGAAAGGATAGATATTGGGAAACTAAAAATTCAATTTTTTCCTTTTAAAAATAAGATAACTGAAAATTGAAATTTTTTTCTTTTAAAAGTAACATTCTAGTAATTTTTTTATATGATTGCCAAAGTTTTGGACCGGAAAGGGTCAACTTAGGTAGGTGTTCTGACCAAGGGAGTAAATGCACAGTACGATCCCTGCTGGAGCACAGTGTGTGAACTCTTAGAATAAGATATTTTATTTGGAATAAAATTAAATGGGACCGTTGATGTACCTCACGTGTGAAATTTGCTAGTGACTTGTAGACATCTATAAAGAAAACAATTCCAAGGAGTCATCCCCAAATCTAGAAACCTCCCCTAGTCCCTCATGATTCATGAGCGTGTAAGACCAAAAAAACCCTAAATTTATTGCATGGTAAGGGGACTTTCATTGAGTCCACGAAGTTTCCGATTTCTGTTCCAAAATATTGTAGAAAAATGGTTTTCAGATTATGAATCTCGTTAGTCTTGATTGACCGAAACCCAAAATATTGTAGAAAATTGGTTTTCAAAATATGAATCTCGCGAGTCTTGATTGGCTTTCGGCCCAAATTTGTTGAATTGCGTTTAAAAAAAACAAACGTAAAAATGAAAGGAATTCCATTTGTTAGGGTGGGAATGTATACCGAATGATGCATATAAAAATTAAGAATTGTAATTTTACTATTTTTTTAATTTATTTTTTTGAAGAGTGGGTAACATGAATTTTTTAAGAAAAACAATTAGATTTTTCAAACTTATCTTAAATTTAACGAGAGATTTGAAAGAAAATAGAGAGAAATGTGTGGAAAGAAAAAAAACGAGAAAGTGCGACTTTGAGAGAGACGTGATATTTCGTTGAGAGAGAAAATAAGGAGAGAGATTTAGGTGGTAAATGAGAGAGAAAAAAAAGCAGTAAGAGAGAAAAAAAGAGAGGACCATTGATGTTGGACTATAATATATGTACTATATATCCACGGCCTAATGCCACGCAGAGTTCTTCTGGGCCCCACTCCAACTGACATCAAACATCCTTCAAAGGGAAGCAATATGGACATAATGTTGGAGTACCATTGAAGTTGGACTATAATACATGTACTCTACGAATATTTACATGAAATACTATGAGGTTGAGTCCCTAAACAATCAAACTAGGGAGCACCTCAAAAGTTTACTTGTTTTGATGTAAAAAAATTCACAATCCAATCCTCTCATATGGACGTAAAAAAATAGATTTCGTATGGAAAATAGTATATCTTGTAATGTATTATCTAGATGATTGATTTTTAATATTTTCAAGTGTTCATAGATTTGTTTGATCCATAATGTTTTTGAAGCTTTAAAATTTATAATTAGAGATAAAAATAAATTTTCAAGCAATCATAAGTATTTTTTATTGAAAGGACATCTTTCGATACTATTCAAAGGTGCACCTTACTTTGATTGTTTAGGGCCTCAGCCTTAGACAAACGACACTTATAATTTTTTTTTATAAATTGTTTTCTGTACGCCCCTTAAATAATAAAAAAAAAAGTGATGTCTCAAGATTGAGCAGAGGCCCTTCAATTTTTTGAGGGTAAGATCTAATTGTTAGCTAACTTAAAATTGAAATTTCTTCTTTGAAAATAATAATCTTGTTGCTCTTCAATGATTCTAAAAAATTTAGATTGAGAAAATCCACCATAGTAAGTCCCGGAGGAGTGAGAAGATGTACGGTGCTCCCGAGGGAGCATAGTATACGCGCCGCCATCTCCTGCATTGAAAACTCGGACCCGCTCGTATATTCTCACACAGGAGCACTATTGAAAATAAAACGTCGATGAAGTATAAAATAGATATTTCAAAATTATTCGTACAGTTGGGGTGAGCGAACATGGAGCTTCTAGAAATTCAAAATTCAATGTTTCTCAAAAAAAGAAAACGAAAACACCCAATATCTTTTCACACCGATGGCGCGGTGGCGGGAGTCCTCTGTGTAGGAGTGACAAATTTGGATGATGCTTGTCTTTCTCTCTCTCTAAAACTTTTTCTCTCTCTAAAACTCTCTGTCTCTCTCTGTAAATTCGCTGCACCCTCGACGGAGCTTTTTTCACAACCCCATACAGCTTCCTAACATTTCTCTTGGCCCTAGAATGCTTCTTCCCCCCTTATAAAAGCCTCCCCACTCGCATTTCTCTTGGACCATTTTCCCCTCCCTCTCTCTCTCTCTCTCTCTAAAACTCTCTCTTTCTCTCTCATTAAAGTTGGTGGCCCCTCTCTTTATCGAACAGGATCTGGCTGTCGGCCTCTTACTAAAGACGAACAGTTAGGACCACATTTGTTGTGTGACTACCAAATGGAGTTACTGCAATAAATTTAGAATTCAGTTTGATAAATAATCTAAGAAAATTTTGGGAGTTTTCAGGTTTTGGATTTGTCGACAGTGGAGTCCTGTTAAATCAGGAAACCCACTTTGTTTTTGTGGTCCTAAGTTGTAGCGAGAACCAGGAATTGTGTGATTTGGGGTGGGAACTTGAGAAAACCATGAAACCCCAGGTTTCTCTGGTTTTGAGCTGAGCCCACATCAGGGTATTTAGGATTGGGAGTTCTTTGTGGAAATAATTGGAGTTTCTATGAACACGAAAACTCTCATTCTTTACTCTGTTTTGTCTTTTGGCATATCAAGATTCAGCGAGCGAAACAGGAGGACAGAGAAATTCCAGTGATTTTGTTTGCATTCCAATGGATAATACTGATATTTACAGAATAGGGAGCTTAAGGAGAAATGGCTCCTCAATTTGGAGGAACACAGAAGACGAGTTGTTCTCGAGGTCTTCTCATATACAAGATGATGAAGAGGCGTTACGATGGGCTGCACTCGAAAAATTGCCAACTTATGATAGGATTCGAAAAGGTATTCTCAGTACCGCGGGAGGTGAGGGAAGACAAGTGGAAATCCATCGCCTTGGGTTTCAAGAAAAGAAGGAATTGATAGATAGGTTGGTTAGAGTTGTAGACGAGGACAATGAGCAGTTTCTTCTAAAGCTCAAGAACCGCGTAGATCAGTAAGACCTCCTACTCTCTCTCCCTCCCCCCCTCTCTCTCTCTCTCTCTCTCTCTCTCTCTCTCTCTCTCTCTAATCTTCAACTTTGAGAGGAAACCTTAATTGGGTTTTGCTTTTCTCTTCCTATTTCTTGTCAAAAGTGAGTTTTTCCTGTGAATTGCAGCGTGGGGATTGTTGTTCCAACAATTGAAGTTCGGTTTGAGCATTTGAACGTTGATGCGGAAGTTTTTGTGGGTGAAAGAGGGCTTCCTACAGTTCTCAATTTTAGTCTGAACATGATTGAGGTAAAGCATTTGAGATGACGAAACGCGATTAATTCTCGGTGAGAATATTGATCTAGGTTGAGTGGTGCTGATCATTGTACCCTCTGTTTTTTCATGCAGGGATTTTTGAACCAGTTACGCATTCTTCCAAATAAAAAGAAGCCCTTATCTATACTTGACAATATCAGTGGTATAATCAAACCTGGGAGGTAATAAGATGGCCTGAAAGTCTCTCTCTGTTCATCTGAAAATATGAACCATTTGTTTCTGTTATCTCTCTATCACACACACAATCTCTCTTCTCTTTTCTATTGCAGCATGAATCTTCTCTCTCTCTCTCTCTCTCTCTATATATATATATATATATATATATATATATATATATATATATATATATATATATATATATCTGTCTTTCTATGAATCACTTGTTTGTATTTCATACTTGCAGGTTGACACTACTTTTGGGCCCTCCGAGTTCTGGGAAAACAACTCTATTGTTAGCTTTGGCAGGGAAACTTGAGTCGAACCTTAAGGTGCATTAACAAATAACAGTGAAATGATAATTTGGTTTAATTTTTATAATGAACGACAAGTTTTATAAATTGCAAACAAATTTCAGGTCTCGGGTAGGATCACTTATAATGGTCATCAGATGAATGAGTTTGTTCCTCAAAGAACAGCAGCTTATATCAGCCAACATGATCTCCATATAGGGGAGATGACAGTGAGAGAAACCCTAGCTTTCTCTGCAAGATGCCAGGGTGTTGGGCCTCGTTATGGTGAGTAGATGCTAAATTGGGTTCCAAGTGATTATTGATTTGATGGTTGTTGTGATAAAGAGAAACAATGATGGAAATTTGAGAGAGGTTTGGCTAAATTATGTTTATTTTACAATGTTGCAGACATGTTAACTGAGCTGTCCAAAAGAGAGAAGGATGCAAACATAAAACCAGATCCTGATATCGATGTCTTCATGAAGGTAAATGGATTAGGGAAACCCCCCTTAATTTTTAATATTTGGTTCTTATTTTCTATTTTTATTTGTCTTATTTTTGAGGTTTGCGGATGGTGAAAGTTTTGGGAATTCTCAAAGACAAACTTGGATTACTTTTATGATGAACAAAGTGGACAGGATAACTAAAACCTTCTCTCTCTCTCTCTCTCTCATACACACACACAGACACAGACACATCATGTACTCAACCCATAAATTCAGTTTCAAAGTACAATCAATTCCAAAGTTCTGAATAACATGGTTAGTATAAAAATCTCCTCGAAAAACAACTGTGGTATTCAAATTACATTATGCCCACTACTACACGAATTTCTTGATGAATGATGATTTTACAGGAGCTTCATTCTCCACAGAAATTTGAAATGATTCTTTTCATTTTATAGGCTGCATCACTTAACGGACAAGAGGCTAGCGTAGTAACAGATTACATATTGAAGGTAGATATTACTTCTGAAAGCCTCATATCCCTTGAAGCTATTGTTTTATGAAGTCTGTGGAAATAAGAGACTAATGCTCAACACTCTTCCCACACCAATCCTACAAAAATAGGAGACTGATGTTCAAACCTCTTCTTCTTCCCCTATGTTATTCTGTGTGTTTGTGTGTGTGTGTGTGTGTGTGGGTGTCTATGTGATCTACAGATATTAGGCTTGGATGTGTGTGCTGACACCATGGTAGGAAATGAGATGCTGAGAGGAATATCAGGAGGGCAGAAGAAACGAGTCACAACAGGTGAGAGAGAGAAATGCTAAAATTGATCAAACTTCTCTAAACAACCACATGCCTAAGGCTAATATTTGATTACATGCCTAAGGCTCACATTTGATTGAATAAAGCGGTTGCATCATTTTAAGCCAAATATTGCATGAAAAGTTTTTCTAACTTTAAACACCAAACTCGGCAGACTTTTAAGTAGTGAAAGATATCTAGAATTTGACAATTACATGCCTTTGAATGTCCAAGTTTCAAATGAAAATATCTAAAGATTCTTCTACTACTACTACTACTACACTACTACCATTACTATTACTATATTTGCTTGATGGCTATGTAATTCTATTATTAAATAGGATAAAGATAGAAAAGATTTTCTCACTTTGTGTCAAACCCATACTTTGTGTTGAACCCATAACACTCTTCTGTTCTAGAAGAAATTCAATGGCATGGTTTTGACTAAAACTCAATTTGGTCCCAGGAGAGATGATTGTTGGGCCTTATGGGGCTCTCTTCATGGATGAGATATCCACTGGTCTTGACAGTTCCACTACTTACCGAATAGTAAATTCCATCAGGCAAACAGTTCATATACTCAACTCAACGACTGTTATATCCCTGCTGCAGCCGGCTCCTGAGACCTATGATCTTTTTGATGATATAATTCTTCTCTCAGATGGTCAGATTGTGTATCAGGGACCCCGTGAATACGTGCTAGAATTCTTCGAATCAATGGGATTTAGATGTCCGAAAAGGAAAGGAGTTGCTGATTTCTTGCAAGAGGTGAGTAGCCTAATTGAGCTCTCTAATTCTTCAAAATTGTTTCTCAAATTTCAGACAAATCAGCTTGAAGTAACTGATATTTCATAAATTTCATCCAAAAATCGTTTTCAGAATCTTAACTATACATAATTATTCAAAATTGAATCGAAAATTTCAGTTGGTCACACTTTGAGCAACTGGGTCTCAGAATTTCCATTCAAATAGATTATGGGAAGCTTTAGAAAGCATAATTATTTTAAAATTGAATAAAAGATTTTCAGATAGTTTTGTTTCCAGCATATGGGTACTTATAAGACTTTGAGAAGCCTAAGCACACCCTTTGTGCATGAAATATCTATACCCAAAGGATTAGGATGTTAAGCTTCTAGTTTAAATAATTTGACTGAGAGAAACTATGAATATCGGGTTCATCTCATGTTTTGAATATCGGGTTCATCTCATGTTTAGGCCTTTTCTGTAGGACTACATGATAACTTTCATTGTCCTGTGAGCCTCATTTAATCATATAACAGAAAATCTAATGTGGATATGTTTATGAACTACCAGGTTACATCAAGGAAAGATCAAGCCCAGTATTGGTTTCGCAGAGATGAGCCGTACAGATTTGTTCCAGTCAAGGAATTTGCCGAAGCAGTTCAATCGTTTCATGTTGGAAGAAAAATAGGAGACGAATTGGCCACCCCATTTGACAAGACTAAGAGTCACCCTGCTGCCCTTACCACTTCCCGATATGGTGTCAACAAGATAGAGCTTTTGAAAGCATGCTTCTCAAGGGAAATCTTATTGATGAAGAGGAACTCATTTGTCTATATATTCAAAACAGTGCAAGTATGTACTTCAACAGTTATTGGGCATTTCCCCTAATCTTTTACGCAATTTTTTCTTGAAAAACTAACAAAGATATATGGAAGATTCTCCAGTTTTCACCAATAATCTTTAAGGGATCTCATACGAATACTGTAAAAGAAAATATTTTTTGCTAATGTCTTGAGATTTGTCAATTTTCAAACTTTTCCTGGCGATTCGTTTAAAAATAAGGATATTCTTTAATTGTAAAATAATTTTCCAAAGAGGCTGAGACTAACATAAGGTTGCATAATAGTAAATTTAAAAAGATGTAGCAAAAGCTTAAGTTTCTTTTGCCTTTCATCTTTCCTAGTCATTTCTAGTTGTTTCTTTTCTTTTTTTCTTTTAATTTTTCTATCTAGAATATTTATCTTGAAACCAAATTCTGAAGATACCCTATGGCATTCTCCTCCAGTAATGAAGAGTACAACTAGGGGTTCACATCTTAAAGAACGATTTATTTGTTGTTCACAGCTCATTGTTATGGCTTTCATCACAATGACATTGTTCCTGCGCACTGAAATGCACCGAAACACAACCGTGGATGGAGGGATCTATCTAGGAGTCTTGTTTTTTGGCCTTATTACGCTCATGTTTAATGGGTTTGCGGAACTCCCAATGACAATTGCGAAGCTCCCTGTTTTCTATAAACAAAGAGATCTTCTCTTCTTCCCAGCTTGGGCCTATGCAATACCAACATGGATCACCAAGATCCCCATCTCATTCTTGGAAGCTGGTGTATGGGTTTTCACAACTTACTATGTTGTGGGCTTCGACCCAAATGCTGGAAGGTAACAACGGCCTCCTTACTTAGGTTTTATTCACTCTATTTGGCTAATAGAGAAATTTGAAATGGGAAAAGTATAACACTACTCTTTCACTCTAAAAAAAAAAAAGAAAAAAAAAGCATGACGCTACTTATCAGTATTTACTAAGCACCCTACTTCCTTTGATGGTGTTTTACTAATTCCAAAGATTTGGATTGATTGTCTAAAAGTACTCAATTGTGAGCCTTTTTGTTCTTTTGAATTAAAAAGTACTCAATTATGAGCCTTTTTCTTCTTTTTTCTCCACTTCCTAGTAACCATATGTAAAGGTTTACAATATAGATGGTTCTAGGGGCCTTGAGAAGAAAAACGAGGAATTAGTTTTCTCAACAGTATCAACCCTTTGTAGAAATGGGCATCATAAATATTAATTTTTTGAGGGTAGATGGTCATCAGAAATTAGAAAGATATATTTTCTCCACTTCACTAGAAAGATAGATATAAAAGAACACGAACTAGAGGTAACAGTAATAGTGATAAATTTGCAGGATGTTTCGGCAGTACCTACTGCTTGTTCTGGTAAACCAGATGGCATCTGGACTTTTCCGATTTATAGCCTCCTTGGGTCGGGACATGGTTGTAGCAAACACATTTGGGGCCTTTTCTCTTCTTGTTCTCATGGTTCTTGGTGGTTTTATTCTTTCACGAGGTAATTCACTGAGATGAAACTATTTCTGCAAACTTTTCTTCCTTTTATTTCATTCACAAAACAGGTGGTCAACAAGAGGTACATGTGATCAAATGGACAAGGAAAAACTAGTATCCAAGGGATAGAGTATACATTCTCTTATGGGAATTTGATTAATGGGTCAGAACTTCTCTTTGCTTTGATTAACAGAGCAAGTGAAAAAGTGGTGGATATGGGGCTACTGGATCTCACCCATGATGTATGCGCAGAATGCACTATCAGTGAATGAATTCCTTGGAAATAGCTGGCAGAAAGTGAGATTCTCTCTCTTAAAACTTCCATTGGTATGTGCTGTGCTGCTATATCCTATTGAAATTTTATGTTTGAAAATCTCGTACAGATGACTACTGGTTCAATGGAAACACTTGGAGTACAACTGTTGAAGTCTCGTGGAATTTTTACCGAAGGCTACTGGTACTGGATTGGAATAGGTGCAATGGTTGGTTACATGATCCTCTTCAATGGTCTATTCACATTGGCACTCACATATCTCAAACGTGAGTATGCAGCAAAACTTTCAGCTGCTAAGCCTTCCTTCTTTTCCTTAGGGACCTCATCTGAGATCATGTCTTATCACATGCAGCATTTGGTAATTCCAAAGTAAACGTATCTGAAGAAGAATTGAAGGAGAAGCATATGAATAGGACAGGTGAAAATGTCCTGGTGGAACTATCATCTGTTACCTCTTCGAAAGGAAAGGCCTCTATAGGTAGTGATAAATTTTTTAACCATTTTCTAAATTTATTAAATTTGCTCATGGATTTCATCTTAAGGAAACTCATTTGAGTTGCAGGGAGGAATGATGAAATCCTGAGAAAAACCATCTCATCTGATTCAATGTCAGATCAGTCAGATACCTTGGCTTCCGGTCAAGAGAGGAAGAAAGGCATGGTTCTTCCATTTATTCCTCTCTTACTCTCGTTCGAGGATATCAGATACTCAGTGGACATGCCAGAGGTAAATGTGCATTCCCCACTCACCCCCACCGGTCAAAATAAAATGGCCATCCTTGACAAAAACCAAAATGATTAATGTGGATTATATGTTTTTTCTTTATGGTGACATTGTTTTCTTCTTTTCTAGGAAGTTAAAGCTCAAGGTGTGACAGAAGATCGGCTAGAACTTCTCAAGGGTGTGACTGGAGCATTTAGACCAGGAGTTCTAACTGCTTTGATGGGTGTTAGTGGGGCTGGGAAAACAACATTGATGGATGTTTTAGCTGGAAGGAAAACAAGTGGTCATATTGATGGGACTATCAGTATCTCCGGGTATCCTAAGAAGCAAGAGACATTTGCGCGGGTATCTGGATATTGCGAGCAGAATGATATCCACTCTCCTCAAGTGACAGTTTATGAGTCTCTTCTTTACTCTGCATGGCTTCGGATTCCAGCTAATGTCATCTCTGAAACAAGAAGGGTAGGAAGGCAAAAATCTACAGTTCATTTTTTTGTTGTTTTGGTCTTCCTCTTGAATGCTCTCTCTCTACCCTCCCCCTCCCCCGAACTGCATTATATGTTATTTATTTCTCCATTTATCCATACCACTCTCTTCGAAACCAGATCAGCGCAACTTCTTAAATGCTTGAGGAGCATTTTATATATTGGAGATAGATATTTAGATCATCCAACTGATGTAAGCTGGTCTGCAGATGTTTGTTGAGGAGGTCATGGAGCTCGTAGAGCTGAAGTCACTAAGGAATGCTCTAGTAGGGTTGCCTGGAATGAGTGGTCTCTCGACTGAACAAAGAAAGAGGCTCACCATTGCTGTGGAGCTTGTGGCCAATCCTTCCATAATTTTCATGGATGAGCCAACCTCTGGTCTCGATGCCAGGGCTGCTGCCATTGTTATGAGAACAGTTAGGAACACTGTTGATACTGGAAGAACTGTAGTATGCACTATCCACCAGCCTAGCATTGATATATTTGAGGCATTCGATGAGGTGAGAATCAACTAAATTTAATGAGTTTGTACTTGACCAAAAACTGTAGGGGATTTCTTTTTTGCTATTATTTCATATGGAGTAATGAGCCTGCCACTGATTCCCTTGTATGTGATTGTATCCCTTGTATGTGATTGTATTCTAGCTCTTCCTCATGAAGAGGGGTGGTGAAGCAATATATGTTGGCCCCCTGGGATCCCATTCTTGTCATCTAATCAAGTACTTCGAGGTGAGGTCAAACAAAATAGCAATTTTCATGGATCTATGAGACATTCATACAAATACACACACAATTTCAATGGCCTGATTTGAGCCATGTTTGGTGAAGGGAATCAATGGAGTCAGCAAGATAAAAGAAGCATACAATCCAGCAACTTGGATGCTTGAGGCCACATCTGAGGCACAAGAAGATATTTTAGGGGTTAATTTTGCTGAAATTTACAGGAATTCTGATTTGTATAAGTAAGTACTAATTAGATAAACCCCATTAACATGTTTGATGTTTCTGATTCTATTTGTTCCTTGGACAGTAACTGCTCTCTTTTCTTCAATTAGCATTTTTCCTCTTCAGGGGTTATTCATATATATGGTTTGTATCTGGTTCATTTAATCTAATTTTTAACTAGAAATTTGATATTGTAACAGGAGAAACAAAGATATGGTCAAAGCACTGAGCTCACCATCCCCAGGCTCGAAAGACCTATTTTTCCCTACTCAGTATTCTCAACCATTCCTCACTCAGTGCTTGGCTTGCTTATGGAAACAGCACTGGTCATATTGGCGCAACCCCCATTATACAGCTGTGCGATTTTTCTTTACCTTTTTCATAGCATTGCTATTTGGGACCATATTTTGGGATCTTGGCTCAAAAAGGTATGAAATTCCTCTCAAAGATGAGAGAGAGAGAGAGAGAGAGAGAGAAAGAGAGAGAGCTTAATGGACCTTTGGCTCAGTACCTAAATATTGTGAGTGACAAAATCGAAATGTACAATGCATTTTGCAGGGGTAACCAACAGGATCTCTTCAACGCGATGGGTTCCATGTATGCTGCTGTCTTGTTTATTGGAATTAACAATGCCTCTTCGGTTCAGCCAGTTGTAGCAGTGGAAAGAAGTGTATTTTATCGAGAAAGGGCAGCTGGAATGTATTCAGCTTTACCGTATGCTTTCGCACAGGTTAGGAAATCCAGTCTCAAGTGAAATTCAAGTTTCCAAAAGGATAAGAGTTCTTAGAAATATACAGAAATTTCAGTAAAAAAGATTGATCCCAGTCTCATTATGCGCAATTCAGTTGCATCTTACATCTAAGACATTCGTTAGGCAAACAAAGCCTTCTTCCGTTTTTTTTTTTTTTGGAATGTTCGAACAAAGTTTATTGCCTCGACTTGAAGAACTTTAAATGCAGCTAGAGCTTATAATGTCATGGCTAGAGCTTACAGTCTATTACAACATTACAAATTCGCTTTTGCAGCAATGCACTTGCTTTCTTACACTAGACACCTTTTATGCAGGTTGTTATAGAGATTCCATATATATTTATTCAAGCGCTACTCTATGGGGTGATAGTGTATGCAATGATTTCATTTGAATGGACTGCTGCTAAGTTCTTCTGGTACCTGTTCTTCATGTTCTTCACACTTCTATACTTCACATACTACGGCATGATGGCTGTTGCCATAACTCCCAACCAAGACATTGCGGCCATTGGAGCTGGAGCCTTCTATGCCATATGGAACCTCTTTTCTGGATTCCTCATTCCTAGACCGGTATGCCATTAACTCTTTTTCTCTTGTTGCTTTCTTTCTCATTGCTAATTTGTGTTGAAAGGAACAAGAGAACTCTTAGTATTTTCAGAATTGCATTAGCCGTATTTTGACCAATAAAGGCAAAAAAAAGAAAAGAAAATTAGAGAACTGCTACTCTCTCTCTCTCTCTCTTACACACTTTGATTGCAGAGCATGCCTGGGTGGTGGAGATGGTATGGATGGGCTTGCCCAGTTGGATGGACCTTGTATGGCCTGGTTGTGACTCAATTTGGAGATGTTCATACTCCATTGGAAGCTCCAGATGCTACACTTAAGCCACAAACAGTTGCTGAATTTGTGAATGACTATTTTGGATTTAAACGAGACTTCTTGGGAGTGGTTTCAGCTGTTGTTGTTGGATTACCAGTATTCTTTGCATTCATGTTTGCCTTCTCAATTAAGTTTCTGAATTTCCAGAAAAGATGAGACTTTTTACGGATGTCCTATGACTTGATAGAAACAAATATGAGAAATATATCATCTTATGGCGAACAACCCGAAGGTAAGGAGAGTCCTTGATGATTTGTTAGAGAGAAGCTGCTGGAGGAAGAAGATAACTGTAGGTTCATTAGACAAGTTATCTCAAAGATTCAATTTGTTGATTGATGACATTCACTGGCTCCCAAGAGACCCTTGATGTATTTTGTTTGTAATGATATCTCGTCTTTTCAATAAGTTCATAATGGTTTCTGTTTTTTTTCTTAGTGCATAATAGATGCATATCCTAGAGCATGAAAATAATCAAACCACTACAATGAAAATAATCAAACCACTACTATGAAAGTCCATTACAAGGAAAAGGGCAAAACTTTCCAAAATTGTAGTTGTGTTGGAAAACCTTTAAATTGAACATCTCGACCTTGATTATTATGATTGTAAAAAAAGGAAAAATGGATTTCAAACCCTATAAAATAGTGCGCATTGTAACATATTATCTAGACCATCTATTTTCAAGTGTTCACATATTTACAAGATCTGTATCGTCTTTCAAGTTTCATAATTGGTTTTGGAAGTTGATTTTAGAACCATCACAAAGATTTCTTATGCCCAAAGTGCTTTCTGAACAAGTATTCAAAATGAGGCTTTACATTTTTTTTTATTCATAAGGCGCTAGCTTTTTAGAAATTATACCACTAGTCTTAATCAGTAGTTTAAAATTCATCCATCCCTACCAAGAACTACTGATCCGGACCGAGAATTGGTCCCTACCAACCCAATTCTGGTATGGAGAATCGGTTTGGTTTGCCAATACGGACTGGATTTTAGGAAGGCCAGTTCAAACTACAGCTTCAGTTTTTGTGTCCCTGTCCTAAATGAACTACTTGAACCTACGGATTAAATGCTGAAAATATATGAACATCCCACCCCTCCGTTGCTTTTGAATAACTAACTTACAGATAAAAAATGCGATCGCAAAGAACCCAATACTAAATAAATTAGGATCCCCAAAAAATATTAAGATAATTCCCAAACCGATCTACTCTAACACCTAATAGTTAGGATATCAACTTCCACCAATACTCGCAACTGTGATATCTCCCTTTGCCCAATTTGGAAACAACGAGGCTGTTTCATTTCATCGGGTTAGAGGAATCTTGAGTCGGGCGAGTCGGTACAAATTTGCAGGGGAAGTTAATTTGATGCTGTCTCCTTGGAATTGGAAGCATAGCCCACTCAAGGCTGTTTGCTATGTCCACCATGAGTTCTGGCTCATTTAA
This sequence comes from Amborella trichopoda, assembly GCF_054954075.1. NCBI lineage: Eukaryota > Viridiplantae > Streptophyta > Magnoliopsida > Amborellales > Amborellaceae > Amborella > Amborella trichopoda. The sequence continues at coordinate 40,382,073 of NC_142340.1, forward strand.
ATAACAAAATGCTATTTATTTATTTATTCTTTTGTTTTTTTAATATTTTTATAGATTTTTTCTATTTGGACAACTGATTTGATTGAGAAGTTTAGAGAGAAGTGAAAAGACATGGTCTTTATTGACTTTAAAAAAACTTATGATAGAGTACAACGAGATTTAATTTGATAGGCATTGGAAAAAAAAGTCTCTACATACTATATTGATATGGTGAGAGATATGTACGGCAATGCGCTAACTAGTGTGCGAACAACTAGTGGAGAAATGATGAGTTTTAGCGATAATATGTCTACTTCAAGCGTCAATGTTAAGCTCATACCTTGTAACTTGGTTGTGGACAACTTAACTAAGCACCTCGAAGATGAGGTACCATAGTGTAAGTTGTTTGCAGGCGATATAATTTTGATCGATGAGACCCGAAGCATCGTCAACACAAAGCAAAAACTTTGGATAGATGTTCTAGAATCTAAAGATTTTAAAAGTAGCCGGACTAAAATAGATATGTAGAATGCAAATTTAGTAATAATAATGGTAGATATGAGGAGTAAGTTAATATTGACGGCAAAGAAATACTGAAAAAAGCACACTTTAGATATCTTGGGCTGATAATATAAGAAAATGAGAGATTAATGAAGATAACACATAGAATTAGAGTTGGGTAGGTGAGGTAGAGATATGCAACCAGAGTTTTATATGATCGCTACATTACCAATGAAGCTGAAACAAAAGTTTTATAGAACAACTATGAGACCAGTTTTGCTTTATAGAGTAAAATGTTGGGCGGTAAAGAAACAATATACCCATAGGATAAATGTAATTGAGATGATGATATTGAGATGGAAGCGTGACAATACAAGAATTGATAAAATTCGAAAAGAATATATGTGGAAGAACTTAACCATAACTCCAAAAGATAATAAGATGAGAAAAAGTATACTTAGGTGCCCTGGCTATATTTAGCGCAGACCTAATACATCACCTGTAAGAAAGTATGAATTGGTTCAAGTGGAAGGCTGAAAAAAATGGAGGTAGGCCCCAAATGACATAGTTGGAAATGGGAAAAAAATATGATGACTTATGACTTCACTTAGAGTTGAAAGAAAGACTTATGTGATCTTTTACCGGGAATACAAATATATATATATTTTTTTACCTCTTTCTTTTGACAAAATATCACTTACAGGTGGTCTTTATTATAATAAGATAAATTTCAAAATAAAATCAACATAACAATAAAACCAAGATCTTAACAACTTGATGCCATTGAAACAACTATGCATTATACTTGAGAATAAAAGGTAAGATTGCAAGAAACAAAAGAAAGAGTGTCGGAGATTACCTCAACTGGGCTTATTACACGCCACCACCATCCGATGACGCTGAATTAACGGTCTAGCTTCAATCTCAAACCGGGAAAGCAAATTTCGGCAAGCCACAGCAATGGAACATGAACCCCTTTGATCACAAACTCAAACCCTAGGTGAATTCTCTTAGCAACGTAGTTTGAAAGAGATGGATTCTCTTTTTGCTAAACCCTAAAACCCTTAGCTGTAAATCCATATTTGAGAGATATGAGAGATTAACTCCATAACCTAAACCCTTAGGTTCTTTTACAATGTGAAAGAAAGAGACCAAACATGAGAGAGTGGTGTGTGCCCCCTTTTTGGGATATGAGAGAAAAAGATGAGAATTAGGTACAAGAGATAAGGTGTAGAGATTTTGGGTAGAGACAATCCCTTTTTATAGGCTTTGAATAAGATTAGGGCTTCTTAGGGTTTTCCTTAGCTTACCTGTTCTTGTGAGATTGAACATAGACCGTCGATCAATGGTGACTTGTAGGGTGAGAGATATTTAAATAAAATAAATATCATGCATTCTATAAAATTGCACGATCCATGTCACATATTCGATAAGGATATGTCAAATAATATCAAGTAGATAAATACTACAAAACAAACTTGCTACAAAATAGATAAAGCCATGGTCAATATATCCCTTCCAAGATTTGACCACATGCCACAAATCAAACTAATCTTATCTTAAAAGTAAACAAGAGAATCCAATCTGGGTGGGGCGTAACACCCTTTTGTGGCACATGTGGGCCCCCACCCACATATCACATGGTGGGCCCATATGCACTATGGGCCCCCATGGAATATTATAAAAAATATTTTTTTTAAATTGAATAAAATAATTTAAAATATATATTTGAATTTTTATAACTTTGTAAGAACAACAACTGTATTTTTATAAGTCCAAAAATCACAAATAAAATATTGAGAGATTCATAAAAATTCAAATAATAAAACTAAAATCATTTCAATAATAAAATGAACACAATTAAATTAATATGATGGAAAAATGATCCATATGGTTTTAGGAATCCAATCTGTAATAACGGGGTACTCCACCTTCAACTGTGGACTACAAACCACACTAGCTTTATCGAACCGACCCAGTGTTTTCCATGACGCACAGTCCATTACTGGGGTTCATTAGCGGGTTACCACAGATAGGTCGATGAATCAAGGGGTCGCAATCCCAGTTTGTGGATTACAGGTCCTCCCTTAGAGACGAGTCAAGGTCACTACGACTTGATGCGACCACAGCTCTATGGCGAATAGGGGTATCTCTCGCACATGCATACGCTTCACCCAAAGGTGGCTATCTGGCTTTCCCGAACGATCTATCAATATGCATGCCATGTGATGATACATGGATGATGTTTTGACCCCTGTCACACACAAGGGTCACACAGTCCCTCGGCTCATTCATCCGGGCATGTTCTGCGATCTCATCAAGGGCTAACCCATAAACCCTCATCGGTTTGTACTTTATGTTCAAGTAACATGGGTTTTTTCCAACCGACTGGCCTAGATCGTTAAACACAGATCAGTATCAGCAAACTATTGTTTGCTTATTATAGTCCACGAGGGATCACGCTCCCACTGAGTTCATGTTCCACTATATCATTTCATTTTACAAGCACTCATAAGGCTTTTAAAGGCCACATAAACCCAACAAGAGTATGATCATTAATACAATAGAGTGGTGGACTAGGATTCGTATAGCTGACCCTTAATAGTTGGAAAAAAGGATTTCATGATGATGATCATGATGTTCTTATAAATTTCTTTTAAAAACCGACTCTTATGAGATTCCAAATAGAATTCAACAAGAGATGCACAAACATAATCGAGAATCAAGATCAAAGTATTGGAATTGTTATATAGGTTCGAGGACTAACTCCCAATTTTTAATAGGCGATATGTTTTGTTTTTTTATAGATCAATGGGGATTATTGGGCCCTACCCATTATTGAAAGAGCGAATTTTTTTAGTATTATTGAGAATGGAAAGTGGGGCTTAGGCGGTATTACCACCATGACCCAGCCCCATTGTCACATTTCACTTTGGCGACAAGAATACCTCTTATCTGCACACCAATCGAAAAAATAGAAAAATGAGAATAAGGAAAAACAAACATGTCCCAACAAGTCTATGATCTTGCTTACCTTGCAATACAATACAAGGGTGTGTCCCTCTCCTCCATTTCCACCTATTCCTGTACTTTGGAGGGAGTTTTAACTTTTTATCCAATTATGTGGAATCCTCATCTGTTTTGGCCTTTAACTTTGACCTACCCTTGCTCCTTGCCCCTTCGATCCCTAAATTCCACTTACCTCTCTCTCTCTCTATTGTACAAATGCCCCACCAAGTCTCTCACTATATTCCTTTGCTCAATCACCCAAGAGTCTAACACCATTTTTATTTTAAAGGCACGTTACATATTTGGAATGGGAATATCAATTTGCCCCAATTTTTTTTACGGGCAAGTTACATATTTGGAATGGGAATATCAATTTGCCCCAATTTTTTTTACGGGCAAGTTACATATTTGGAATGGGAATATCAATTTTAGGGCAAGTTACTGTACCCTTGAAACGTAGGTTTCAATTCTTAATATCAATTTGACCTTTTATTTTGGCCCTTTAATTTGGGGAGAAATTATCCACCATTAGTGCAAATGTCATCCAAATTGTGTTGCATAAGGGATGCATTGCTTATGTACTTGAATCCACCGATGGTTAGGAGTAGTAAATTTGATATTCGTCCCCTTGAAAATGGTGTCAAATGATATCCAAATGACAGGAAATTTTTGTCAGGAATGACCTTTAGATTGAAATTTCACTAGGTTTTGTTACGATCCGAGATCATTTTTGCTTCACAACTAGGCCTCTCATTCATGGGGTGTCTATGTGATTGATACACCATTGGTTTGAACATTGAGCTCCATTTTGAGGAACCTATAAATGTGGTCAAATGATGCTCAAATGAGTTGAATTTTAGGTTTTTTTTTTTTTTTGAAATAATTCATTGGGGATGACATGCGATTCACTTGTTTTTTAAATAGTTTAAGAATTAACTTTTTGAAATGAAAACAACAATATGGAGACTAAGGTGCGGGGATGCTACTACCAGCACCCCAATCCCTTTCCCAAAATTTTGGGGGATTGGCTTAAATAAGTGTGGCTTAAACTTTGACGAGTATTCACCACATTTTGACTCTGTTGTCCAAAAGCTTGAGCCATTACCTTTTGCCATCATCGGGCTAACATTCAGTATAGTTCTGAGATCCAAAACTCCTGATTCTTGGTGGAAATGTTTGTTGCATAGCTTGGAGATCTCTGGATTTCATCTCATTTGGAGACCATTTGAGGACTTAATTGTTTATATTATTGGTAGCTCCGCTTGTCTAAGTGTCGGGTCGGAATGTCGGGTGGTTGATAACCTTGCTTTGTTGATGGTGGGCAATCAAAGTCCAGCTCCTCTTTCAATCCCTACCTTTTAGGGCTTGTTATATTATAGGAGTGTGATATCCATCCCTGTTGGGAGGAGGCTGCCACTCCTGTTCACTTGGGAGCCATATGGCTCATGTGAGCTGGTTTGCTATATCTTAGAGCCTGTTTGGATAGGAGGAAAGTAGAAATCTTAGATATTTGAAGTCCAATGAAATCTATGGATTTTCAATATCAAGGATTTTGTCATGGAGTCCTCAAATTTCTTGTTTGGATAAACTATACAAATTTTATGGATTCCTTACAATCACCTCTATGTCCATTGTTTGAATCACTTCTATGTCCATTGTTTGGTAACAAAACTTGATACAATTTCTTTCTGTAAATTTTTTTTATACTTTCTCTCTCTAAAACTCAAAATTTAGGATGTGTATTTATAAAAATTTTGGGATAGTTTCTCTCTCTAAAATTTGATACGATTTGTCTCTCTAAACTTTAATATACTTTCTATCCAAAATTTAAAATTTGAAATTGTCTATCTAAAAATTTTGAGATAATTTCTCTTTAAAATTTTTAGGTGCTTTACTATCTCTAAAATTTAATATAGTTTATCTTTCTAAAATTTTAAGATACTCTCTTTAAAACTTAAAACTTGAGATAGTTTCCCTCTTCAATAATTTTGATATAGTTTCTGTTTCTAAACATTTTTAAGTAGTTTATCTCTCTAAAATTTTTAAGAATGTACGCTTAAATTTTCAAGTGATTTGAATTTGTACAAAAACAATAAAAATTTAAATACAAAATAAGGTCGTGCCTGTCAAACCGGCTCAGCTTCAATCTGGGTCATTATCTGACACTATAGCAGTTAGCCCGTGGGTTGACAGCATCTACTCCTTATATATATATATATATATATATATATATATATATAAGAAGTGGATTCCATATGCCCACGGGTTGACTGCTACAGTAAACGCCTATGACCCAGATTTAAATTTTTTTAAAAAAAATAAAAAATCAAATACAAAAGAAGATCATGACTGTTAGATCGACCCAGATTCAATTTGGGAAGTGGGCGTTTATTGTTGTAGTCAGCCCATGGGTTGACAAGATCTTTTCTTCTATATATATGGAAGATACTACAAAAAGCCTACAGGCGAAAATGAATAGTGATCAAATTGAGATGATCAATTTGAGGATATTTGGGCATCAAAACAATCTCATTTATTAAAATTTTTGAGGTAGGCTCAAATCTGATTGTTTAAATCCTCGGCTCTATATAAACTTTTCCCATATATATATGGGATATTCTAAACTTGACAATCCTTCACATTACAAAGGTTCAAGATAGAGAGAGTTGTGAAAGGTTGATTTAATAATTTTTTTGTCTATTTTTTTAAAAAAGTTATTTTTGTAGCGCTAAATATTACTACTAGACAAAGGGTATTTTTATTCTCTATAAGGGGTAAAATTGAAATTTTAATTAAATGATAAGGCCACTCTATAAATAAAGTTTCAAAACACTAACTTTCAAAATGCCACTGTACGTTTGTGAAAATTTCAAATTTGCTTTTGCTTAATGGTAAAGTTCCCTATTTAAATAATTTTTTAATAAAAAAATAATGATTATTTTGATAAATACACCCATCACATCCTCTTATAACTTGAACCTTTGTATTTTGAGAGGTATATATATATGGGTGTAGTTGGCATAAGGATGCATCCGTAGTTGTAGAGGTAAGGTGCAGCTTCAAATTTTATCATGATATATAATTTTGATGTAAAATATTTTTAGGATTATCTCAAAATCTATTTTTATATCTAATTATAAAATTTTAAATTTAAAAAATAGTTAAAATCAAGTACATCTATAAAGATATGAAAATCTTGAAAATGGACGGTATAGATAATATGTTGTAAGATGCACTATTTCTGGAACTCAAAATTTTTTATTTTTCATAGTCATATACATCTCTACGTCGAGATGATCAATCAAATGGTTTTTCAACATTAAAACAACATTTTTCGTTAGATTTTTGAAGAAGTGCATATGCAGCTTTACATTATAAGGTTGCAGCCTTATATATGGCAGGGCCATTTTTTTGGAATAATTTTTTTTTGAAGAGATGAGTGAGATGGTGCGAGGGAATCAAAATGTAGAAGACGTTGACTGGGGATTCCATTCCTCCTTACATGTGTTGAGAGGTTACATAGCGCCTTACAAATGTCGAGAGACAACAAACATGTGTATAGAGAGCACGGTAGAGAGAGAGAGAGAGAGGGGGGGAGTGAAAGCAAATGCATGCGCATATGAAATATATGATGGCCGTGATATTCTGGACGTAGAAGGTAGAGAATCGCATGCAGTCATAAATATGGAAGGTTCATCATCATCTTTCTGATCTTTAAATATTTGGTTTACCAAGAAAAGAACATGCAAATCAGCCACCGACCTCACACACAGTTGGCGTGGTGGCCGGAAGCATCTGTCTTAAAATCTCTCTCTAACCAGGCTCACCCCATCCATCCAAATGCTTCCTTTTCTCTCTCTCTCTCTCTCTCTCTAACTTGCTCTTTATACCCCTACGGCTTTCCTCCTCCACACATGACATGATTCTCTCTTCATTTGCCTGAGACCTCTCTCTCTCTCTCTCTCTCTATCTATCTGGTGGCCGCGGTATTTGCCTTGTACACCAGATCTGTCATCGGCCTTTGAAATAGGAACCGATTCGACAGTCCCGCATTTCTTGTGTCTCTCTTTCAGAGCGAACTTGGTGAACAAGTTCATAATTTAGCGTGAGAAACAATAAAAAGAGTGATTTTTTTGGGAGTTTTTGGGTTTTGGAGTCATGGATGGTGGAGACTATATAATCAGGAAAGCACACTTTTTTTTCTCGTGTTTTTGAGGTGATCATATGTTACAGAGAGAGAGAGAGAGAGAGAGAGAGAGAGAGAGAGAGAGAGAAGTTTTTGGTGTTTTTTTTAGTGCTGTGACAGAAGCTGGGAGCTTGAAATAACCATAAGAATCCAATTTTCCATGGATTTTAGCTGAACCCATGTCTGGGAATTCATCGTCCAAGGGCTGCAACTTGAAGAGACAGAAGTTCCGAGTGTTATCAATTAAAAAGATCGGATTTTCTGAATAAATCCCATTGCAAGATTTAGTGAGAGAGACAAGAGGAAATAGAAAATTCTAGTGAATTTGGTTGGTGGTTCTGATGGATAATGCTGATCTTTTCAGAGTAGGGAGCATAAGCTTGTTCTCAAGGTCTTCTAATGGAGAAGACGATGAAGAAGCATTAAGGTGGGCTGCACTCGAAAGATTACCTACGCATGATAGGATTCGAAAAGGGATTCTCACCTCCTCGAAGGGTGAGAGAAGAGAAATCGAGATCGAGAGCCTCGGGTTACAGGAAAAGAAGAAACTGATTGAGAGGCTGATTAGAGTTGCAGAGAAGGACAATGAGAACTTCCTTCGTAAGCTCAAGAACCGTATAGACCAGTAAGACCACCTACATTAACTCTCTCTCTATCTCTCTGTATATATATATTTGCATGCTAATAAATTTTGTGCATCAGTAAGAGCTACTGTTCTGCATAAGAAAATAGTTATGCAAAAATAGTTTTATTTTAAAATAAATAACTGTGGAAAAAACTTATATGCAGCTGAGGCTCAAACGAACAACTGCTCTAAAATTTCACTAAAAGAGGTTGCTTTGATGTCCAAATGTCTTCATCTCAACATCAAGATGTATGAACATGAGAAAAAAATGGATTTCAACATCAAGATGTATGGACATAAGAAAAAAATGGATTTCAAAATCAAGATGTATGGACATGAGAAAAAAATGGATTTCAAGTTTTGGAAATAGTCCATATGTACCGTATTGTTGTATGGACACCAGAAAAAAAATAGATTTCAAGTTTTAGAAATAGTCCATCTTGTAACGTATTTTTGGACCGTCAATTTTTAAGATTATCAAGTTTTCATAAATCTACACTATTTTTGAAGCTTTAAATTATATAAATAAAAACTAAAAATATGTTTTAAAGGTATCACATAGATTTCTAGTATTGAAACCACATTTTTTGACACTATTCAAAGGTGAGCTCTAATTTGATTGTTTAGAGCCTTGGCTCTATACAAACCATATCCACTATGACTATAGCATAATATGTACCTTGTACTAATATTTTCAAAAGTATTTTTTTATTTTTGCCTTATTTTAAGTAGTGGGCATTGTATAATTCAACCGTTTTTGCGAGGAGAGAAAGTGCATGAGTTACTTCTATTTCCCTTGAATACACAAGGGAGTGAGCATGCTTTTTGTGTGCATGACAGGGTGAAAAAGCCCTTGAGGTGCATTTCATATTATTCGAGACACATTTTATATTTTAAAAATGAGCATTTTACATTTCTTCCTTAACAGTTGGGAATTCTTAAGAGGACTCGGTCTCTATGAGTCCATGTAGAAATGAGTCACCTCTTAAAAATCTATTTTTGAGATGGATTTTTGGACTTAAATTTTAAAAATACTATGAGTCTATGTAGAATTGAGTCAACTCTTAAAAGTCTATTTTTGAGATGGATTTTTGGACTTAAATTTTAAAGATACGTCATCCCTCCCTTAGTTTCAATTATTTTTAAGTGGATCACCTATTTGCATCCATCTTTTAAGACGGATGCTTTATTTATACATTGGGGCTGCATATTGTAAAAAATGCGGTCACCCTAATTCTCTCAATCTCATGGTTTCATTTCCTCTCTCTAAACTTCGGTTAGGCATCGTTGCCTGAGCGTGCTTTAAATGTCATTCTTAGGGTTGGAGTTGTGAAATATTAATGGTGAAAAAATCTGATTGTCGACCTATCATATCTCTAAATATTAAAACTCACAATCTTCCTCTCTCTCTCTCGTATCTACATTTTCTCTCTCGATAGCTTACTTGGCCAACTCTTCAAATAAATAAAATTCTAGAAGCCAGCCAGTCTTTGGCTTGTTCCCAAGGTTGGTGTTGGGTGGGTCCAAGTGCAACACCATCCGGGTTAACCCGGACCCGACCTGGTTACCAAGAACCGGCCACTGGCTGTGGTCGGTTTTGGCCAGTTAGGGTGGTCAAGTAAGGATGGTCAAGTAAGGAATTAAAAAAAAAATTTCCAAAAAAGAAATTTATTTGTAATTAGTTTTTTTTAACATTTTTCGTTGTTTTGAAAAAAGATCGAAAAATATTTTGACCATAAATGCTTTTAAGATTTTTTCTGTTTTTTTAAGATTATTTCTAAATACTCTTGGACACAAATTGATTTTTCAAAATCCATTTTATTATTATTTTTTTAATGTCATCTGGATGTAATTTGTTTTATTATACTTCAAACATATTTTTCATATTTTTGGGGATTTTTTGAGATTTTCTTAAAAAAAAAGTAACCCTTTTTAGCCCAGCCTTAGGTCCGGGTACCCGGGTCTATTCCGAGTTACCCAGGCCTGGTCATTCCTGGGCAGTGTTTTCTTACACTGGATCTAAGTGACTTGCCTAGTTCCGAGTTGAGCTCACTGAGTTTTGAAACACTACTTCGTTTGGTGTAATATTGCCTAGAAACCATCTCTAATGTGGGCAGAGATCATCATGATGTTGCACCTGTTCTATGAAATACCCAAAAAAAATGGCATACCTTTTTCTCTACTTTGCAATTTCATCCCTCTCAAATTCTAATAAGAATCCCATATTGGTTTTCTTTTTCTGTCTCTTCCTTTCATGTCGAATTGAGCTTTTCCTGGTGAACTTCTTTTTGCAGAGTGGGAATTGATATACCAACCATTGAAGTTCGGTTCGAGCATTTGAGTATTGATGCCAAAGTTTTTGTAGGCCAAAGAGGCCTTCCTACAATACTCAATTTTACTCTCAATGTGATTGAGGTAAATTATGTAAAAATCTTAAGAGGATTAGACTGGGTAATTCATTACTCTCTGTTGAATAAGAATTCATAGATGAAAAATACACATTTTTCTGATTCTAATTATGAATATAGGGATTTCTGAACTCATTGCATATTCTTCCAACTAAAAGGAAGCCACTATCTATAGTTCATGATGTGAGTGGTATAATAAAACCGGGCAGGTGAGACATTTCGAACTTTCAAAATCTCTCTCTCTCTCGCACTCTCTCTCTCACACACACACACACACACATTTGGATTTAAGAATGAATGTTTCTATGACTTTTTTGCAGGATGACACTACTTTTAGGCCCTCCAAGTTCTGGGAAGACAACTCTACTGTTGGCTTTGGCAGGAAAACTTGAGTCAGATCTTGAGGTTTCCAATTTGATGACAACTTTGTTTTTAATTATAATCTCGTCTATTTCATTGCACTTTTGGAGCCATTATTTGAAATGGTTTTTCTGTGTATTAAAAATCAGGTCTCTGGTAGAATTACTTATAATGGTTATCAGATGAATGAGTTTGTTCCTCAAAGGACCTCAGCTTATATCAGCCAGCATGATCTCCATATAGGGGAGATGACAGTAAGAGAAACTTTAGCTTTCTCAGCAAGATGCCAGGGTATTGGAGCTAACTATGGTGAGTAAAATCCTACTATTTATTTATGGTACAAGAAGGTCACAATCACTTCTAGTTAACGTTTTTGGACTTGACCGAGGTGACTCGGACTCGACCGAGTTACTCGGCCTCGTCTTATGGGTAAAGTCGATTATCATGTCGTGATTTTGTTTATATATTCTTATTCGCAATCTTATGCATCATGCGCTTAAGTGGCTTGTTGGCTACTACATACATTGATGCTACCTCATATCTGCAGTTCAAAACCTCATCTCCTTCTTTTTATTAAAAAAAACGACGTCTTTTATTTAGTTAAAAAAAAACAATGTAATAAAAAAATCGATGTCTTAAAGCAATGGACTCAAGTAGTGCAAGGGGCAGGATTTGAGGCCTCGACCGCTTGTAAAAAGGCGCTGCTGTAATTTACCGGGAAGCTACTTGCATACTATTGTTAAGTCTAGGTATTTTATTATATATAAACCTTATATACATTTATTATTCCCATTTTTTTTTAGTATGATATGAAGTCAGCTGAGTTACTCGGACTCAACCGAGTGACTCGCCTCGGCTAGGGTCTGAGTACCTTGGGCAAGTCAATTTTTTGAACAATTGCTTCTAGTTATTGGATGTTATATTAGGGGATATTTCACAAGTCCAAGAATTAAGGTCCACCCCTAAAATCTTCCAAGAAAGGTTGTTTTGATGTTGGAAAAATATCTAATTGACCATCTCGACATTGAGATGTATAGATATGGACAAAAAGAGATTTCAGGTCCTAAAAATAATATCTTGCAATACATTATCTGGACCGAATTTTCAAGATTTTCATGTGTTTATAGGTTTGCTTGATTTGACCCATTTATGGAGTTCAAAAGTTTATAATTAGAGATAAAAATAGATTCACACACCATCCTAAAAATTTTCAACACCAAAATTGCAACTCATGACAAAGTTTGGAGATGCACCTTAATTTGATTGTTTAATGTTGCAACCTTATGCAAACTACACCCTTAAATTTTTGGAAAAGCTTAATAACAAACTTTCAACCACCCAATTTCACATCTAACGGCTAAAAGTACTTTTAACCTTCTTTTACTAAAGACAATTAGTCTTATTGCATACTTTTCTTACAAATAACAATTTTTCTAAAAATTTAACAAAGAGAAAAAAATAGATATAACAAATTGGAAAGCTTATTTCAAAATTTTGCAGATATGTTGGTAGAGTTGTCCAGAAGAGAGAAGGATGCAAACATAAAACCAGATCCTGATATCGATGTATACATGAAGGTAAACAATCGAGTGCCTCACCTTTAAGGAAAAATATAATATAGGCCGCCCTCCTTGTAGAATACTATTGGCTAGATGGCCTGGATTCAATCTGTCTTGATTTGATGCCATACATGTATTGGTGTTGCTTGATTGTTATATTTTTATAAATTTGATGGACTTGAAATTGACCTAGGTGCCTTGAGAATATAAAAAAGACGACTTACTCAAAATTTACCAAAATAACCCTACCCTTTTTGGTGATATTGACCTTACCCACATTCTTATGGGATAAAAAAACCAAGTACTTTGTGTGTGTGTGTGTGTGAGTGGGAAAAACCTGCAATAAAGTAAATAAATAAATAATTAAAAGACTGGATACAAGATTTACATGATTCGCCTTTTAGGCTATATCTACGGGAGAAAGAGATGGCTAAAAATAATGGAATAGAACCTTCTTCCAAGAGGCAAGCTTTTTATTAGGGTACAAGTCTCTCAAACTTCTTTTAGAAGCTTTTGTTGCCTTGGCTATTTCTCTCTCCAAGAGGCTTAAAGAAGAACTACTTAAAAGAAACCCTAAACCATCATATGGGCCTTTTTAAAGACCTTCAAATGACTTGCCTTGCAAGCAATTGGTAGAATCCTAAAACTGCCCATCCACAATGAGGTAATATCGTGGAGGTCCTTTTGGCATGGGACATGACTCTCCTAACAATTAACCTCCCCTGTCCCATGAGGGAGGTTATTCCTTTACAGATTAGCATGGTGCTGAAATGCACCTTATACCAGCCATGCTTCTGCACAACTTCTGCTTGTCTTGAGCCAAGGTCTTTGTCATCAATATCCTACATATTCTTATTGGTATGGATCTTCTCTAACTGCAACAACTTCTTCTCTAAGACATCTTGAATCCAATGGTAACGCATGTATTTCTCGAAAACTATGTAGGTGAAATTCATATGATCATGACTCCAATATGACAAGAAACAACTAGAGAAATATGCATCTCATAGAATAAATTTCATATAATGGAAATGCAAGAGTTATTTTATATAGGTTGGGTAGGAGCTCTAGGACTTTCAACCCTTGTTACAATTTACTTCAAATTGATATACATGTTCATATGCCTTTTATTCGAAGCCTCAAGGCATATACAAACTTAAAGAAAAAAAAAATACAAAAGAAATAGGAAAGTATCAGGACCAAGGGATGCATATGCCCTTATATCTGTCTATTTGCAGGGATGCCACTTATCCCTCTGCTCCTTCCTGAATCTAGACTTTGAGCGAGAATGGTTGTTAAGTATTTTCTTTCTCTATGTCCACACATTGCAGAGAAAGTCACTTTATTGGGAGTTTCATTCTCTAAACGTGTAGGAAAATGTTATATGTATGGGAAGTCGCTCTCTCTACCTTTTTTTTTTTGTTATATACATGCAAGCCTCTACAGGCTCATTTCCCCTCCATTGCGTGATAGATACTATTTTTATAAAGAGTTTAAATTGATAAGGGTGAATACAATAGAGATTATCCACAAGATCAAGTAGTTGGACCCTCCCCTCACATGTGATTATTACATAGTATCGGCTTGAATCCTATTTTATTTCAAATCTTTCGCAAAGTGCTCTAATATATAAACTTTAATTATTTTGAAGCTAAAGTCAAAATAAACATGTTGTTAACAGGCCTTGCTAGGACAAAATTTAGGGAGTTGGTTATTCCACCCAATTTGTAGGTTAAGACTGTTAGCCTGTTCGAACATGTTCCACTTCAACGGATGTCACTTCTTGGTAGGGAATCCTTTGACCTTGAAAATTGGTAGGTAGATATAGGACTCAAGGAGAAATCCAGTGCTTCAAATTTCATCTCAATATTGAGAGAGATATGCCTCTTCAAAGTTGAGGCTTTTCCATTGCAGGTTTGGGCAGCAAATCAGTCCATTGTGGGTCAAACCGTGTTAATCACAAAAACATGTTGAGAATGGGACTTGAATATGTGGTAGAGAATGTCATGAGAACAATCCCATCAAATTTGGTAGCAAAATTCCATTTATTTTGGGAGATATGAGGGTTTGTCATTTAAGATCTGGAACAATTTTATAACCTCTATTCCATCCCCAACTGCTTTCATATGAGGAGCCCTCAGGAGAAATCTCAATTTTAGTGACAGTAGGTCATCTTATCTGTGAGAGATCATATATGGGTCTTGACTGCCAGAGGGAGTAGAAAAGGGATCAAGTCATCTCCTATAAGGCTGAAATCTTGATAAGAAAATATAATTTTTCCAAATGTTCCAAGTTTCCCACGTATCCAGAGTGCGTCCACAGGGTAAGGCATGTCTTGACCGATGGTGGATCAAGAGATCTTATCAAATGGTGTCCAGACACGTTATGGCTATATTGCCGATGGCTGGCTCCGTCCTGGAATAACATAGGTAGCAAGAAAGCATGCAAAGTACACTTTCTCCTAATTGGGCCTTCCTTGCCCCGTGAGCTTTGCTCTCAGAGCTCGGAATAGCTCCCTATTCTAGGAGGTGAAGCAATAAATTTTGGTAGCACAAACTTGCCTGGCTCTTGTGACGTGCCCTGATTCGCCTCTTCTATACGGAACCAATTGAATCGCATTTCAATCCTTCCTTGGACAAGCTATCTTTGCCAGAGTTTAGTCTCATATTGAGATATTTCGACAGTCTTGGAGTGGGTTTGGTCATTAAGGTATAGGGTAACCAGTTGTCAAGGATTTCAAGGCATATTAGGGCCCTTGATGGTAAATCCTGATTATATTGCACCATGTGTATGATATTTGAAGTGTATATTGTAGATGCATCCTGAAATCATGTCCTTTATTGTCCCTCCACCCGTTAAGCCTATATGCGCTTGACGACCATTTGATCTTTATTTCCTTTCAATCTTAGGATTAATCGTATCCATTGGCTGCACATCCCCTCATATGTTTGCTCCCTGAATTTGTGTGAAAAAAATAACCCAACAACATGTTAATGTATTTTGTCCTTAACTGGAAGCTAGCATTCTTACTCAAGTGAATAGCGTTTTGACTATCACAGTGGACTCTATACTTATCCAGTTTCAAGTCCAGCTCTTGGAAGAACCTCTTCATCCACAACATCTCCTTGCAAGCTTCTGTGACTGCCATATACTCTAGCTTTGATCGATAGAACCATACACTTTCTACAGGTTGGACTGGCATGATACACCTCCCCGTACAAAAGTGAATTGACTTTCTGGAGTCTATATCTCCAGCCATGTTTGCATGTGTGAACGTTGTGTAGGTAGAAGTTTACCTCCCCCAAAAGCATAAAAACACTTCGAATTTTCTTTTGAGATGTCTAAAAATCCACTTTGACTGTTCCCAAATATTTCTTGTCAGATTAGTGAAGGATCTGGTTACTACACTAACTGCATGTGCAATATCTAGCCTCATGCACACCATGAACATCCTACTGCCGATGCTTAATGTACTTTCTACATTTCTTCCTTCTTATTCTAGTTTGAAGGGCTCAAATTGACAATTAACTTGAAGTGACAACAAAGTGAAGAACCCACATGTTTTGCCTTATTCATATTGAACCTTTCGAGCACTTTCTCGATGTACATTTCTGGTGACAACCATAGCTTCCTTGCCTTCCTATAGCTAGAGATCTTCATGACCAAAATCTATTGAGCAGGTCCTAAGTCCTACATGGCAAAGGCATTACTCAATTGTTCCTTCAACTTGTCAATTTGTTGATGTCCTAACCGATAATCAGCATGCCATCAACATAGAGTAAAAGGATGATAAAGTCAACATCAGAAAACTTCTTGACGAACACAATAGTTTAAGGTTGTTCTCTTGTACCCAAGACTCCCCATGAAGTAAGCAAGTTTCTTTCACCATTACCTTGGGCCTTGCTTCAACCCATAGAGGCTAATTTTCTGCTTGCAAATCATGTACTTTTTTCTTTTTACCTTGAACACTTTTGACTATTCCATACAAGAATCCTAAGAATTTGCAGATAATCTTAAGAATTTTTTACACCAAAATTACGTGTTATGATAAAATTTGGAGGTGCGCCTTAATTGGATTGTTTAAGGTTGCAACCATATATGGTGTAGTTTCTATAAGGTTGCAACCTTAAACAATCTAATTATAAAATTTTAAAATCCAAAAATGGTTAAAATCAAGTAGATCTATAAATATATCAAAAACTTGAAAATGAATGGTCTAGAGAATGTGTTGTGAAATGCACTATTTCTGGGGCTCAAACTATTTTTTTTTTTCTCATATTCCTATATCTCGATGCCGAGACAATCAATTAGAGCGTTTTTCAACATTAAAAAGATTTTTTTTCAATGGATTTTGAGGCGCATATGTAATTCTACATTTTAAGGTTGGAACCTTTTTATATATATATATATGGGAAAAGATGAGATTAGCCCACTAGCTCATATGAACATATGAGGCCAATGTCCCAGATTGATTCTGGGCCGATTTGACGATCACGGATGTCCGGTAGTGCTTGAATTTTATTTATTTATCTACTGATCCAAATCACTTGAAATTTTAGGCGTGTGTTTATAAAAGATAGTTGAATCTTCGAAAAATATCAAAAAAATATTTTACATGAAATAAAATGACCAAAATACGGTGAAAAGTTTTGAGGGGCATTTTGGTCATTTGTTTTTACAAATAATTTTTTTTATATTTTTATTAGGTGTGCTTTGATGAGAAGAAAACACACCTAAAATTTCAAGTTATTTGCATATGTACAAAAAAAAAAAATTCAAACACTATCGGATATTTGTGATCGTCAGATCGGCCCAGATTCAATTTGGGTCGTTGGGCTCATATGTTCATATGAGCTAGTGGGCTAATCCTATCTTTTCCATATATATATATATATATATGTATATATATATATATATACATACTCCTCCAAATCACCATAGGGAAAGGCAGTCTTGACATCTAGCTGTCAATCTCTAGATTCAAGCTTGCAGCTAGGCTTAACATAACACAAATTGATGATATTTTCACCATAAGAGAAAATATTTTTATCAAAATTGATGCCTTTCCTCAGGCAGCAACCTTTCACAACCAACCTGGCCTTGTACCTCGGTTGTGAGCACTTATATTGAGTCTTTAGCTTGAATATCTACTTGTTCTGCAGTACCATCTTACCTTTAGGCAACTTTATAAGGTTATAGATGTGATTCTTATATAAAAATTTCATCTCCTTTTGCTTAGCATAAACCTCTCCTCTTTGTATTTTTCAGCCTGAGCTTCCTGGTTGCTTTTGTCCACCCCCTTTAGTAGATAGAGCATACACTGATGCAAGATGTCTTTTAGAGGGTGTATATCCCTTAGAGGACATTCTTAGTTCAATTGTAGGTGGCACTTCTCGAACAAACTGCTCTCACTGCTCCATATCACCTAGACCTGGTATGTTATATTTTTGGGATCCATCCTCTTGTTGCACTTCTCCCCCATCTTCTAGCACCATGATGGGAGTAACTATGATTCTCCCCCGTGTTCATGTCGTTAACGGTCAGATCTGTTTGAAAGACCACAATCGTACTCCTTATCACCTTCTTGTTATTAGGATCCCATAGGTTGTAGTTGATCTCTTTAACTAAGTACCCTAAGAAGATGCATAGGAATGCTTTCTCATCCAATTTTGATTTTTGTTCATTAGGTACATACACAAATGCCTTGCACACGAACACCTGGGCTTGCACACGAACACTTGGGCTTGCACACGAACACCCTCAAGTGTAAATAAGAGATACCTTTTCCAGTCCAAACTCTCTTTGGGATCTCACCATCTTTAGGAAATGACAATAATTTATTTAATAGGTAGCATGTTGTGAGAACTGCGTCACTCCAATGTAGCTTTGGCAACATGGCGGCAGATAGCATGCTCTAAAGTTTATCCATAATGTAGTCATTCATTCTCTCAATTACACTATTATGTTGGGGGTGTACATGGCATTGTCTTTTCGTGCCTTATGACATGGTTGACCGAGTAGCTTTTAAAAACATTCAAGGTGTACTCAACCCCAGTTGTTTGATTAGATGCAATTCAATAGCTTGCTTGTCTCCCTTTTACCCTAATGTGGAAATTCTGAAGGATCTCAAACACCTGATCTTTCGATTTCATCAAGTACAACCACATCTTTCTTAAAGCATCATTGATGAAGGTGATGGAGTATGATGTGTCGTTAAGCGACTTCACATCCATAGGAGAACACATGTCTGAATACACGAGATCTAAGATTTTTGTATCTTTAGAGCTCTTACAAGTAAATAAGACTCTGTGTTGTTTGTCCATCAAACGATGGTCAAATGGGGTCAGAGTTATGTTCTCAACATTAAGGAGGATTTGCTTCTTCTCTAAGATCTGCAATCCCTTTTACTCAGATGGCCCAGATACCTATGCCAGAGTTGTAGTAATCTTCCATGTCGAATGTCCCTTCTCTAACAAGAGACCCCTTTGTCAGCTTCTAATGTCCCTTGTCAAACACTGAGTGGTACCCCTCGTCATCTAAATACCCTCCTAAGATGAGGTTTAGATGAATATCTGATATGTGTCTAATGTCCTTTAGCACCAGGTTCATCCCAATATCTGTTTTGAAGTGTACATGTCCCTTAACCACAATCTTTGACAAACCATTTTTCACTAACTTTTTAAAACCAAAATCTCCTACTCTATAAGAAGCAAAATAGTGTCTATGTGGGCAGTGTTCAAAAAAGCGAACCGTCAGGGCCTAGGCGGCCATCTAGGCGGTCAAGAAGGCTTGGGCACATCTCCTTGGCGTAGGCGGCCGCTTAAGTGGGCCCCCAGGGCCAGTGCCCCGCCTAGGGCTAGAAATTTTTATTTATTTATTTTTGTATTGATTTTTTTTTAAAATATAAAGGGTTTGAATAATGACTTTTAGGTTCATTTTAAACCCAAACCCCCAAGAACCCATTTTAGAGAGAAAGAAACCTCAAGAAAACTAAATTTTGTGACTTTCATTTGATCGAAGTGTTTCTCAAAGTTATGAAAAACAGATCCAAACATCACCAAAGTAGATTTGAATTAGTTTTGAAGTTTTATAATCCCAATAGAGTGTGTTTTTTATTATTTTAGCACCAAAAAAATCTCAAAGGTGGGAGTTTGGAGTTTGAGAAATCAAAGTAAGTGCAAAAATTTATTTTTTAGATTGTTTGTTTTATTTTGAGATTTCTTCTTTAGGATTCAGTCAAAGTGGAGATCCGGGTTGAAAATATGGATATAACCCAAATCCAAATGACAAAAATTGCATTAAATGTAATTTTTGTGAAAAAGATACGAAATGGGGCATAAAGTGGTTTAAGAAATAGCTTGGCGGTGTTAAGAGGGATATTGCCATTTGTAAAAATGTTCCTGAAGCTACTATCAAAGAGGAGATTAAGCAATATGTGAGTTCTGTAAAACAAAAATTAGAACAAAATCCTTGTCATTTGAATATGTCTATTTCTGCTACTTCTAGAAGAAGTGATCCATGTTGGAAGTATGGTTATAACCCAAACCAAACGATAAAAATTGTATAAGGTGTAATTTCTATGAAAAGGATACCAATGGGGGTATTAACCAATTCAAGAAACATCTTGTCGACATTAAAGCGAATGTTGCTTCTTGTAAAAAGGTTCCTGAAGCTATTCAGGATGAGATTAGACAACTTCTAAATTTAAAAGAACCAAAAAATGATGAAAATGAGCATTGTTATGTGGAAATATCTTCTTCAGGTTCTTCTAGATGTGGTGATTCAGGTTGGAAGTATGGTTATAACCCGAGTTCGAATGACAAAAATTGTATTAAATGTAATTATTATGGAAATGATACTAACGGGGGCATTTACCTGTTTAAAAAACACTTTGCTGGTATTAAGGGGGATATTCATGTAAAAATTTTCTTGAGACTACCAGGGAAAAAATTATAAAATATTTGAGTTCAAAGAAGCACAAAAAGATAGAAAAGTGTAGAACAACCAAGATTCCTAGGGCCTCATCTGCATATATTAGTAAGAGGGAGGTGAAGAAGAGGAAGAAGATGTAGATTCAAAAGAAACAGATGAGGACGAGCGTTATATTGAATAGGGAGATGACTCTGATGATGATGGCCTCGATTCTGATGCATATGATGAAGCTTTTATCCTATTTCTTCTTCTTTTTCTTGTTCTGATGATGGCTGAAGAGTGAAGGCTCTTGGTGTTGAGTGTTGACTTTTGACTGATGTGTTGACTATTGAGTGTTGACTATTGTGTCCTAGACTATATATTTTCTGAATTTCTGTATACTTTCTTTTTCTTATTTGGTTTCTAGTTTCTAATTCTACTATCTAACCTTTGTGTGTACAGTCTACAATGTATCAGACTATCAATGTATTCTTGTATGATTTTACTGTTTTAGCATTATATGAAAATATGAATTATAGTCTTCTGGATTATCAAAATTCTCTTTTCGACTTCTATCTTTTTTTTTGAATTGGGATTATGACCATACCCTCAGTCTCACCATGAGTCCCTCTACCCTGGGCCAGAACATGAGCCGCCCAGGTTCTAGGTGCCCGCCTAGGCGGCCGCCTAGCGCTTTTTGAAACACTGTAAGTAGGGTAACACGAAATGATGCTTCCATATCTACAATCCAATCAAAGTTGCATGAAGTTGATGTAATACTAATGTACCTATGACCATAGTTTCTGACCACACCAACATCTATGGTCACTGCAGTGATTCCCTGCCATCATTTTTTGCACTATCCTCATTTTGCTCTTTTTGAGCCTTCTACACTCATTCTTTATATTCACATTCTTGCGACAATGAAAACATGTGACCCATTTTTTCGTCTTCGATCTAGCTTTATCCTTGGGCCAGTTAGATAGATTTTGGTCTCTAATAGATTTTAGTCCCTATTCCTCGACCTTCATTGAATTGTGACAATGTCGGAGGTTTTTCTTCTTGTCTCCCTGTTCAACAAGCAACTAGTGACTTGATTCATTCACTTTCCCCTCAATGCTGAGTCGCTTACAGAGATCACCAAGGTCTCCGAACTGTTCGGCAATGAAATGAGCAACAAAAGAGCATATAACTCATCTTCTCAAGACATCATTATTGCGAGTTGGTTAACAAAACTGTATACCTCATTCAAGTGCTCTGCAACAAAACCCCCATCCCTAAAGTTCAAGTTCACCAACTTCTGGATCAAGAATACCTTATTCCCAGTGGCCTTTCTCTCGTACATGTCATGTTGCTTATTCCACAATGACTTGAATGTCTATCGACACATGGTGAAATACACCTTCATCCAACCATTGCGTGATGGTTCTGAGAACCTTTCGGTCTTCTACTTATCATTGGTCATACTTTCGAGCATGTGTTCTACACCTGCAACATGTGTATACAAGTCCTTGTAATATAAACGATCTTCCATCTTCAGCTTCCAAATGAACCTATTATTACCGTTGAACAGTGTTTCAGAAAGCGCTAGGCGGCACCGAGGTGGCCATGGGTGTCCAGGCTGCCCAGCGCCTAGGCGAGCGCCCAGAACCTAGGCGGCCCAGTTGAAAAAAAAAGAAAAGAAAAAAAAAAAAAGAAAGAAAAGAAGATGACTAATAATGATTAATCCATAAGAAATTTGATAATCCATAAGACCATGATCCCAGTTAAAAAAGAAGAAAATAGAAGTCGGGAAAATAATTTTGAATTTTTGATAATCCATATTTTCATACAATGCTAAAACAATAAAACCATATAAGCATACACTTATAGTTTGATACACTATAGATTATACACACATAAATTAGATAGTAGAAGTAGAACTAGAAACTAGAAAGTAAACATGAAAAATAAGAAAGAGAAAATATACAGAAAGTCAGAAAATATACAGTCTATGAGACTATGACACATTAGTCAACACTCAACACCTAGAGTCTTCAGTCATCATCATCATCGTCATCATCATCATCAGAAGGAATAGGGTAAGCTTCATCATATGCATCAGAATCGATGCCATCATCATCAGAGTCATCTCCCTCTTCAATATAACGCTCGTCTTACTCTGTTTCTTCTGAATCTACATCTTCCTCCTCTTCTTCAGCTTCTTCTTACTAGTATGTGCAGATGAGGCCCTAGGAGTCTGGGCTGCTCTACACTTTTCTATCTTTTTGTGCTTCCTTGAACTCAAATATTGTATAATTTCCTCCCTGGTAGTGTCATCAACGTTTTTACACGGGACAATATCCTCCTTAATATTGACAAGGTAGTTTTTAAACCGGTAAATGCCCCCATTAGTATCTTTTCCACAATAATTATATTTAATACGATTTTTGTCATTCGGATTTGGGCTATAACCATACTTCCAACTCGGATCACCACTTCTAAAAGAACCTGGAAAAAAAATTTCCATAGAACAAGGCTTATTTTCATCATTTTATGTTTCTTTAAAATTCAGAAGTTGTTTAATCTCATCTCGAATAGCTTCAAGAACTTTTTTACAAGAAGCAACATTCCCTTTAATACCAGCAAGGTGTTTCTTGAATTGGTTAATAGCCCCATTGGTATTTTTTTCACAAAAATTACACTTTATACAATTTTTATCATTTGGTTTTAGGTTATAACGATACTTCCAACCCGGATCACTTCTTCTAAAAGTAGCAGAAAAAGATCTATTCAAATGACAAGGATTTTGATCCTGTTTTTGTTTTACAAAATTCATATATTGCTTAATCTCCTCTCTGAAAGCATTAGGAACATTTCTACAAGGGGCAACATTCCCTTTAATACCGGCAAGATGTTTCTTAGACCGGTTTATACCCCTTTTTGTATCTTTTTCACAAAAATTGCATCTAATTTAAATTTTTGTCATTTGTGTTCGGGTTACATCCATATTTCTAACCTAGATCTCCACTTCGACTAGATCCTAAATAAGTCGTATCAAAACAAAACAAGCAATCTAAAAAATAAAGTTTTGCACTACTTTGATTGCTCAAACTCCAAACTCCCACATTTGAGATGTTTTCTGATGCTAAAATAATAAAAAACACCCTCTAATAGAATTATAAAACTCCAAAACTAAATCAAATCTACTTGGGTGATGTTTGGATCCGTTTTCCGTAACTTTAAGAAATACTTCGATCCAATGAAAGTCAGAAAAAGATGCTTTCTTGATGTTTTTTTCTCTCTAAAATGGGTTATTGTGGGTTTAGGTTTCAAATGAACCTAAAACCCATCCTTTGAAACCCTTTATATTTACAAAAAATCAATAAAAATGAAAAAAAAAAAGTTCTGCTCATAGGCAGGCGATGCGTCCAGGCCTTCTGGACTGCCTAGGAGCTGGGCGGTTCGTTTTTTTTAACACTACCGTTGAGTGATATCATCCTTCTCCTAATATTGAATCTATCTTTAATCTACACTCACAATAGTCTTTCACACCCCCTCTTCTACCTTTCTTCCTCTCACTTGCAATTAAGCCTTCATTGCTGGTTAGAGAAGGTCACCACCTATTACGGCATCACCGATAGTTAAGTTGTCACCGTTCGTCAAAGTGTCTCCAGCAGTCAAGGTCCCACCAACTATCAAGGTGTCATTGGCATTCAAGGTCCCACTGGTTATTAAGGTGTCATCAGTGGTCAAGATCCTACTAGCTATTAAGGTGTCACCATCAGTCAAGGTGGGTTGTCAGCTGTCAAAGTGGTTCACCAGTGGTCAAGATGGTGACCGATGGTCAAGACCTTTGTGTAATGGCCACTCACCAACGGTCTTCAATAGACAGTGCATCCTAAACACTCCATTTGATGTCGCTCAAAGGGATTTGGCTTACTTAGAGATTTTTTCATTGCTCATCCTATGACCACTGCGTCTCACTTCATTGACAAATGGTGATTAACGATGACGGGCGATGGATTGGATTCAAGGGAAAAACTTACACTCTGATTTCACTTTGTTATGCTTACATGTTCGAGCCCTCTTGCAAAAATGCCAATGTGTACAGCAGAATCCCTACTTTTATAGGAAAAAACAGTTAATACTCTGTATATGTGTATGAGTGGGAAAAAAATGCAACAAAGCAAATAAATAAATAAATAAATCAAGCATTGTACAGAAGAATTATATGATTCACATTAGGTTACGTCCATAAGAGAAAGAGATGGAAATCCACTAAAAATAATGGAGTACAACTTTCTTCCAAGAGACAAGCTCTCTTTTGGGCTACAAGTCTCTCAGACACCTTCTACATTCTTCTCTCCCTAGGTTTTTCTTCTCTCGGGCTCTTTCTTTCCATGAGGCTCCCTATATGTAATAGGGTATCACTTTCTTAGATACGTGTCTATCTAAGAGGCTTCTTTCATATTTTGGAGGCTTCTTCTCTCTCGTAAAAAGAAAAGGATCTCACCATACAACTCTATCTCTCTCAGTTTCCCTCTCTTCTCTCTCACCAAAGATGAACAACTTAAAAGAAAGCCTAAACCATCATGTGGGCCTTTCATAGGCCTTCCAATGATTTACCTCGCAAGTCATTGGGTAAAATCCCAAAACTACCCCTCCACAATGGAGCAATGTCATGGAGGGCCCTCCCACATGGGAAGGAATTTTCCCAATAAGTAAATGCTGGCTGTCATGATATGTCAATCTAAGCCATCCGGCTAGTACTATTCTATAGGCGGCCTGGGTCATGAATCTTTATCCAAATTTAATTATTTGTTTCTTCTTTACACTCCGGCTTTCCTTTTGCTTCGAGCGGGTGAAATCATGGGAATTCTAAGACAGTATTATTTAAGTTCTTGTTTATATATAAAATAGACACCAACCACCCTGATGGTGTATTGGAGATTAAACTACCTCTACCTCACTCTCTTCAGTTGTAAATACCTCATTCAGAATCAGCAGTAAATCTAAGGGAAAAACAACTCTCAAATTATCGTTATCTTAATAAAAAACTACGTGAATTTCCTAATGGACTGAATGCAGAGGAGCTTAATTTTCCACAGAAATTTGAAACCAGTTGTTTTTCATTTTCCAGGCTGCAGCACTTGAAGGACAGAAGACCAGTGTAGTTACAGATTACATATTGAAGGTACATACTACTACATCCCTTGCAAGCTATTCTTCTTTGAAGCCTACACAAACAGATAACTGATGCTCTCTCTGTCTCTCTCTCTCTAAGTACAGATATTAGGCTTGGATGTATGTGCGGACACCATGGTAGGGAATGCAATGCTGAGAGGAATATCAGGAGGCCAGAAGAAAAGGGTAACAACAGGTGAGAGAAATGACAATGGGAAATGCTAATTTGCTTTCGGAAATTCAGAATTCTCTTTCCAAGAGATGCCCCAATTTTCAAAATGTTGGACTAAATGGAACCATTATTTCAAGTTTTAGCAGAAAAACAATGCATCAAATTCATTTCTAAATTGAAACATCAAACTCAGCATCACTCAGTTAGCAAAAGTTGCCTGAATTTTGATTAATATGACCTCTGCTACTTCCAATTTCCAAAAGGAAAGGCCCTAAAGATATTTTCCTTCACTATTAGTTTTCTTTTCTCTAGTTGTAAAAGAGCTTTTATTCAGATTACCTCTGATAAATTGAAAGAGAAGAAATTTCGACAATTAGTTGTGACTACAGCTTTATCTTAATTTTGACAGGGGAGATGCTTGTTGGGCCTTCTAGGGCTCTCTTCATGGATGAGATATCCACTGGTCTAGACAGTGCCACTACTTACCGAATAGTGAACTCCATAAGGCAAACAGTTCATATACTCCATTCGACGACTGTCATATCCCTGTTGCAACCAGCTCCTGAGACCTACAATCTTTTCGATGATATAATTCTTCTCTCTGATGGTCAGATCGTGTATCAGGGCCCTCGTGAATATGTGTTGGAGTTTTTTGAATCAATGGGATTCAGATGCCCTCAGAGGAAAGGAGTTGCTGACTTCTTGCAAGAGGTGGGTGCGCTCAACTTGTCTCAATTATTTGAAATTGGATCACACTTTTGAACAGTTAAACTTTGAGCATATAGGTTTCCAACCGTTTCACTAATGATGACTTTGGGAAGCATAGGGATATAGAAGTCTTAAAATTTTTAAATTCAGAAAGTACTAATTTGAGCATATTGATTTTCCAGAAAATTTATTCCAAGAAATTATGAGAAGCTTAAGCATGAAAAATTCTTCAAAAGTTGAATAAAATACTTTAGATCACTCCACTTCGAGAAAACAATTCTTCTAATACCTGAACCTTAATCAGAGTCTAAATAACCAAATAGCATTCATTCTTGTAAGAACCTCACTTCATCATATAACAGCACGCCTGAAGTGGATATGCCTATGACTTACCAGGTTACATCAAGGAAAGATCAGGGACAGTATTGGTTTCGCAGTAATGAGCCTTACAGATTTGTTCCTGTCAAGGAATTTGCAGAAGCGACCCAATCATTTCATGTTGGAAGAAGAATAGGAGATGAATTGGCCACCCCATTTGACAAGAGAAAGAGTCACCCTGCTGCCCTTACAACTTCCCAATATGGTGTCAACAAGTTGGAACTTTTGAAAGCATGCTTCTCGAGGGAGCTGTTATTGATGAAGAGGAACTCGTTTGTCTATATCTTCAAATGTATGCAAGTGAGTAACTGGAATGTTTTGTTGGTCATCTCGCCAGGTCTTTTAGGCAAATGTTTTGGTCTGCCACCCAAAAGCGCATAACAAGAAATAAAAATGCCCCACTTTTCAACCACCAAGTTTACAACATCCCAGAATTTCTTTTTTTTTTAAAAAAAAGAAAATATAACTCGCTTCATATTCTGAGGTTTCCCCCCCTTTTCTGAACCTTGCCCTTCAACTCTCGAAAAGCAGGGCAATGATTAAAGGTAAGATTAAGTTTACCATTTATAAAATATGAAGAGAATAACATAATGTCACATAAATGTCACTTAAAAAGATTAAGTAAAAACTAAAGGTTTTCATTCCTTTCATTTTCCAAGGAATTTCTAGTTCGTTGCAAACTTTTATTTTTGTTAGAAATTTTGCCAATAATTTCACCATGAAAACCAAATTTTTGGGGTCTCCTGAGACATTAAAAACTGAAGTTTTCCATTCCTTCCATTTTCCTAGGCATTTGTAGTTCGTTGCAGGTTTTTATTTTCTTTAGAAATTTTTCTGATAATTTCACCATGAAAACAAAATTTTTGGGGTCTCCTGACACATTATCTCCTCTATAGTTGCAGCATAACTAGTAGTTCCAGTTTGAAGTATGATTCCTTTGTTGCTTGTAGCTTACAATAGTCGCATTCATCACGATTACTATGTTCTTCCGCACTGAAATGCACCGAAACACAGTCGGAGATGGAAGCATCTATCTGGGAGCCTTGTTTTTTGGGCTCACTACTGTCATGTTCAATGCATTTGCTGAACTCCCCTTGACCATTTCAAAGCTTCCAGTCTTCTATAAACAACGGGATCTTCTCTTCTTCCCTGCATGGACCTTTGCACTACCAACATGGATTACCAATATCCCAGTATCAGTCTTGGAAGCCAGTGTATGGGTTTTCATAACTTACTATGGTGTGGGCTATGACCCAAATGCTGGCAGGTAAGAAGTCCTCTATACTAACTTTGGAACTTTTTAATTATTCTACTTGAGTAATTTTAAAATGCAAAAAGTAGAGGATAATGCAATTATGTATGGTATGTGGCGGATATCAAACCAGGGTTGACGTCACTCTTGGTTCCATTTCACTGTCAGCCACCAAAAATGAGCAGTGGATATACCTTTGGAGAATTCTATGCCATACTTCAAAGGATAATCATATACTTTCTAATTATCAAATGCAATATAAATAGTGTTATTTATGCACAAATAGGAATATTTCAGTTATTTGATGAAGTAATCAAAAGAAATGTGCTGTAATACGAGGAAAATACAGAGAGATGCATGAATTAATTACCATAAGGAACTGCAGACACATTTCGCAACCAAACCTAGCAAATAATTATAGATATCATCAATTTGGCTAGTTAGCGGCAGAGATTCCATTCTAGTGCGCAAACTAAGGAAAAATCCTGTCATAGGCATCCTAGGAACAATTTACCACAGTACCCACAAACAGCCTAAATAGCAAACTTATACCCATGGGACCCAGAAAGCAGACTTTTGGGTCACAAAATGGTAACTTATTGAAAACCAACCAAATTATATCAAATCTTATACCATTCTCTAGGACATTTCATATCCTTTGCTATTGTCAAGAATCTTGCCAATTCAAGCTATTGCTGAAGATTATTGACCTTTTACTAGGGATGGCAATGAGTAAGGCGGCCTGGGCAGACCCCACTAGCATGGCCCAGCATAAACAAGGCTCAGACTGGCTCGGAGTCTTATTAGGGTAGACTCAGCCAGGGCATTTCATGGCCCGGCCACATGTAATATAATAGCCTGACCCCAGCATACTTTGACTGGATCCTCCCAGCAGTCTAGGCTAGACTGGGCTAGGCCAGGCCTAGCCCTACCCATTTCCAACCTAACTCTTGTTAGTAGTGAAAAGTATTAGTTAGTATTTTGAAATAATATCTCTTTTGTTCCATAGTATTTTGGAAAAGCAATGTATTGAAAAATGTGTTTAGTTTTTTGTATAGAGTGAGAAGTGATAGGTTTCTTTGTCCCACATCAAAGAATGGAGTGAAGAAAGATTGGTATTTATATGGGAACGCTCTCATACCTTATGTTCATGGAACAAAGGGGAGAAAGTGGTACTTGTGCAGAGCATGTGAAGCGCGCGATGCACAAGCACACACACAAGTACAATTCCCATTTCAGAAAACAACTTGGAACTGGTTTGCTAAAACTCTCCACCGTTTCTCTTGTCTTTGTCTCTCTAAAAAGTGTCCACTTTCTCTCTCTACTTGAGGCCACTCTGGTGCTCCGTAGGCTTGCCTGTTGTGTGCAATAACAAGCAAGTACATGCTTGACCTTCTGTTTGAAGATATCCTGAGTACTGTTTTGCTCGGTGAACTTTATGCACACTGTAATTTGACAGTACAAGGGCAAAATACAGTCTTGAGAGAGTGTTTTAAGCATGGCTGAAAACAGGAAGGTCACTTCCTTTTACTTTTGCTTTCAAATTTTTTCCTTATCGGTTACTTCAGCCCCCATTTCACCCACAAATTTTTCAAACTCTTAACTAGAAAATTGCTAGAGTGATACAGACTCGCCATCTGAAGCCCTCCATATAATGTCCAGGAAAAATAGGATAAGGAATACACGTTCCACCTTGAATGAACTTATTGGGAACATTCTAGTTATCAGTCATACAGAGCACCTTCTGCTATACCCAACCATTAAGAGGTGGTTCATTATTCAGAAGATTGGAGTGATGGCTCGAGAGTATTGTACCATGAGCCATTTTCTTTCCTCTTAATTTATTTGGGAATAGAGCCTCCACCCTTGTAGCATAAGTATTACAACATAGTACTGATCTAAGACCTTGTGAAGAAAGGGAGGAATGTAGTCCCAATTACATTAACATTTAATAAAATGCAAAAACTAGAGAGATGGGTATCACAAAACATAAACTTCTTCAGCCTAGATGTGTAACATAAATTACAAATTAGAAAGATAAACATAAAACAGAAATATACAAATTAAAGATGACAATTGAATGCTTGACATGCAGGATGTTTCGGCAATACCTGCTACTTGTTATGGTAAACCAGGCAGCTTCGGGTCTTTTCCGGTTGATAGCGTCACTAGGTCGAGACATGGTTGTAGCAAACACAATAGGGTCCTTCACTCTTCTTCTTTGCATGGTGCTTGGAGGATTTGTTATCTCACGAGGTAAATTGCCAAAATGAAATCAGTTTTGCAACCTTTGCCTCTTTTTACTTCACTCAAGAAATAGGTGATCACTAAAGAAAAAGTGTAATGCAATCAAATGGGCCATGAAACACATGGTCCATTGGTGTATACTAAATTTGATCCATGGGCCTGAGCCTCCTCTTTGTTGTCATCAACAGACCACGTGAAGAAGTGGTGGATATGGGGCTACTGGATGTCCCCCATGATGTATGGACAGAATGCAATGGCAGTGAATGAATTCCTAGGGAGAAGTTGGCAGAAAGTGAGATTCTCCCTCTAAACACTTCTATTTGCATGTGCATACCCTTTGTGAAATTGATATTTCACCTTTGAAAAAAATTTCTAGGTACCTAATGGATCATCATTATCACTGGGAATGCAAGTGTTGAAGAACCGGGGACTGTTTATGGAAGGCTACTGGTATTGGATTGGGATAGGTGCATTGGCTGGTTACACGATCCTCTTCAATGGCCTCTTCACCTTGGCTCTCACATATCTCGAACGTGAGTGAACCGATCAATTCCAAGTATGTTTTTTTTAGCTAAGGACCTCATCTCAGCACTAATTGGCTTAATCATATGCAGCAATCGGTAAATCCCAAGTAAACATAACTGAAGAAGAACTGCAAGAGAAGCATATGAATAGGACCGGTGAAAATGTCACTTTGAAATGCTCATCTGTGCCGCCTTCAAGAAGAAGGGCCTTTACTGAAAGTATGCTTTAGCCATTTTCTAAATTGTTATTGTTGCCCATCGATTCATCTAACTATAACTCATGTTAGTTGCAGGAAGGACAGATGAAATCATGTCATCTGATTCAATGCCGGCTCAGTCAGATTGCATGGCTTCAGGTCCAGAGGGGAAGAGAGGCATGGTTCTTCCATTTACTCCACTCTCACTCTCCTTTGACAATATCAGATACTCAGTGGACATGCCAAAGGTAAAGCCTCTGCTCTCAAATGCGCAGTCCTCTCTCTCTCTCTCTCTCTTCTCATCACAACAAAACAAAATGACCATCTTTATCAAAATGGAATGAATGCCAACCAAGATCTTTCGTAGCACAATCGGTTTCACTTCTTTTCTTCATCAAACTTTTTATCTTCTTTTGTAGGAAATGAAAGCTGAAGGTGTGACACAAGAGAGGCTAGAACTCCTCAAGGGTGTAAGTGGGGCGTTTAGACCAGGAGTTCTAACTGCTTTGATGGGTGTTAGTGGAGCGGGCAAAACAACATTGATGGATGTTTTAGCTGGAAGGAAAACTGGTGGTCATATTGATGGAACTATCTATATATCTGGTTTTCCCAAGAAGCAAGAGACCTTTGCTCGGGTATCTGGGTACTGTGAGCAAAATGATATCCATTCTCCCCTAGTGACTGTTTATGAGTCTCTTCTGTACTCAGCATGGCTTCGGCTTCCTACTGAGGTCAACTCCAAAAGAAGAAAGGTTAAAAACCAAAGTAGTCTACCATTCATTTTCTTTTCACAATGTCAAATGTTAATGCTTTCTCTCTCACTTTTCCACTCTCACTCTGTTTCATGTGTGTGTGTGTGAGCTACTCTCCTTAAAACACGGCAAACACAACACTGAATAAGCTTCAGAAAATGGCACATCATATATATCAGATAGATATATAGCTCATACAACCAAGATAAGCGTTATTGCAGATGTTTATTGGGGAGGTAATGGAGCTCGTAGAGATGAAATCATTAAGAAATGCTCTTGTGGGGTTGCCCGGTGTGAATGGGCTCTCGACTGAACAAAGAAAGAGACTCACCATTGCTGTGGAACTTGTGGCCAATCCCTCCATAATTTTCATGGATGAGCCAACCTCTGGTCTAGATGCTAGGGCTGCTGCCATTGTGATGAGAACAGTTAGGAATACTGTTGATACTGGAAGAACTGTAGTGTGCACTATCCACCAGCCTAGCATTGATATATTTGAGGCCTTTGATGAGGTGAGAATCAAGACTATTTGAGTGGGCTTTTCACTGATAAAAGAAATTTAAATGTCCTTTTTCCTGTTATTTCATAAGATGGATGAGATTGACATTAATACCCTGTATGCGATTGGATTCCAGCTATTCCTCATGAAGAGGGGTGGTGAGGCAATATATGTTGGCCCCCTCGGATCCCATTCTTGCCATCTCATTGAGTACTTTCAGGTTAGTCGAATAAAATAACAATTACTAAAAATAATTCATGTAATACTCACAAACATGCACAGAAACATGCTACACATATATGAATACTGGCAAACACCATTACCTCTCATTTGAGCAATTTGTGGTGAAGGGAATCAATGGAGTCAGCACAATAGAAGAAGGCTACAATCCTGCAACATGGATGTTTGAGGCCACATCCGAGGCACAAGAAGATATTTTAGGAGTTGATTTTGCTGAAATATACATAAGTTCCAATTTGCATAGGTAAATATATAAACCCCATTAATCACTTTCTGCTTTGTTCTTTTGATAGAACTGCACACTTTTTCTTCTTTACAATAAGAGGATTTTCCTTTCCTGGGATTGATTATACATGGGAAACTATAATTTCGCCTCAAAATATGACACTTTAACAGGAGAAGCAAAGAAATGATCAAAGAACTGAGCTCACCACCCCCAGGCTCAAAAGACCTCTTCTTCACTATGCAGTATGCTCAGCCATTCCTCACTCAATGCTTGGCTTGCTTATGGAAACAGCACTGGTCATATTGGCGAAACCCCCCTTATACAGCTGTACGATTATTATTCACCTTTTTCATAGCATTGCTATTTGGGACCATATTTTGGGGTCTTGGTTCAAAAAGGTATGAATTCCTTCTCAAAATGGGAGCTTGATGTCACACACATACACACAGAGATTTCTGGAATTTCCATCTATCGGTTTGTACAATGTATTTCCCAGGGATAACCAGCAGGATCTCTTCAATGCCATGGGTTCCATGTATGCTGCTGTTATGTTCATTGGCGTTAGTAATGCCTCCACAGTTCAGCCAGTTGTAGCAGTCGAGAGAACTGTATTCTATCGAGAAAGGGCAACTGGAATGTATTCGGCTTTACCATATGCTTTTGCACAGGTGAGCAAATTTAAGTCATAAAACAAACAAAAACTTTCTAATGAGTTCAAGGAAACATAGAGAAGTTTCAAAAAATGTATCCCAGTCTTCATTAGGCTGAAACCACTCAACTCAGTTCCATCTTACACTTATAAGTAAATCATATCATAGACAAGCAGCACTTATTTTCTCATAGATAAGGTTTTCATAAACAATAAATGGTGCAATTGAACTTACTTTCTCACAATATTTGCACATTATATGCATCTAGACATCATTTAGTTGTAGATAGAATTTACTTTACAATACAGATTTGTAAATAACGTATGCTGCAATGTATGCACTAAAAAACCTATATAACTTGGAAAATTGTCTATGGTATTCGATATATATCAGAGCATGAAGGACAAGATGCATATGTTTAGACTCAAGAAAGTCAGACAAGCAGTTTATCTGATTGTTCTTGCAATGTCTATACAGAAGTAACTTAATTTCAGTTAAAGTCCTACCTTCGCACCCCCTGTAAATGATGTGCCGTCATATGCCTGTGACTGAAGAGCCAATTTCAGTGTTTCTGACAGTCATATGTGCCTCAGACACTAACAAATGTGTCGCTATCTTTGAAACATTAACTAAAACACTTTATATGCAGGTTGCTATAGAGATTCCCTATGTATTGATTCAGGCACTGCTCTATGGGGTGATAGTGTATGCAATGATTGCATTTGAATGGACAGCTGCAAAGTTCTTCTGGTACCTGTTCTTTATGTTCTTCACACTTTTATACTTCACATACTATGGCATGATGGCTGTTGCCATGACTCCCAACCAGAACATTGCATCCATTATGGCTGGAACCTTCTATGGAGTTTGGAACCTCTTCTCTGGCTTCATGATTCCTAGACCGGTATGTCCTGAGCCATTTCGCTTCATTTTTTATCCGTGTTTAAAAACCATTTCTACTCAGGCTAGTACTTGAAAGCTTTGTTACTAGTAATACTTTGTTCTATTACTAGCATTTTCCAGAATTGCATAGCCTTAACCCAAGAACACAAGCAAAGGAAGTATCAACTTGCTAAATGATTTATTAGGTCAACCTAACACAGTGATAATTTGGCAAGTGAATTGGTTCACTGGGGCGATTGGATTGAGTTGGTGAACATATCTAAAATTGAGTAGTTGGGTTGAAGTGAATTATACGAGTAATTTAGTGAATCTAATATCTATCAGATGTACGTTAGCTGATTACCTAACGCAACCGGCCTCATTCACCGGGGCTCAGGACAAGTTAACGCAACCGGCCTCATTCACCTGGGTTCAGGACAAGTTAAAAGCGAAAGTTTAAGATCCTCACTCTTCCAAGAGCAAACGAGAAAAGACGGACTTTTGGACCTACCCAGAAAAATTGATTATAACTAAATTAACTAGGAAGAAGTACACATTCATCTTGAAAGTGTGAGAGACCGTTTTGACACAAAATCCAAGTAGAAAGCTTGACTTAGCTGACATAGTCTCTGCAATATGAAATGAGTTTAAAATGGAATTTATTTTTTTGTGGGGCAGACCATATAGACTCATATAACCACATGAAGCAATCCAAATCAAACACAAAAAACAATCCATCACAAGTTTTCACCACTCTTAACTTGATAACAGTTGCCTCTCTCTCTCTCTCACAATTCTGATTATCCATTTGATTGCAGAGTATACCTCGATGGTGGAGATGGTATTCATGGGCATGCCCAGTTGCATGGACATTGTATGGCCTGGTTACTTCTCAATTCGGAGACGTTCATACCAATTTAGAGGTTGTAGATTCCACCACTACGACCCAAACAGTGGCCGCATTTGTGAGTGACTATTTCGGATTCGAGCACGATTTCTTGGGAGTGGTTGCAGCTGTGATCGTTGGGTTCCCAGTGCTTTTTGCTTTCATCTTTGCTTTCTCGATCAAGTTTCTGAATTTCCAAAAAAGATGAGATTTTGGCGATAGTCCACAGGAGAAACAAATCATCTAATAGAGGCCAACAACCCAAATGAGAAGAGAATCATTTCATCTCACAAGGGTTTCTGACAAATTGAATTGCTTGAGAGAAGTTGCCCGAATAAGATGACCTACTGTTAGTGTACAAACCTTTGGATGTATTTTGTAATGAAAACTTGGCTTTCTAATGAGTTCATGACGGTTGTTCTTGATGTATAGTTCCATACATATAAATCAATCACTGATCTCTCAAATTTCCAGCGATACATAGAGGAAAATTTTTGAACGAAAAGTTCGCGCTCCTAGAAATTTTAATGTCAATTTAAATTATTTCTTGGTAAATAAATGGGAATATTATAGATACCTCTAAAATGAATTTTATAGACATCCTATTTTCCAATATTTTTAGTATCACACCAAGTTGAAGTGGATCTAAATTGGGAGATTGGTCCTCTAGACCCAACATTGTTTTATCTTGTATTACACCTCTAACAAATTGATCCGGCTATGTTTATTGTTGTTGTTATTATTGTTGTTGTTATTATTGTTATTGTTATAGTTATAATCAGTGTTTTAAAAAACGTCGAGTCGAACCGGACTCGCCCGGTTCGACTCGAAAATCCCAAAAGTGGATCGAATCGGTTGAAAAATCGAAAATCGTCCGGTTCTAGAGAGAACCGGACGATTCTGTACAGTGACTCGTCGATTCACTGTACGGAATCGGCGAGTCGAAACAATGAATCGGCGAGTCCGTACGGTTTTTTTTTTTTTTTTTTGTAATCCATGATCGAATTGTTTTTGTTTTTTGTAATCCATGATCGAATTTTTTGTTTTTTTGTAACCCATGATAGAATTTTTTGTAATCCATGATCGAATTTTTTGTAATCCATGATCGAAATGTTTGTTTTTTTTCTTGTAATCCATGATATAATTTTTTGTTTTTTTTTTTTTTTTGTAACCCATGATAGAATTTTTTGTAATCATGATCGAATGTTTTGTAATACATGATCGAAATGTTTGTTTTTTTTTTGTAATCCATGATCAAAATGTTTTTTTTTTTTTTTGTAATCCATGATTGAATTTTTTGTTTTTTGCTTTTTTTGTAACCCATGATAGAGTTTTTTGTAATCCATGATTGAATTTTTTGTAATCCATGATCGAATTGTTTTTTTCTTTTTTTGTAATCCACGATTAAATTTTTTGTTTTTTATGTTTGTTTTTTTTTGTAATCCATGATCGAATTTTATGTAATCCATGATCGAATTTTATGTAATCCATGATCGAATTTTTTGTAATCCATGATTGAATTTTTTGAAAATTTGTGATTTTTTTTTTTTAATCCATGATCGAATTTGTTTTTGTAATCCATGATAGAATTTTTTGAAAATTTGTGATTTTTTTTTTTAATCCATGATCGATTTTTTTGAAAATTTGTTATTATTTTTTTTTAATCCATAGTATTCAAAGGGAAAATTAGAGAGATGATGATTCTGAGGCCACCCTATCCCAGCCATATTATTCACATATCGAGTCCCAACAGCAACAGTGTAGGGATGAGCACGACAATGCAGGTGAGCATAAAGGATGGACAATCTTCGGGGATTTTAGATTGGGAACACAACAAAACACTAACACTCAGGGATTTGGGAATAGTCAGACGCCTGCTAATATCGATGATTCGTTTTTAGATCGAATCAATGAATTGTTAAACGAATTCAATCAATGGCACCAGCGTGACCAAGAAGAACAATAACGTCGTCTATCATTTTATTTTTAGATCATATGTTACTAATTTTATGCTTTATTGTAGTCCATGTATGTTGATATACTTATTCCATGATAATTATATGTTTATCCTTTTGTGTGATGTAAATTAAATGCTGAATGGCGATTCATGCAGGGAAAGAACATTTCAATATTCGCATATTCATTCAGAAACATGAAAATTCTTAATGGAGTACCCTCATTTCTTATTGAATTCCTAAAAAACAATATTTATAATGAATTTTAATAATTTTTTCGGATTTTTTTGAAGCTTTATTATGACCGATTCACCCGATTCCCCATCCGGATCGCCGATTCGCCGATCCGGATCGGTTTTTTGGAAGCCCGATCCGAGTCACCAATCCGTTTTTTAAACCATTGGTTATAACCAACCAATGGTTTATATCGGCAATATCGTAGTAAAAGAAATTGGTGATGGCAAACTAGATTATTCTTCGCCAGCAAAACCGCGTCAGAAGCGAGTAAAGCGTTTAGGCACAAAGCGGAAACACTTGCAAAACACGAAAAAAGACAGTTTTTTAGAAATATGAAAGGACCGAAAAAGAAAAAAAGACAAATTCGAGCTTTATTCCTATGGTCCTTACGACCCGAAAGACCAAACAGAGCTTAAAGCGCTTAGGCTCAGAGCCTCAAGCCCGCACTGGGGAAACGCATGAAAATACGGAACGATCCACCACAAATAACGTATCTAAACTCAGAGATCAAGGCTGGGCAAGGAATGAAATTTTGTTGGTGTGTTAACGCAGAGCAACTAAAGAACTGGGTTTGAAGAAAGGATGTCATGGAAATGACCAATTAGTGTGACTACAAGCGATTTCTCATTGCCCCATATGCCCATGTGGAAACTCGATACCTCGATGATGGGATGGATAGTAGTGGAAATATTAGTAGCTTTTAGTTGACCTATCTATCTATGAGCTTAAAAAATCTTTGTTTTCGTCCAGACTCCAAAACCAATCGTGGTGTTCGCTCTGCGTTATGTAGAATACTAATACCAAAATCTATATATATTTGAATCATGACTCTAGTTTTTTCACCAACTCTTCCTTCTCCAATTTCCCAGGAAAATCTGCGGCCCGTTTGGTAGGTTTTGCTTAAAGAGCTTTACCATTAAGGGCTCGATAAGAAAGGGCTCAAAGAATAAAACAAGTTTTCTTCTCTCGTGATTCAATAAAAGTATTTGGATCAGCAAAGAAAAAGTCAAAAACAAATGCCTCAACTAGATCAATTTACCTATTTGACGCAATTTGTTTGGTTGTGTCTTTTATATGGCCTTTTATGTATTATTATATAATGATGGATTACCCAGAAGAAGTCGCATTCTCAAATTACGAAAACAGCTGATTTCGCATCAGAATGTAGGCACAGAGCTGAGCGATTACAGTGTTGAACAGGATGTTGTTTTCAAAGAATGCTTTGATACCAGTATATCCTATCTGTACTCGGGTGTATCTGGAGCATCCAAGTGGTGTAACGAAATAGTAAAAAGCTTAAATGCTAATCAATTAAAACGACTGAAGAAATCTTATGTATGTTCCTCAGGAGAATTAGTGTCTCACAAGTGATAAAAAAAAACGGACTTTCAACCCTCTACTTATCATAGAACTTATTTAGCGTCACGTCGAACCACAGCTCTGAAAAAAATCTATGTTTTACGCGGACAAAGGAACACCCTAGTGAATATCAAGAACGGACCGATAAAAAACAAAAATACGAATGCGTGAATTTTTTATATTCGCTATTTGAATTTTTAGTGTCTTAAGTTCAAAACAAATCTGAATTTCTAATGAAGAAATTCTTGTAGCTTTAAGTTTTGGAGGTTTTGTTTTCTCTAGTCAAAAAACCTTTGGTGAAACCTTAAAAGCTACTTCTGATGCGCGAAGCGAAGCTCTTCTTTCAGAGTTACAGCAATTGATGAGTTCTCAAGAAGCTCTGTTGTCCGAGTTGAAGAAACAGCATGAATTACGTAGTATAAGTTTGCGTTCAAGTACGCAAATGATTGGAGAATCTTGTATAAATGATCTGCTGACGCGCTGCGCACCAAAGTGCAAACAGACAGTGCAAGCTGTGTTATGCCAACAAGTGGAGCAAAAGTTGAAAACACTATTAGCTATTCAAGAGCATTCTCGCAGCAGTTTACAAGAGAAGCTAGTCACCTGTTTTCGCGAAACAGTTTGTGACGAATTTCACTTTTCTAAATTGCGAAAACATCAATCGAAACTAGTTCAACAAAGCATGGTATTATTGAAAGATGGAGTTCTGAAATGAACAATTTTGCACAAAGATGGCTGTTTTCCACGAACCACAAAGTTATAGGGACTTTCTATTGCATTTTTGGTGCCATTACCGGAGTCATGGGTACATGCTTTTCGGTACTAATTCGTATGGAATTAGCATAGCCTGGCAATCAAATTCTTGGTGGAAATCATAAACTTTATAATGTGTTAATAACAGCTCACACTTTTTTAATGATCTTCTTTATGGTTATGCCCGCGATGATAGGTGGATTTGGTAATTGGTTCGTTCCGATTCTTATAGGTGCACCTGATATGGCATTCCACGATTAAATAACATTAGTTTTTGGTTGTTACCACCGTCACTGTTACTTCTCTTGAGTTCTGCTTTGGTAGAAGTGGGCGCTGGTATCGGATGGACGGTTTATCCGCCGCTAAATGGTATAACCAGTAATTCTACAGGATCTGTGGATTTAGCCATTTTCAGTCTCCATTTCTCAGGTATTTCCCCTATTTTAGGTTCCATCAATTTCATCACTAGTGCGCTGTGCGAGGCTCGTTTTCAGTGAGGACCAATATCCATATTCCTACATGTATGTCCGACTCTTTCGAGGAAATACATGCAGCAGGCCAATGCGGCATTTTGGGTCAATAATCCATCATGTTTGCGAGCAGTTGGTCAATGGGGAGGCCAAAGGGGACCGCCCTCCTTGGTGGTATCCTCTAAGCAGGGTAGTAAGGGTTAGGTTAACCAACTTGATACGCACTCACTGCCTTGAAAAGGCTACATATCCCAGACAGAATACGTCAGTATATGTGTGGTAGAGTAACCCGGGAACCGATACCAATCTGGGCGAAAGCTTTGACTGATGTAGTGAACGGTCATAGTTGTTGGACAGCCACGGGTGATTCTAACATGGGAACCGGCCTAAGCAATCAAGCAAGTGCGCAAGGACCTTAAACTACTGAAAGCTTTGACGAAGGTCAAGAATAAAACACGAAAATGGGGCAACCACGGGACGCTTCACATCATCCAACAAATGATGCGCGGGCTCAGAGGTCTCATAGTAGCAGGGGGAAGGAGAACCACCCAGCCAGAACACAAAGGTGACTAGTCGGAAAACGATCCATAGTTGTTTTCATCTGTCTTGGGCAAAGAAAGTTACTCTTGCGGGCGAGAAGAAATCGGAAGAGTGGTTAACAAAGCGACGCCCGTACATATGCTAATAAGATAGTCAACAATTGTAAAAATAACCAGGGACGCTATAATGGACTGAGAAGAATTCTATCGGATCCTAAATTTCTGGTTTCCTGCTATGAAAGTATCCAAGGTAAGCCTGGGGACATTATTCGTAAAACCAGCTTTCTTGGCTTTGCGGAAAAAGGTTCAGATGGCCCAACCCCTTATAGATTGCATGGGAACTGGTTTTTCGAACTCGCAGATGCGTATACGTAAAGGCTGAATCATAGATTAATCTGCGCCGAAGGTATCAAAAGATAAGACTATCACATCCAGATACCCATCCCGACCTAATTAATAGGACTGCCCAATTCTAATTATCGTGGTGTGGTTGATGAAAGAGATCTGCAAAAAGTGATATGGTTCTTAGTTCACTCATCCAAAGCCGGCTTTCAAATCGAAGTTCTGAACTGGGTTCAATCAACAAATTGGAGCTAAGCTTCAATGCCTGAATACTTAGAGTAGCCTGACGATTCCAAATAACTATAAGGTTCTACATGATTACGAGGTAAACAGCTACTCCAAATTAGGTTATGCAGGTTTACCGAAAAATTTTACGAGTCTGGGTTAGGTTGGATCTGTGCCATCTGCGGTGATAGGAATATGGAAATAAATAATGTAAGCAATTTTTTAAACGTTTAAGTAGAGATTCGAATAAGAAACTAAGGTTACCCGGTTGCCCAGGGCGTAGAAACGAAAGCAGATTCCATTATATAAAGCTCACCGCGAAGCGTATCATGCAGAGAAGCTAGGAAATGCAGATAATATCATACTATCAGTCCTAGGCCCCTATTAAGCAACACATCCTTCGAGACGCACCTGATACAAGAATCTCAGCAATTGAAGTTTTCCGAGTGAGAGCTGTATGACAAAAAATTGTCATGTATGGTTCGGAGGGCAGCATAGACTGACCCCTATCTATTTTCAACATGCGTGGGCCAGGAATGACCATGCATAGATTACCCCTATTCGTATGGTCCATATTAGTGATAGCATTCCCACCTTTATTATCTCTTCCAGTATTGGCAGGTGTATTTGCGCCTGACAAGGCAGCGATGTCTTGGTCGAATTTGACTATATGATGGGAACTCTGCAACGACGATCGGCAGGGAACGAACCATGATGGTTCGCCCTCAGAGACTATACGCCAAACATCTCTGGTCAAACCTACTTTTGCCATCCAGGCAAACAAAAGCTTGATGCCTATTTCGCCGGCTTGATTTGAAGTGATGGGTGCATGATCCTAGTGTTTGCAAATCCTTTGGCCTCGTGGCCCATGCGGGCCAAAAAAAAGGGTAT
This sequence comes from Amborella trichopoda, assembly GCF_054954075.1. Classification (NCBI taxonomy): domain Eukaryota; kingdom Viridiplantae; phylum Streptophyta; class Magnoliopsida; order Amborellales; family Amborellaceae; genus Amborella; species Amborella trichopoda. The sequence goes on from NC_142340.1 coordinate 40,424,161, forward strand.
TGTGTGCATTGAAGCGAGTATGATTAGGAAAAGATGAAGATATAGTCCAAACTGCACCATAACGGCATGAAAAAAATCGATTTTTATTGTGCTCCACTGATCAAAAGTGTGCGAATAGATTGGCAATTACCATGTTATTAACTGATAGGAACTTTAATACAACCTTTTTTGATCCTGCAGGAGGAGATCCAATATTACACCAGCATCTCTTTCGGTTCTTCGGTCATGGGCGCGATTGCCCCAATAGAAAAGGTGGTACGCTAACCAATGGTTTAAAAAACGGATCGGTGACCCGGATCGGGCTTCCAAAAAACCGATCCGGATCGGCGAATCGGCGATCCGGATGGGGAATCGGGTGAATCGGTCAGAATAAAGCTTCAAAAAAATCCGAAAAAATTATTAAAATTCATTATAAATATTGTTTTTTAGGAATTCAATAAGAAATGAGGGTACTCCATTAAGAATTTTCATGTTTTTGAATGAATATGCGAATATTGATATGTTCTTTCCCTGCATGGACCGCCATTCAGCATTTAATTTACATCACACAAAAGGATAAACATATAATTATCATGGAATAAGTATATCAACATACATGGACTACAATAAAGCATAAAATTAGTAACATATGATCTAAAAATAAAATGATAGACGACGTTATTGTTCTTCTTGGTCACGCTGGTGCCATTGATTGAATTCGTTTAACAATTCATTGATTCGATCTAAAAACGAATCATCGATATTAGCCGGCCTCTGACTATTCTCAAATCCCTGAGTGTTAGTGTTTTGTTGTGTTCCCAATCTAAAATCCCTGAAGATTGTCCATCCTTCATGCTCACCTGCACTGTCGTGCTCATCCCTACACTGTTGCTGTTGGGACTCGATATGTGAATAATATGGCTAGGATAGAGTGGCCTCAGAATCATCATCTCTCTCATTTTCTCTTTGAATAATATGGATTAAAAAAAAAAAATAACAAATTCTCAAAAAAATCGATCATGGATTAAAAAAAATATCACAAATTTTCAAAAAATTCTATCATGGATTACAAAAAAAAATTTGATCATGGATTAAAAAAAAAGAATCACAAATTTTCCAAAAATTCTATCATGGATTACAAAAAAAAATTCGATCATGGATTAAAAAAAAAAAATCACAAATTTTCAAAAAATTCAATCATGGATTACAAAAAATTCGATCATGGATTACATAAAATTCGATCATGGATTACAAAAAAAAACAAAAAATTCAATCGTGGATTACAAAAAAAGAAAAAAACAATTCGATCATGGATTACAAAAAATTCAATCATGGATTACAAAAAACTCTATCATGGGTTACAAAAAAAGCAAAAAACAAAAAATTCAATCATGGATTACAAAAAAAAAAACAAACATTTCGATCATGGATTACAAAAAAAAAACAAACATTTCGATCAAGTATTACAAAACATTCGATCATGGATTACAAAAAATTCTATCATGGGTTACAAAAAAAAAAAAAAAAAAACAAAAAAAATTTGATCATGGATTACAAGAAAAAAAAACAAACATTTCGATCATGTATTACAAAAAATTCGATCATGGATTACAAAAAATTCTATCATGGGTTACAAAAAAACAAAAAATTCGATCATGGATTACAAAAAATTCTATCATGGGTTACAAAAAAACAAAAAAATTCGATCATGGATTACAAAAAAACAAAAACAATTCTATCATGGATTACAAAAAAATCGATCAAGTATTACAAAAAAATCTATCATGGATTACAAAAAAACAAAAAAAAAAAAAAAAAAAAAAAATCCGTACGGGACTCGCCGATTCACTGTTCGGACTCGTCGATTCCGTAGAGTGAATCGGCGAGTCACTGTACAGAATCGTCAGGTTCTCTCTAAAACCGGACGATTTTCGATTTTTTAGCCGATACGATCCACTTTTTGCGATTTCCGAGTCGAACCGGGCGAGTCTGGTTCGACTCGACGTTTTTTAAAACACTGGTTATAATTATTGTTATTATTATTTTGAGATGATCCACACAACTAAAAATCATCGTGCCAAAATGACAAGGAAAACCACCTCAAATATCACTAACAACCAACCAACACACAAACTGCCACAAAAAAAAAAAAGCAATTCACTTTTGAAATTTACGCCGAACATTGTTTTATTTACATGAATATTGCATATCCCTAATTAAAAAAAAAAAAAAAACGTGTATGGTATTGTATACAATGAGACCGTTTGCCATATTTACATATGGAATTGTATACAATGAGACCGTTTGCCATATTTACATACGAAATTGTATATAATGAGACTGTTTGCCTTTGATATAGAGGTCACAATTATTAATAACCATATGATGTGAAATCTAATAGCTTGGGTGCGGCAACAAAGTTCAAGAAAACCTCTTTTGAAGTTTGAGCTTGGTCGATAGAATAAATGCAGCCATTCAATTTCACATCTAATAGTTTAAGATTAATTGTGACTACCTTATATCAAAAGTAAATGGTCTCATTGTATACTTTTTCTTTACATATGCACCTTTACTTAATAAGATATCGCAAAAAGTGATTTTAAAAAAATAAAATAAATTAGATAGTAAATCCATCATTTACAACTTATTCTGACATTAACCTTTGTGTTTAGAAATATTGTGAATTGTAGATTTATCCCTTATGACAAACATTCTCCCTAAATTTCAGTTTTTACATTCATACCCCATTTTCCTTTTTTTATTTTTTTTACTAAATTATACCTACTTTGGATCTTGAATATCTGCAGTTTAACTTTGTTCTAAAAAAAAACACTAACCTAATAACAAACTTCAAATCTTGGAAGTCTAAAATTTACCTTCACTGACAAACTTCATTCCATCAAGGACCAAAGTTTAAATATTTAATTACTAACATGTTTACTCCAAAAAATAAGATCATCTTTTTAAGAAATGTTTTTTGGGGAACAAAATCAAACTTTAGAATAACGTTTGTTTTAGAATAACGTTTGTTTTGATAATTTTTTTTAAAAAAAGGTATAAATGTAACAACAAAAATTTAGAGGGAATGTTTTAAATACAAGAATTTGAGGGGTTATACATGTAAATTTCTATTCTTCTCTCTAGAAGGCATAAAAAGAGAGGAAAACGTTTATGTAGAGCCGCGGCTCTAAACAATCCAATTTGAGTATACCTAAAAAATTTACTACAAAAAGTTGTTTTGATGCTCAAATATCTTCAAATTAATCATATAGATATTAAGATGCATGGACATGAGAAAAAAATGGATTGCAAGTTTTGGAAATAGTGTATTTTATAATGTATTTTTGGACAGTCAATTTTCAAGATTTTCAAATTTTCATAGATACGTCGATCTACACTATTTTTGAAGCTTTAAACTTTATAAATAAACATAAAAATATATTTTAAGGCGATCACAAAGATTTCCAATATTGAAACCACATTTCTCGACACTATTTGAAGGTATGCTCTAATTTGATTGTTTAGATCATAGGCTCTATGCAAACCGAACCCAAAAGAGAAAGAGGGCTTTCTTCTCCTCTTCTTTTTCCTTTTTAATATATATTCCTCTTTTTCTTCTCCCTTTAAAAACCCTAGAGAGAAGCTTTTTATGTAGGCCTTTCTCCTTTAGGAACACTAGAGAGTGTCCCATTCATAACAATCATGATGTTACTTGCATTATAGGGCCTTCTCAGATATGTCTAGGGTGGGCATGCGTATATATATTATCTATAATATACCTATATATTCGAAAGAATTAAAGATAACTCCAATAGATGATAAGATAAAAGAAAATAGATTTAATTGAGCTGGTCATATGCAATGTAGACTTGATATAACACCAGTTAAAAGGAGCGATTTAGTTCAAGTAGAAAGCTCTAAATGGGCAAGGAGAATGCCCAAAAGTATGGATGAAAGTAGTGAGAAAATATATAATAACTTATCGTCTAATTGAGGGTATGATGCTTGATAGAGCAAAATGACAAAACAAGATTCATGTAGCCGATCTCAAAAAATTGGAATAAGGATGATAATGATGATGAATTAAGAGGTAGACATATATGGTAAGAATAAAATGGGTACCCTATATTTCGGAGAGAATGTGGACAAGTGTGCCAAAAATCAATGAAGTTCAGGGCAAATCGTATAAAGTATATTTATGTACATCCACTAGGGTTTAGGGTTACATGTTTCTAGAAATCGAGTTTTAAGAATTTGGGAAATTAGCCAATTTGAAATTCGGTGTTTACAATATTTTTCTTTTTGACACAAATGAAATCTCATCCTTTTTAGGATACAGAGTGATGGGGGTTATCTTTTTATGAGATTTTTTTTTTCATGTAATTTTCTTGAACATAGAGTCAATAGAGAGATTTTGGGTATCCAAAAATACTAAAATTCTGAGTTTCCTTTTTCTTTTTGTTGTTATTCTCTTTCGTCCTTGATTTCTTCAAGTATGTTCGGCTGATCATCAACAATATCATGATTTAATCATCTTCATCATCATGTCACCATATTTTTAAAACAAATTGTCAAACTCCTTTCCATGTCTCACTTCAAAGCTTCTTAATATGATAACATTCTTCAGTATCAGTTGCTTCTCTAACATTCAATTCCATCGCTCATAAGAGCATTTTTTTTTTTTTAATTGATATATTTCTGAAACTATAAATCTATAATTGAGAAATGGAAAGCAAAGTATACCATTCTTTTTTTTTTGTAGTTGAACAATAGAATTTGAAGTTAAAACATTGCAATTATCAACACCTTAGCCCACTAAGCCCAAGGTCAAATCCTTACTCATCAATTTTATTTCAATATAGAAATTCATGGGGATTGAGATAAATTCAAACATTTATTGACCCATATTATGAAGCTATTATTAAGGATGAATTATTTTTGGTATCCCTTGTTTTAGATCAGAAATACTAAAATAAACACTAAAAAAATGGTATGTTTACTACATCTTGCAATAATTTAAAAAGGGAAATAATATCTTCTTGATCACCATAAAAGGAGAAAAATATCTTAACCGAAAATATACTCTCCTACTTCCTTGAACTGGAGCTTTTTTTGGTCCCTCACCACCCTTAGAAGTGGTGTTTTAGGTTTGAAAGCATCATGTGTTGGTCTTATATAGGAGATCAGACATTTTTTTCATTTTAATTTTTCATCATTACTTTTAATTTCTATTTTTTTTAACTTTTCCAATTTTTGTTTTTTTTTTTGTACGTTAATAATAGGAATCGAACTTGAGATGTAGCATTGCTAATGCTAACTACTCAAGCCCAAGCTGAATGCCTAAGTTTCGCTTATCAACATCCTAATCATCTAATTCTTATATCAGCTTTTTTAGGGCTATCTAATCCAAAATGTACAAACAAAAAAACTCCCCCCTTATTTCTCTCTCTTCCCCTCTCTTGGCTTGTCGCTATTCCTCTCTGTCCAATGTTGATAAACAATTGCAAGAACATAAGAAACAATGCACTTAAGTTTGGATCTGAGTTGTACTCAAGTTGGGGTTTGCATAGGCTTCTTGAGTTTTTTTTTCTACTTAGTTTAATTAATATGATTGCTTTCAATTGTTTCCCTTACAACTTCATGTTGTTGACTTAATGAGCACAATTAGCTAGGTTGGTGTTTAATATTATTTTTTTTGTTTTTTTGGGAATTTGTCATTTTTCTTGTGAATTTTGGTTCAACTTCTTCTTGTTTTTGTTTTTTTTTAAGTTCTCCACAATCTTTGCCAAACTCACAGAGGAGAATGTCGACCTTGATGAAAATCTTATTGATGTTTTTATCTCCTTGCTAAAAATCTTATTGATGTTTATATAGTTGATGTCTATATACAGTGCTTTAGGTGTATTAGGCCTTTTTAGTCAGATGCTCTCTCTTGGGCTGGGTAAAATTGCATAAGAAGCACGACAGAGCTTATATTTCTGATTTAATCGGAGGATGAAATTGGATTGCATAAAAAAACCACAAGAGTTTATAATTCTGGATTCAATGGGAAGGATGCAATTTGAGTACAAAATTGATGAATAATAAATCATAAAAAAAAATTCAACAATAGTTTATAATTCTGGATTCAATGGGAAGGATGAAATTTGAGGACAAAAATTTATCAATAATAAATTATAAAAACAAATTCTTGAATTATGAATAAACTATGTCGAAAAATAAAATCCGTGAGATTCCTCATTTTATTCTTCGGAGCTAAGGGTTCTTGAAATGGTAATTTGAATTATGCAGCTAATAATTCCCGTTGTTGATTGTTGAATTGAATAATGTGATTGGCGATTGCAATAGCTACTTCTACTATTGTAGGCAATTTTAGAAGATTGCAAAATGAATTTGAATTCCCCTAGGACAATTGCATTAAGAAATATACAGTGAGATGATTTATATTTGGTACAAGGTGGTCACAATTAATCTTGACCATTGGATACGAAATTGGGTGGCACTATTTATTTGATTGACAAAGCCTAAAGTTCAAATGAAATTTTTTCGAACTTTGTGACATACCCAAGCTACCAGATTTCTCATCGAATGCCTTGTACCAAAGATAAACGTGGGGAGAGAGTAAGCAAATAGTCGGCAAGCGTATGTTTTTAAGCATAGTTAGATGCGAGATCGGATTATTAGGAGTGTAATGGGTTCAATTTCCCAAGAAAAAATAACAAAGGGAAATGATCATAGAGTACACACGCACTCCAAAAATTCCCCAAGGATAATTGCATTAAGAAGTAATTAATGCCACCATTTGGAAGTTTTTGTTAGTAAGCTTTGTATGTAAGAGGCAAAGAGAGATGTGGGGTTGCATAGAGTTTTGAGAGGCAGGGTAACCCCAAAAGTCTAGACTTACCAAAACCAAACCCTAGATGGAGTTCAGATACTAAGAATAGGAAAAAGTTTATATAAGGATGCAGCCTTATAATGTATAACTACAGATGCACCTTAAAAATCTATCTGAAAAGGTAGTTTTATTGTTGAAAAACCCCTTGATTGATCATCTCGACATCGATATGTATGACCATGAAAAATAAAAAAATTTTAAGTCTCAAAAATAGTGTATTTTACAACATATTATCTGCACCGTCGATTTTCAAGATTTTTGTATGTTTATAGATCTATTTAATTTTAATCATTTTTTAAATTTAAAATTTTATAATTAGATATAAAAATAGATTCGAGATAATCCTAAGAACATTTCACATCAAAGTTATATACTATGATAAAATTTGAAAGTGCACCTTACCTCTACCACTGCCGATGCCTCCGTATGTCAAATGCACCCTTAAGAATAATCATCCTTAAATTATAAAAGTATAAATTATCTTAGCCAAAAGCAAAATAGAATAATAATTTAAGGAAAATTGTTTCATGCGGGCTGGACCCCGTGACTGTATATGCTGCCCAAAAAGTGTAAAGCATCCATCTTAAAGATGGATGCAACTAGGTGTCCCATCTAAAAACAATGGAAACTAACAATCCAAATGTTTCTTATTAGAATTATTATTTCTAGTTTTTTAAATTTATATATTTTTTCATGTTCATGATCTCCATGTTAGAGATTACATGTCCTTAAAAATTAAGTCAAAAAATCTATCTAAAAAATAGATTTAATAATAGGACCGCATTTCTACATATGGGGGCATGGCCGCATGGAAACCGGGTCCTTATATAAAAAGTAAAATAAAAACTAAATTCATATATCCATCATAATCAAAGACTAGACTATACATTAGAACATAACATTATAAATATGAAGGAAGCCTTTTATGAAGCTAAATCCACACCTTCAACCCATTCAACCTCAAATTATAAACTAGAATAAAAGTAATCCGCTAATTTGATATATTATCTCACCATACTTAAATATCCAAATTATGTATATCTTACCAAAGTAAACAAATTTGTATTATATAATCCCTATCTAAAACCCATACCATATTATATAAGATAAACCTCGAAAAATTATATTCTTGAAAAACACGCATAGAACTAGGAGAAATTTGTATTATATAATCCCTAACTAAAACCTAAACTATATTATATAAGATAAACCTCGAAAAATTATATCCTTGAAAACCACACACATAGAATAGGAGGTAGATGAATGAATTTGACTTCTTATTGGTCTCCCTCAATATCTCAAACATTTTAACTATGTTAACAACATTTCCCATCTAAAGAATTTATCAACAACAAAACTCACACAACATGTGAAGAATCAAAAGCAGCACACAAAAAAAAGTGAAGACTTGTGGGTACCAAAAGCATCAAGAGAATGTTTAGTGCATTGCATAAATTTTAATATCTACATATTTGGGGACCTGTTTGGATGCAGCTCTAAGAAGCCAATAACGCGGACTTAGATGTCTCAATCCTTACATATTGCTTGGAGGAGCACATTTATGTACAATATTATAAAAGCCACAGCTAAGAGGTGGATATGTGTGGCAAAAATAAAATGGCACCCCATCCTAGAAGAGAATGTGGACAACTATTTTGAAAATTGAGGGATTTTAGAGCAAATTTTATGAGGTATATTTGTGTCTTTTAAGCAACAAAATTTTCATCCTTTTAGAATAGAGGGAGATAAGGGGTTATCTTTCTACCTCATTTTTTTCTCACATAATTTTTCAAATGTAGGCAAATAGAGAGGTTTGGGGTGAGTATTCAAGATCCGAAAAAGGAATCAATCGTAGTTGGTTTAAGAAATTGAAATCAAATTAGAGCAAAGCAATCTCTTCTATTTTAAATACATGGTTTTCTTTATTTCTCATTATTTTTCTTTAGGTGAGATTTGCATAGTGTTAACCCTATATTATTAAAGTAAAGTGAACCTCAAAATTGTGCCACAAGATGCAATTTCAGTCTTGAAAAGCCTTACGATGGTATAAAAATCTATTGTCACCTCTTATTATAAAATTTAAAGCTCTAAAAATTATGCAGATATAGTATATATACAAACAATTAACATTTTGAAAATGGACGGTCAAGATGACATGTTACAAGATGTATTATTTTGATAACTTAAAATCTATATTTGATTTTTGTAATATATCTCGGGGTTGAGATGATTACTTTGGGGGCTTTTCAGCATCAGAACAACTTTTTTTCGATTGGTTTTTAACATGGTCCTTAGTTCAATAGTATAAGGTTGAAACCTTACTTAAACTTTTCCTTTCTAATGGGGAAAAGAGATACTTTTTCGGTTAGTATTCAAGATATTTCATTTTTTTTTAAGTTTATTTAATATTTTTTTAGATTTTTCTAAATCCCCACCCCATAAACTACTGTTTTAATTTTTATTTTATTTTATTTATTTTTTTATCTAGATCACTAATTCAGACTGATTCAAACCCGATTTATATCATCGGTCTAACAGTCCAATATAGATCTGAGGGTGAACGATCCACCCCACTACGCTTTGATTTTAAGACATTGATCTAATCAAATTGGGTTTCTACAAGTCTCTTGTTAAAAGGTGTACTTTTCATATTAAGGTTAATAATGTACAAGTGTAATCATATGCGTTCTCTAGAGGAACGAAACTAAGGGGAAAGCAAACTAAGGGGAAAGCAAACAATATTTTTTTCATTCTTTCAAATTGGAGCTCGCAAGCAACGCTTTTTAATGAAAACATGAAAAGGAAAATTAAAATAAAAAAGAAAATATATTGAATGATTATTCATTTTTTATTATTATTAAATTTGAGTATTCCGATTAGATTTCACCCTCTAAAAATTAATCGGTCTCTACTCAACATTGGGACATTATTTTTTTAAAACACATAGAGGGCGCAATTAGATATTTTTTTTTATAGAGGTTAATCTATTGTTGAAAAGGTTATATATCCAAAATTTAGAGTCACGAGATTAATCCTAGGTGGGGTTTTACCTAAAGGAGTAAGCGGAAAATATACTCAAGGGTGGCAAATTTAGAATAAACAAATACAACGTAATGGGACCCATGTGTAAGATATCATAAACATACATCAAATCATAATTCCGGTGAAGTTTTATGGTCCACACGTTTTTTTTTTTTTAAATTAAATTAAATTGCGTAAAGCTTAGTACTCATGTTGTTATTTTTAGCGAGGATTACACCGTTGCTAAATCTTTGATCGTTTCAATGAAGATTTGAGCTGCTTTCCAAACGATTTTATTTTGAGTTTTGATTATGTTATTGTCCTTACGAGTGCTCGTAATTATTTTAATATAATGGAACATGAATTAGCGGGAGTGTGGTCTTTCGTGAATCATACTAAGTAAATAACATTTATTGATACCGAACTGAATTTTACGAACTAGGCCAGTCGGTTGAGAAAAATTTATGTTACCTGGGCATATAAAACTATCTAATGTTAATAAGTCATCTCTTGATGAGGTCGGAGTATGCCTGGATGAGTGAGCCGAGAGACTCTGTGACCCTTATGTGATGGTGGCCTTTAAAGACGGGGGCAATGCCTCATCCGTATGCTATCACACGACATGTATATGTGATAGTCGTTTAGGGAAAACAAACTACCTTTCAGGGTGAAGCTCATGCTTTTGCAAGAGATACCTTTATGCGTCATATGAGCTATGATCGCATCAAGTTTAAATGACTTTGGTTCGTATTTGCCTTGAGGAAGCTTTGAATGGATTTTTGGAAAGCATGAGAAGATTTGTCCATATTTTTTGGAAAGCACAATATTATGTTTGAATTAATTTGTTTAATTTATATTGTTGGGAAAATAGTTTATGAAATAGGGGATAAATATTTTAGCACCTTCCATATGATGTTAATAGCCCATCTATATGGAATGGATGGTTTAAATCTCTCACCCCACAAATCACCTAAGATCAATGGTGCGTATTCAATCTCACCGAAAAATGCAAGTCATGAAAAACCCAAAGAAATCGTAATCATATTTTTGCACTACAAAAAGCGGACCCATGCCCATAAATCTTTATACACCAAAAATATCTCTCTTCTCTTTAATATTTCTATCTCTCTCTAGAATGCCAAATAGGGGGCACGCTTCACTTAAAAAAGAAAGCTCTCTCTTATGGAAAATCAGGGGCCACACCCCACTTAGATAGAACACTCTCTCTCATCTTGTTTTATGATGATCTAGGGGTTGGGATAGAAGTAAATGCTATCTCTCTTAAATTAGGTTTTATGGGCTATACCTAAGTTTGATATTTGTGATCTAGAGGAGTTCAAAGTTCCATTAGAGGGTTTGACCTAAACTTGCTTTCACGGTTGAGATTGAAGGTTGATCGTTGATCCCGCGGCATCGGATGGTGGTGACTCAGTGTGGGTGTAATAAGCCCGGTTGAGGTAATATCCGGCACTCTCTTTTTGTTATTACTATGTTAATTATATTGTCTTTATATTCCCAAGCGTAATAATTGTGGTTATTTTTTTTGTTTAAAAAAAATTGGTTCAGTGGCATCAATGTTTTTAGATATTAGAATTGCTAGTTTTATTTTATTTGAAGCAAGAGTTTAATGTAATAGCACTACCTATAAGTGATCTTTGCTAAAAAAAAAAGAAAAAAAAGAAAAAAAGAAAAAGGGTTAAAAAGAAGAAAAATAAAAAAATATATACCCAGGCAAGATCACATTAGTCTTTCTTTCAGTTTTGTGGTTGATTTTCTTGTTTTCTTCACAACATAACCATTTTGATAACTAGTCAATATTCCAATAAAACCAAAGCAGGTTTATGTAAGTAAACTAGTGTTCGTAAAATCGAACCGGAACGGCTAATCGGACATGGGCCAGAAGCGATTTAACCGGCCGAACCGATAAACCGGCCAATTCAACCGCTCTAAAAGGGCAAGTCTTGGGTGGTTAAAAAATTGTTGAAAAAATAAAATAAAAAAAACACAAAAAAATCTACTAAAATATGAAAATCATATAAAAAATGATTAAAACAAAACACAATCAAATGAAGTTGAAAATTAATGAACAAAATGGATTTTAAAGAAACGATTTGTACCTAGGGGTATTTTTTAAATTTTTTAAAAAAGATGAGAAAACATAAAGGTGAGTATTAATGACCAAACCAATTTTTAAAAAGTTTCGGGCCAGGCCCACCGTGGCCCTGCCCATGCTTGGCCTGTTTGATTGTGATATCAGGTGGCTTGGTTTAACATATCCACAATGGAGCTTATTGAAAAGAATAAAAAAAAAAGTAAAATATGTACAATAGAACTACCAAACACTGCAATACATTTATACTTCATTAAATCCACGCTTTATTATTAGTACATACAGAATCAAGCATCACATAGGCTTTCTCCAATTATCAACTAGTACAAGGTGGAGACCATGACTCAGTATTATGCAGTGGCAAAAGCCAAAAGAGGAAAACACAACTGTTAGGAGAAACCAAGCTTGAAATATTTCATACTTAAACATGAACAAGTGGGAGGACCCTTAAGTTAAGGACCTGGCCCAGAATGCTGAAGACTGTGAGCCCAGCTCGAAGTAGGCCAGTGGGTGGCAGCAAGGTGCAACTGGCTACAGGGAGATTAATATATATATAAAGCAAGCACTCGGGTCGAAAAGAGCGGCATCGAGGACGCTAAAGGCTATGAAGTATGCACCAGTACGGTCGGTGAGCACCAATGCAATAGTGGCCGTTGCGGGACCACACTGTAGAAATACGGGGACTCTCCCCAGCCCGATGGCCCCTGGATCCAGGTTCCCGTCCACGCTGCAGTACAGCACCCCACGGATGTTAACCGTAAGGACATCTGTGTTGCGTGCCATGAGCCCAAAGGTCGATGAGACTGTGGTTGCCAAGAGCAGGGAGACAAGGAGGAAGGAATGAAGAGTGGTAGCCATGAGAGAGAGATGTGAGGTGGTGAGAGACAGAGAGAGATGTGAGTTGGATCCTACTCCACCCTTCTAGCAGTATTTATAGGATTAGTAGAGGTCGATTTGAGGACAATACCTAGCATGGAGTAGAAATTCTAGAGGTCAATTTGAGCATAACAGATTTGAGTGAATCAACAATTTTATATATGAGCATTACAGATTTGAGCGAATCGACAATTTCACACACTTGCATTAAAATCTTGAAAAATTTACATACAGACACAGAAAACTAATAGGAAAGCACCAAGGGACCTTTTTTTTTTTTTTTTTCTTTTTGAAAAAGATTACGCCGAGGTCTGTCCCATGTTTTTTTATTTTTCAAGTTTGCCTTCAGCCCAATATTAACAAAATTGAAAAAAAAAATTTAACGTAGGGGTGTGTTCTCTATTTAAGGGCACTTCAGACCGGTATGATGTCCTAAATTCCTAATTACTGGGCTGGTACAAAACTTAAGTAACGGAATGGTCTGATGTTTGTGAGATTGAACGGTCTAGATATAAAAGGCAGAGGGGTCTGATGCTGGTAGGGCAATCTGGTAATTAGGACCTTATATTGATCCCCAAGTGCCCTAAATGCAGGGCACAACCTTATGTCTAATAAAATTGCAAAAAAAAATAAAACTCAGTCTGATATTGGTACTATCACACTGAGAAGCAAACTTAAAAAAACAAATGATAATAAAAAAACAAAAACAACTTCGGGCGACCGACCCTCTAGGTAATTTTTGCAAAAAAAAAAAATATATCCTCTACGTAATTTTTACAAAAAAAAGGAAAAGATCTTCCGGTATTTTTCATGTTAGTTTTTAGGTCCGCATGACAAATTTTCCTAAAGGAAAAGAAAAAGAAAAAAAATCCTCCGGTATTTTTCATGTTAGTTTCTAAATTCGCAAGCAAATTTTCCTAAAGCCCTTCAAAATTTGGAGTACATAGAGTCTAACTATTTGGAGGTAGGTGCACGTCAGGGAGCATGGTCTCAAGTTTTTCTTTGGAATACGACCTTTTTAAAATTGATTTTTTTTAGTTCCAATGCTTTAATTATTAAAACCGCCTGAGCATTTTAAAGCAATGAATTCCTAAAGTTTATGTCATACTCTAGAAAGTAGGAAAGGCATGCGCAGAATGAGAAAATGGCTTTGGAAAGTAGAGAGAGAGAATATTTGGAGAAAGTTCTCCAATTGAGAGAGAGAGAGAGAGAGGCACACGGTTAGCCAGGCCACGACATTGCATGCCGACATTAAATAGTAGTGAAATAAATTGAAAAAGGAAGTACCAACAATCAAAACCAAAAAAATTAGTTCAAAGAAGCATCAGCTACGGCTTTTGCACTAGTAAATGTAGTTAGGAATATTTACGTACGGACCCGATATTTTTATCTTATAACGGATGGCCTAAAAGTAAGTTTGTTATTATCTAGAAAGGCGGATTTTCAAAATTTTAAATTTTTTTCAAGTATACCCTTAGTTTCTTGGTCAAGTTTGTAAAATATTAGGAAAGGAAGCGTTAGTTACAGAGAGGGAGAGAGGGAGGAAAGCTGAAGCGGCGGATGGGATGGGATCATAAAAATGTTGGCATGATTTTTGTGTTTATTCATCCTCGGTGACCTCTCATCTCGCGTTTTGTGTGGAATCTTTTCTTCCATGCGTCCTAAAATCACCCTTGCTATCACCAACAATCAAGAAATTTTTGCACCAGAAAAAAAGAAGGGGTGGAGAAGATCCCTCGAGACATATTCCATGCTCTGCTCCACTAGCGGACGTCTTGGTATGCAGATGCCCCTGCAATCTTTTGGTGTTCAGTCTCGGCCACGAGAGCTTGGTCTGGAGGGCCCTCAACCATGGAGAACGAATGATGTTATTTGATGAGAGTTAGTATTGCATTTGCCCATATTGAGAAGAGGTACCCTGGGATCGAGGCCTATGACTTCCAATACACTACCAAGGTGGCCCAGAAGGAGGAACTGACGAGGGCTGCAAAGGAGCAGGTGGGTGGAGAATGTAGACCTGTTCAGAACTTGGCCCTCACCCTAAATGACCTCGCCCTTGTTCAAGGTTTGCAAGCTCGGGGTTACCAAGCAGTCTGATGTTTAATATAGAATCGAGGGCAAACTTGAAAAACAAAAAAAAGAAAAATTCAAAACCCATCTTTCTAGTTAATAACGGTCTATTCCATTCTATTATAACGGTAGAAAAACCCGATCCTGCGTACATTTCCTATGTAGTTACAAATCTCACAGATTTTCCTGCATAAAGCAACTCTAATGCATTAAAGGCTCCCTATTTTAGTCGGCTAAATAGGTCAAATATCATAGAGACCTTCCATTTTCAGGTATCTCAAGAACCAATTTGCTTTGTACAACCTTACATACACTAACGAGGCGAATATAGTGTAGAGAGAGGGTTTTAGTGGCCCTAGAATAAGAAGGCCCATCCATGTCATTGTTTTTCAAAGTCGAAAATTTTGACCCCCGTTTCATCCCCACCGTATATGAGTGATACTGCATTCCTCTCACTCTACAGATTAGATTCTCTCTTTCTAGATTTTGTGTTTTCCATTCTCTCAATTCAGATGTGTCTTGTTCCATCTCTCTCTTTATCAAAACACAACAGAATTGTAAACCAAGTAATTTACTAATATAGTAAACTTTGTAATTTAGGATTTCTTGTGTCATCTCTCACGCAACTTGGTGGTGCTGAAAACTTTGTTTTCTCTCACATAAACACAAGTAAATTGATGATTCTGAAAACTTTGTAGCCTCCCACTCTCTCTTCGTCTCTCAAACAAGTTTATTTATAAAAAATGGTGAATCGATTCGGAATTGCTCGAGTGGACTTGAAACCAGAGGGTTACGGCCGAGTCTCTCCCGGACTTAAGTATCCATTATTTTTGTGAAGAAATATGCGACAAACAAAGCATTTGATATTACTTTTAGCTGTTTTTGGATCGATGTTTTATCCTATTCAATAAAACCCATCCTAATCCATCAATTTCAATATTGGTATATCCCCTGCAGATCCAAAAAGAAAGGCCACATCAAAAATTTAAACTTCGGTGAGGTTTTTGCATCGAAACTCTTCTTTTCTTTTTTTAACCCTTAAAATATATCGGTCCGCCTTTCTTTATTTTTGTCCATCAAGTACAAACTAAACAATATCAAACTTGTTTCAAGTTGTCATATTTCGTCCCTCTAGCAAAGCCCTAAATAAATTTTTTGGTTCAAATGAAATACTTGAGGAAATCAATGCTCAAGTTCTTAGGTTTTTTCATCTAGGAAGTTTGGATTTGAGTTGTGGCAATTTTTTAAATTTCAAGTTACATTTTCTTTGGAGATTTTTATACGGAAAAGCTCATTGATCAAAATCAGGTATATGGTTTTTTTTCAAAAATTTATTTGTATTTATTCAAAAAGTTTTTTTGCTCGTTTCTCTTTTCCCTGAAAAATTGGCATGAATTTTTGAAAAATCTCATTTTTGGTGAAAATATTATTTCGTTTTTTTGTTTATTTATTTTTTGTTCTAAGTTGTGTTAGGAAGGCTTTAGATAACTTTTCTGTTGATCATTCTCCTATTTCTAATGAAACAGAGTTCTTTCACCAATTTTTTTAGTTTTCTAAAAAATCACTCGGAAGTTTGGAAAATAACAAAAAAAATTAAGAATAATTTTTGGGGATTTTTTGTTATGGTATGTGCTAGGATGAAATTGAATAATTTTTTTTGCTGACTGTTTTCTCCAATTTCTAGAAATTTATTTATTTTGGTTGGTTCTCCCTTTCTTCACAGGATTGCGCTACACAGGATTGCGCCAGGATTCATTTGGATAATTTTTGCTGATGTTGTCCTTGATTTCTTACGAAATCAAAGTTTTTTCTTGCTAGGGTTTCTTTCTTTTTTTTGTTAATGTGCATTGTATTTTTAGAAAAATTTTATTTTTTGGAAATACTTGTTTATTTTGGTGGGGTTCTTGTAAATCTTATGCTAAATTATTTATATGAAGTTTTGTTGGTTTTTTTTTCTTACTTCAAATAAATTCAATCTATGTTTGCTTAGTTTTGTATTTTTTGAAAACATACCAGCTTTTTCAAGATATTTATCATATACAAGTTCTTGTATTTTTTGTGTGTGTTTGTGTAATTAGTGGTGATTTGGGCCTATGCCTATTTTTCATTAATAATAGCAGAGAAAAGTATAATAATACCTTGTCTATGTTACAAACCTCTCATAAATAGAACCAACCATATCAAATGTAAGGAAAATGTTTATATAAGGATGCAACATTAAAATGTAGAACTATGGATGCACCTCAAAAATCTATTGGAAAAGGTAGTTTTAATGTTTTGATTGATCATCTCGACATCAAGATATATGACCATGAAAAATAAAAAGATTTTAAGTCTAAAAAATAATACCTTTTAGAACATATTATCTACACAGTCTATTTTCAAGATTTTCATATGTTTATAGATCTACTTGATTTTAACCATTTTTTAAATTTAAAATTTTATAATTAGATATAAAAATAGATTTTTAGATAATCTTAAGAATATTTTACATCAAAATTATATACCATGATAAAATTTGAACGTACACCTTACCTCTACAGCTACATATGCATCTGTATGCCGACTGCAGCCCAAAAGTAAAAGGTAGTTCAAGAAAATGTGACAGCTACAATCTTCAAATAGAGGCTTCGAGAGGGTAATTGTCCTTTTGACAAGACAGTCCACCACCATATTTGCTTCACCGTAAATATGTGATATGCACCATAGTCGACCGTCCAAGTAGTAGCAACAGTTAGTCACGAAAGTATGAAGATGCCAAGGTGGCTTGTGACGACCTTATATAGAATAAACTAAAATTTGGGAGTCACTTTCAATGAGAGTAGGGAAGCTTAAAACCTTAAATACAACAACGTTACGTGACACCTTTCCCAAAGGTGACGGAAAAGCAGCCACGAGACAACCTTCGTTAGTCTTAATGCCTCCACCACAGCCTGCTTCTCCATGGATATTGAGGGAAGCTCCATTGACATTAAGTTTGTAGAAGCCATATAAGGGTGCCGACTATGAAATCCGAAAAGGAAAGTGCTTTAACCTAAGCAATAGGCGACTGGGTCCTCATATTTTCAACGATGATCTTCTCTGAGTAGTGGAAAGTCCATCTTTTAGCTTTAGTCAATCCTGCAAGAAAGGAGATGATTTGGTACAATAGTTGTTCTCTTCAAGTATTCATTCCGTAAAAAAGATGCAAGTTTCTTTCAATGCAAATGAGCCAAACGTTGCTCAAGAAAAGAGCCATCCAGACATTCTAAAGGCTTGCAGAACAAAGAATAAAATCAAAACTTGGTCCAAATGTTAAAAATATGTGGAATTGAAGGGCCCATTAGGATTTTTTTCTCCACAGCGACTCATGATGCTATGCCAAATTACATGCAAAAAAAAGGTCAAAACAGTATAATATGGTTAGTAGAATCACCTTGATTGAGGCATAGGGGCTATCTAAGGGCCAAAGAAATCCCTCTGGTCTGAAGCAACTCTGAGGTACAGAGTTGAAGATAAAAGGATAGCTAGGTAAACCATGTAGCACGGGGGTATGAACATGAGGACCATAACACTTTGAAAATAGGTTGAACGGTCAAATGGACTCCCATGTGCTTCAAATAGAAAACTTATTGTCCAAAGAATGGATCCATACCAATAAATTGTTAAAGCATTGTAGTGGAATTGTATAAGTTTCCGCTTTTCTCCAAGCTTGAATAAAAGGTTCGAAGGTTGGATCAAGAAGACAACAATGAGGGGGTTTGCCATATAAATAGTCAACTAACATAATTCTGCATTACTTCCTAAGTTATTTTGGATATTAAGGCCAAAATTTTCACCTTAGATAGCTACGGGTCCACCCAAAAATAAATTGAATTACCATCAACTACGACCCACATAATATTGTAGCGCAAATGGTTATGTACTTTGTAGATACTCCTCCATGCATGAAAGCAATATGTATTCTTGGAATGTCAAATATCTCAGAAGCATTGGTGTTTGAAGAAATGCACAACTAAAGAGGATGGATTGGTCGTTAACCTCCATGCAAGTTTCATGTTTCATCATTTCTGCTATATTGAAATCGTGCATACTCCATATTCCAATACCCCCTCTCTTCAAATTTAAGGCACACAATCTTCCAATTAATAAGACCCTGCGTTCAGATATACCTGCCTAGAGAAAGTAACATCGAAGCCATTTAATCGGATTACACGTGCGATTAAGCAAGGAAAAAGATATTATCAAATAAATTACAGAAGCACTTAATACCGAATTAAGGAGCTATAGTCTACCTGCAAAAGATAGGGTATAGATTGCCATGAACTACTTTTAGAGATCATCTTACCCACTAACCCCTAACAATGGTTGTGTTTAAAGGTACCACATAAAAGAGATAGGCCCCAATATCTTTCAGGTAATTACCCGTCAACAAATTGAATGATATCTTGGATCCTAGCTTTAAGGTTCACACTGGTGCCAAAAAATAAGAGTTCTCTTTTTGCTTCATTTAGCTTTTGCCTCATAATATCACAGAAGGAGTTCAGGATATGTTTGACCGAATTTGCAACCCCAATCGATGCTTTACAGAAGATCAACACATCATCTGCACATAATAGTTTGAAAACACCATAATTTAAACTAAAAGGGAAACTTGTAGGTGTCCATTATTAAAGACATCTTCTAATTATCAGTAGAAGAAATCAATGACAATCATAATGAGATAAGGAGATAGAGGGTCACATTTTCTGAGTCCCTACCTATGAAATATACTCCAAGAGAACCATTGTGTAAAATCAATAATCTGGGCATAGAGATACACTAACAAACCCAAATCATGAATATTTGTGAAGCCCCAATACTTCAAGTCGAGTAGTAAAAACTCCTAGGACACAATCACAAGAATTGTTGAGAATCTAACTAGAGGTACATCTTTGGTTTTGAGGTAGTTTTGTGGCACATCGAAATTAATTCATTTTCCATCAAGACATTATTTGTGATTAGGCAACCTTTTAAGAAAGTCCCTTGACTGGGGTGAATCAAGCCTTTAAGAATTGTTTGTAATCTGTTAACCACTATATTGTTTATTATCATGTAAATGACGTTGCACAAACCAATTGGCCTAAAGTACCAGGAGTTCTGATCTTGGAGATGAGTCACATAAATGTAGAGTTTATCTCCTTCAAAAATTTACCCTTGTGGAAAAAGTATTTGAGTGCCAAAAATAAATCCTGAATTCATAGCTGAATTATAGAATTCAACTCTAAATCCATTAAGCCCAAGGATAGTTTCGCTTTTCATATTCCAAATATATTCCTTAATTTCCTCCCTAGTAATCTCCTTGGATGGATCCCTCCTCTATTCATCGTCTATGATAGTTTTGTGATAAAAAATAGTAAGCCACAACAACATTCACATGAGCAAGATATTTATGAAAGGAAAATATATATTATCTATCAGGTTAATATAGAAGGCGCATATGATAATCTGTATCTTTCTATGATAATCTGTATATTTGGGAAAGGTAGATACAATATCTTATATTTATGGTAAGTCTGAGTACAATATAGGATTTATTTTTATTTTTGTCATCTGTATTTGTCTATATAAGACAAACTTTATATTCATATAAATTAATAAACACAGGGAGTCTCTTCAGAGAAACCTGAGACTTCTTTACATGGTATCAGAGCCAAATTCATCGTCGACTTCTCAATTCCTCATTTAGATCTAAAGCATTCTCAAACAACATGAGTTTGTTCCTTACTTAGACGATGCATCTTCTTTCTAAGTCTCTATCTATTGTTCTCATTCTTTTTGGGTATGTCCCTCACTTCTCTGTTTTATCTTTCTAGTTTTTCTTTCGCGTTTGTGTTGTGTTTGACTTTTCCAAAAGATTCTTGAAATGATAGTATTATGGATATTATTTTCTAATGAAAGGAAAAATCAGTCCAAGATTTTTTCTTTTTGTTATACTTGTAATATCGTGTTTCACATAGTTCTAAAGAAGAGAGAGAGAGAGAGAGAGAGAGAGAGAGAGAGAGAGAGAGAGATAACACTACCTGGTATCGATTTATCTTCTTTATGAGTTGTGTCTTTAGTCCTCGAGCCATGGCAATTATTCTTTGATCCATTCAAGGACACAACACCATTCGAAGTGTGGGGTTGAAGTAGCAAAGGCAATTGCCATAATTCAATATAGTGAGGGATCTTTCTCTAGTCAATGTCATATTTTTCTTGGTAAAAAAATAAATAAAAATGAAATACCCAAAAACTACCCAGATCTGCACCCCCTAAAATCAACCCTCTGATATATCTAAAAATCCACGTTGGTCTAAAACCTCTGAAATTGACATTTTCAAACCCTTCTGAAAAACCAACAAAAAAAAAAAAACAAATAAACTGAAAATACCCAGTTCTGAAGTCAAATCGATCCTCTGAAAACCCTCGTATGCAACCAATCCTCTGTCTCAAAAAAAAAAAAAAAAAATCTCTACCAAATTTGTCAAAAGCACCCATTGAAAACCACATCTGATATGCCCCTATGAAAAACCCGCCCCTCTAAAACTACGCCAGATTTGAAAAACCATCATCCTTTAAGAAATGGCCAATATGTCCTATATGAAAAGGCACCCAAATCCGTCTGAAATCTCATCAGCCACTCTAAGATGATACTGTGATCGCCTCTATAAAACTTGATCCGAAGACACCCCTCTGAAATAATCTTTTTGGGTAATCAAGTTTTCTATTACTCGATCCTGTCTGATGATCGATTTCTTTATTACTCGATCCCGTATGTTCCAAATTGGTATGCTGATGATCGAGTTTTCTGTTATTCGATCCTATATGTTCTCTATATGATCGAGTATGTTATCTATTTTGGTTAGCGAGCTGTCAGCTGATGTTCAAGTTTTCTATTATTCGATCCTATAAGTTCTCTGTATGTTCGAGTCTGTTATCTATTCTGGTTAGTGAGTTGTTTACTGATGATCGAGTTTTCTGTTATTCGATCCTATATGTTCTCTGTATGATCGAGTCTATTACTCGATCTGTCTCGGATCCACCGAGTTCTATTGGTTTTTCTCATTGTCATTATGTTTTCTTGACTGTCTCGACTGTTTTCTGTCTCTGGTGAAGATTTTAATTTTTTCTTCATTGCTGAACTCTGATTTGCCGCTCTGTTCTTGGCTTTTGTTTTTTAGGCTTGTTGATCTACCGCCGCTGATTTCTGAACTTGTTGATCAAGCAATCTGGGTATGCACTTGAGGATCCAACTGTTCGTCTTCACAACTTAATGTTCAAACTAGTTGCTCTCTCTCTCTTAGAATCTTGAGTTTGAGGGGAAGTATGAAAAAGAAGTATATATTGTCTATCTGGTTAATATAGAAGGTGTGTATCTCGTAGAATCATGAGTTTGAGGGAAAGTATGAAAGGAAAGTATATATTGTATATCAGGTTAATATAGAAGGCGTATATGGTAAAACATATATTTGGGAAAGGTAGATACAATATTTTGTATTTATGGTAAGTCTGAGTATAATATAGGATTTATTTCTATTCTTGTCATATGTATTTGTCTATATAAGACAAGCTTGTATGTTTATATAAATTATTGGACACACGGACTCTCTTAAGAGAAACCTGAGACTTCTTCACAAAACTTAAGTAATAGAAGTTCCTAAAAATACGATATCCTATGGTTTTCCAAACCAAGGATATTTGAGATGGCATTGCCCCATGAATAGTGATAAAACTCTGTATTCTTACACCTAACTAAGGTAGATATAGGGAAAAACTCGGTCTTGGAGTCTCCCTTCAGATGACTGAGTAATTGATTTAAGATGATAATACAATATGTCTCTTCCTGAACGAGGATTTCATTAGACGGATACATGTTCAAAAGATCATGCAATTCAAAACGTCTATTGTGAGAATTTTGTAATTCTCGTTTTTGTTAATTGGTCAATGAAGTCTTCAACATTGCTTATTATCAATGTCTCTGGATCTTGAATCCAAACTTGTTTATCAATTTGTGGTGGTGGTTGGGTTAAGGATTGTTGAAATAGATATGAGTCATCATTATTATCATCATCATCATAATCATAGAGATTTTTTTCCAAATTTTTTTTTGCTACACGACTCATGTTTTGTCATTTTGCTTTATCAAGAATTATACCCTCAGTGAGGCCATAAGTCCCCATATATCTTCTCACTACTTCCGAAGTCAAGTCGAAATAGCTATGATTCATCATGTCAAAATAGCTATGATCCAAATTGGAACTGGCCGATTTATATTGAGAATCGGTTAGGCTGATCTAGATCCCATAAACTATTAGACACATTGTTTTCTTAATGTTTTATTTTGTAATGAATGGAATCGGCCAGTTCTATCAAGTTCTTTGACGGACGGTTCCATGAGAAAACCAGCTAGAAGAACCAATCTCACAACTTTTTAAAATTTTAAAATTTTTGAATCATTAGACCAGATTGCCGATCCGTCAAACCAAATAGAAAATCCTGACAGGCGATCTGGATCCGAGTCCAAGCCCATCTTTAAAACCTTGGATGTGACTATGTTACGTGTCTTTTTGTTGTTATGAATAAGGCTCGCATGGATGAGTATGGAGTCAAGTTAGGAGTCTTTTATGAGTTGTTAGTTTGTTTTAGTGGGTTGTTAGTTGTTAGTGGGTTCTTAGTTTGGCTCATATCTTGTATGTGGGTTATTCTATTTGCTTATTTTTTGGCTCATATCTAGTACGTGGGTTATTCTATTTAATGAATGGTAATCCAGCTGGGAGGGACACTTTTGAACCAACAGCACCTATATGTTAGCGAGGTCATGTTTCCTCGATTAAACCTACTCTTTTCTTCTCTGTACAATTTCTTTTGTGGTCAGCACCATAGGTATGTCTAAGAACAAAAAGGTTTCACCTCAGTACGTATCATTGTGGTATCAGAGCAAAGGCATGGATTAGCGAGTGGAGAAGTTGGAAGGTGAGGTGAACTCTCTCAACATTGGCCAACAGCAAATCATGGACAAGCTTAACGAGTTGTTCGAAAAGCTTCGCTCGTATTCTAGTACTATTGAACCTGAGAAAGGAGAGAACTCTAGAGCTCCACTTCCAAACCATGGTG
The DNA here is from genome assembly GCF_054954075.1 of Amborella trichopoda. Taxonomy (NCBI): domain Eukaryota; kingdom Viridiplantae; phylum Streptophyta; class Magnoliopsida; order Amborellales; family Amborellaceae; genus Amborella; species Amborella trichopoda. The sequence continues at coordinate 40,448,226 of NC_142340.1, forward strand.
AACAATCTGGGCACACCAACACTGAACGCAGCAGTCCTGTGTTCCAATGTTAAGCTCAACTTTCTCAGCTTTAATGTCAACGAGGACACGACGAGCTTGACTTGCAAGGTAGAACACTTTTTCTGGTTCCATCAAACATCAGAAGAAGAGCGTGTGGCTCTTGCAACCTTTCATCTAGAGGGTGGCGCTCAGTTGTAGTACCAAATCTTCAAACAAGAAGTAGGCGAGATGTCTTGGCAAAAGTTTTGTGATGGGGTAGATACCTGGTATGGACCCACTCAACTCAAAGACTTCTTTAGAGAGTTGAGTAAGTTGCAACAAGCTGGGAACGTTCGAGACTATCAAACCCAATTTGAGAAGGCTTTAACTAAGGTGGGGTATCTCTTGCCCGATCGCTAGGTTAGCTGCTTCATTAGTGGGTTGAAGAACAACATCAAAGCTGACGTTTTGGTAGGGCGTCCCACAACCCTCTTTGATGCTGTTGGTTTAGCTCGCCTTTATGAAGCCCGCAACTTCTCTCAACGGCAAGCTAGCCCATTGACCGATGTGAATAAAACTCTTATAACCAGCAAGGAAACAACTAAAAATGGCCATGTACTTCTGGTTCGACGATTGTCACTTGCAGAGATGCCAGAGAGGCGAGCTAAGGGCTTATTCTTTAATTGTAACGAGAAGTTTGTACCTAGACATTGTTGTAAGAAGTTGTTCTTGATCGAGGGCTACTATGAAAAGGAAGACGACTACGATAAACTAGGCCCGGAGGAAGACGTTCTGGAAAAGTTTCGTGAGCTTCCTGGGATCTCTCTGCATGCAATCTACGTAATATGAGCTCCCGAAACCATGCATGTGAAAGACAACTTAGGCCATATTGCGGTCATGGTTTTGATAGATTCGGGAAGCACTCATAATTTTATAAGTGAAATACTTGCAAAAAAGGTGGGTATGCAACCAACCAGTGGTAGCTATTTTGAGGTGATGGTAGCATCCGAGGAGAAACTTCCTAGCCCCGGTAAGTGCTCCAACATTAAGTTAATTTTGCAAGGTGTCCCAATTATCATAGATTTGTATTTACTTACATTAGAAGGCTATGAAGTTGGCTTGGGTGCTAAGTGGTTATGAACACTTGGCTCCATTATGTGGGATTTTGCAAGGTTATTGATGACCTTCAAGGTGGCTGCAAAAGAAGTAACTCTTAAGGGGGTCACATCATTCAATGATAAGTTAATTGGAGATCACGAGTTCGATTGTGAAGCAAGGAGAAATAAGAAGGGGATATTGGTACACTTATATTCGATTGTGACTCCAAATCAACTTACTCGATTGCAACGTATTTTGGAAGAATTTCAGGACGTATTCGAGGAGCCCAAAGGACTACCACCTACGCGATTCAATTGAAGGTGGGAAGTGAACCAGTGTGTACCAAGGATTCCCGCCACCCACATTACCAGAAGGTGGAGATTAAGAAGTTGGTGGCCGAAATGTTTAATTCGGGGGTAATCCACCCTAGCAACATCCTTATTCCTTACATGTAATACTAGGTTAGAAGCACGATGAGTCGTGGCGTATGTGCTTAGATTATCGTGCCCTTAACAAGGTCACTATCAAGGATCAATTCCCAATTCCAGTAATTGATGAGTTACTGGACAAGTTGAACGGAGCACATGTGTTTTCAAAATTGGATCTAAATTTTAGATATCATCAAATTCGAGTGGTGCCGGAAGACGCGGAGAAAACGACATTTCAAACATATCATGGCCACTATGAATTCCTTGTAATGCCTCTCGGACTTACCAATGTACTATCAACCCTCCAGTCCTTAATGAATCAGGTATTCCAAAACTACTAGAGGAAATTCATTTTAGTATTTTTTAATGATATCTTAATATATAGTGCATCATGGGAAGAACATTTCAAGTATTTAGAAATTGCATTGTCTACCTTACAGTCTAACAAGTTGTTTGTCAAGAAGGAGAAATGTTAGTTTGGCCAAAGTGAGGTTCACTACCTCAGCCATATAATTTCTAATGCAGGAGTGGCGGTTGATCCTCTGACAAGATCTCTGCCATGTTGAGTTGGCCCAAGCTGAAAAGCCCTAAAGCCATGAGAGGTTTTCTTGCTTTAACAAGCTACTACCAGAAGTTCATTCAAAATTATGGCAAAATAGCTAGGCCACTCACTCACATGCTCAAAAAATATTCGTACAAGTGGACCCTAGTAGCTGAGGAAGCATTCGAAAAATTGAAAGAAGTCATGACTAAGGCTCTCGTTCTAGTTCTTTCGGACTTCTCCAAGAAGTCTATTGCTGAATGTGATGCTAGTGGCTTTGGGGTATTGATGCAAGAACGTCCAATAGCCTTTTATAGTCAAGCTTTGCAAGGGAGGAACTTACTATTGTCTACCTATAAGAAGGATATATCGGCATTGGTGTTGGTCGTACAGAAGTGGCATTCATATTTACTGGGAAGGCAGTTTGTGGTGAGGATAGACCAAATAAGTTTACAACATTTGCGGGCTAAAAAAATTACATCCTCAGCACAACATAGATGGCTATACAAGTTGATGAGTTATGACTTCATTGTGCAGTACAAAAAGGGGAAGGAGAACGTTGTAGATGACACGTTGTCCAGGAGGGAAGAAAATGAAGAATGTGACATAGTTGTAGAGGGAAACTCGCTGCTGTCTCTCAACCCGTTGCCAACTGGGTTGCAGCAGTGAAGGAGAAGACTAGTGCAAATCCGGTTCTACAGGTATTAATTCAACATATTAAAGAGGATGAGGCAGTGAGCCCATGGTAATATAAGAAAAGGCTTATCTTTTTTAAAGATAGAGTTTATCTTGCTGGGAACTCCATATTGATCGACGACATCATTGATCAGTTTTATGGCAGCACTCATGAGGGTTATCATAAAACCCTCTAGAGGATAAGAACTAGCATCTATTGGCCCGGTATGAGAGATAAAATAAAACAATTCATTGCTCAATGTGACACATGTCAGCGTCACAAGGCAGAGCAAGCCTCTCCTGTGTGCTACTCCAACCTTTGCCTATTCCACAACGAGTATGGGAAGATATATCGATGGATTTTGTAGAAGGGTTGCCCATTTCAAAAGGCAAGTCGGTTGTACTTATAGTGGTGGACCGACTATCAAAGTATGCGCACTTCATTCCCCTATCTCACTCGTACACAGCCACCGTAGTTGCCCAAATCTTCTTTGATCAAGTGTTCAAATTGCATGGTATGCCTAGAACGATCATATGTGATCGACATTCTACTTTCACCAGTAACTTTTGGTCAAAGTTGTTTCGCCTCAACAGTACAAACTTCAATTATAGTTCTGCTTACCATCCCCAAACTGATGGGCAAAGTGAAGTGGTGAACCAAACAACGAATATGTATTTGAGGTGCTTCACTAGTTCAAATCCTAAGGAGTGGGGAAGGTGGATTTCTTGGGCAGAGTATTGCTACAACCCCAGTTGGCATTCAACAATAAAGACAACTCCGTTTGAGGTGGTTTATGGTTGACTACGACCATCATTGTTGACATATGTTTCGGGCACTGCTAAGGTTGAATCGGTTGAAAGACAGTTGTTAGACCGAGATTAGAAGATTAAGGAGTTAAGAGTCATACTCAAGGAAGAACAGAAACACATGAAGAAGGTGTATGACTGTCATCATCAGGAGAGAGAATTTGAAGAAGGGGACTGGGTCTATCTCAAACTTCAGCCTTACAAGCAAGCAACATTGTCCCTCAGAAAAAACCTCAAGTTATCTCCATGGTATTATGGGTCATACCAAATTGTGAAAAGGATAGGAGCCGTTGTATTCAAATTAGACTTGCTAGAAGAATCACTCATCCATCCGGTGTTCCATGTGTCCCTGTTGAAGAAGAAGGTGGCAGATGACACCTTGGTCCAAACTGAGCTACCATCAGTGCGTGAAGACGATCAAACACTCCATCCAAAGCCTTAAGCAGTCCTTGACCAAAGAATTCACAAAAGGAAGAACAAATTCTTATACATTGGCAATGAATGTAACCTGCAAAAGCCACCTGGGAGGACCTCGAAGCCATGATGAAGCAATTTTCAGAATATGATATTGAGGATAAGATCGAATCTTAAGGGGGGAGGAAATGTTACGTGTCTTTTTGTTGTTATCTTTTTGTTGTTATGAATAAGGCTCGCATGAATGAGTATGGAGTCAAGTTAGGAGTCTTTTATGGGTTGTTAGTTTGTTTTAGTTGGTTGTTAGTTGTTAGTGGGAGCTAATTTTTTAGCTCATATCTTGTACGTGGGTTATTCTATTTAATGAATGGTAATCCAGCTGGGAGGAACAATTTTGAACTAACAACACTTATGTGCTAACGAGGCTAGGTTTTCTCAATTAAACCTGCTCTTTTCTTCTCTATACAACTTCTTTTATGGTCAGCACCATGGCTACATCCAAGAACAAGAAGGTTTCACCTCAGTACGTAACAAACTATTGAAATATAGTTCATTTTTTTTATTGTGGAATGAGTGTGACATCCTAGACATCAACTAAAGGGAAATGTTTCTATACTTCCCTTACAACATAGAAGATCTATGCTTCCCCTACCATCCAGCCGTTCAATTTTGATAAAAAGAACGACTCACAGTTTGATCTTAAATCCGACGTCTCAAAGTATTTTATTTTTAAATTTTTTTATACAAATTGTATGAATATGAAATTTGATACGTTCAATCTGCTCATTGGGACGTACCTATAAAAAATATTAAAAATAAACTAAATATGACTTTCAAAAAAGTTCAAAGATTTTTTTTGAAGTTTTCTTGTAAGCTCGAGAAAGCCGACCCATCCGGTCCAACTCATCTAGTTCCTGGCTGGGCAAGGACAGCATCACACGAATCCCTCTCTCTCTCACTCATATAACATACCAAATTCCCTAACCTTGATGCATGGCAACCCCATTCATCTTCCCCAACCGACCAATCAATTCCCCTCCATTCAAACCTAAACAACCCCTCCACTTCAATTTCACACCCCAAAAAACCAAACCCTACACCCAAAAGCTCCTTCTCTCACACCTCTCCCTCTCATCCCCCACTAAAACACTTCACCAAACCATATCATTCCTATCCGAAAACCAACCGAAATTTCGGCCCGAAATCTACGGCGAAATCCTCCAAGAATGCGTGTATCAGAGAGCACTGGAATTGGGTAGGCAAATCCATGGTCATATCCAAAAACTCGGTGATTTGATATCAAAGAACGAATTTTTTAGCACAAAACTCCTCATTCTTTATGCTAAATGCGACAGCAAGGAAGAGACATTCAAACTGTTTGAAAAATTAGCCGTGAAAAACGTGTTTTCATGGTCTGCAATCATCGGTTTTCACTGTAGAAATGGTTTCTATGATGAAGCTTTGTTGAGCTTCTCAGAGATGCAGAAAGATGGGATATTTCCTGATAATTTCATCATCCCGAATGCCTTGAAGGCCTGTGCATCTCTCAGAGATGAAGTTTCAGGGAAATTGATTCATGGCTACTCTTTGAAGTTGGGGTTTTTCTCTTGTGTATTTGTCGGCAGCAGCCTGGTGGACATGTATGGAAAGCTCGGTCTTTTAGAAGAAGCAGAGCAAGTGTTCGATACAATGCCTGAGAGAAATGTGATCTCTTGGAACTCAATCATGGTGGGTTTTTCTCACAATGGGGAGAATCACAGGGTGTTGATGGCTTTTTATGAGATGATTTCACAAGATTTTGAACCCACTAGAGTGACCATAGTGAGCCTCCTTTCTGCCTGTGCTAGTTTGGAAGCATTTAAAGAAGGAAAACAAGCTCATGCCATGGCTGTTAAAATTGGGTTGCAGTTGGATAACATATTGTGTGGTGGGTTGATCCATTTCTACGGAGAAAGTGGGTTCATGGATGATGCACAGCTGGTTTTTGAGAGGTTGGTTTCAAGGGATATGGTCGCTTGGAACTTGATCATCTCTGGTTATGTTAAACTTGGGCATTACCATTTGGCCCTCCATTGTTGCATTGATTTGCAAAAGCTGGAGGGAAAGAAGCCGGATTCAGTGACTATGGTTTCAGTTATCTCAGCTTGCAGTGGTTTGGGCCAGTTATGGCTTGGAAGAGCCACCCATGGCTATGCTATTCGCAATGCTCTGGAATCCGATGCCTTTGTGGCTAGTGGGTTAATAGCCTTGTATGCTAAATTTGGGAAAATATCAGAAGCGAAAACTGTGTTCGATTCTAGTTTGCACAGAGATGTGGTTTTATGGAACACAATAATAGCTGAATTTGCAGAGTTGGGGTTTAGTGGAGAGGCTCTCAAACTCTTCTATGAGATGCAATTATCTGGTTTGGTTCCTAATGTGGTTTCATGGAACTCCATGATCTTGGGTTTCTTCAAAAACAGACAGGTTTCAGAGGCCATGGACATGTTCTCTCAGATGGAGTCGGCAAATCTAGTGCCCAACTTCATCACTTGGACCACCATGGTCTCTGGTTTAGCTCAGAATGGTTATGGCCATGATGCCATTGAGTTCTTTAGGCAAATGCAACTTAAAGGGATTAAACCCAATAGTGTAAGCATAGTGAGTGTGCTTTCAGCTTGCATCCTTATGGCATTGTTATGTCATGGGAAAGAGATTCATGGATACGTAATTCGACATGATTGGAGGTCATCTATTATAGTTCAAACCTCTCTAATAGATATGTATGCAAAATGCGGGAGCATAAGCATGGCCAGAAAGGTATTTGACTGTGGTGCAGCTATGGAGTTGCCTCTGTACAATGCTATGATCAATGGTTATGCATTGCATGGTGATGGGGTAAGTGCTTTGTCTCTCTTTAATGTAATGGAAGTTAGAGATATAAGACCCGATAGCATCACTTTAACTTCTATATTATCTGCTTGTAACCATGCTGGCCTTTATGAAGAGGGCAGAGATATTTTCAAAAACATCTTAGCACTATATGATTTGATGCCTACAATGGAACATTATGGCTGTATAGTTAGCCTTTTAGCTCGAAGTGGACTCATCGAAGAAGCTCTAGAGGTTCTTTCTAAGATGCCATTTGAACCAGATGCTCAGCTCTATGGGTCCTTGCTTCTTGCTTGCAAAGAGCATAACCAGATTGAATTAGTTGAAATGGTGTCAAAGAAACTGTTTGAATTAGAACCAGATAACCTAGGGAATTATGTTTCTCTCTCCAATATTTATGCCAGTGTTGGTAAATGGGATGAAGTAGTGAGATTAAGGAAATTGATGAGAGAAAATAATTGGAAAAAGAACCCGGGATGCAGTTGGATACATATAGGAACTGAGCTCCATCCATTCATGGCCGGGGATCGATCGCACCCACAAACAAATGAGATTGTTCGGGTTTTGTTGAGCTTGGAGACTGTGACGAAGTTCATGGGCTTCGCATCTGAAATTAATAGCATTAACCAAAATTGTTTATGGCAAGGAATTCCGTGTTCATAATTTTCAAATAAATTTCTGTTTTATTTATAAATATGTTTAAATTTTAAATTTGTGATTAAGCTATGATTGCTAATAACATAAGTTGTACATATGACGAAAGATTTGGCTGCAATAGGGTAGTATTACATAAGAATTGGGGATCACCAGTCATAAGAATTGGGGATCATTTGTTTTAAAAACATATTTTGTAGATATCAATAATACTAGTTTTTCAAAATTCCTCTTAGATACGGAAACAAGAACTCCTTATATCAGGATCTCTTCAAGATTGTGTACTTAATCTGCTAGAAACAACAGCTAGAATGCTTGTAAATCAAAGGTTGACAATGAATTCGTGGCAATCCTGGCAATCCTAAAAGGCTACAACCATGGAGTGTTAATAATTGGAGGGCCTGTCGTTGCTTGCTAAGAGGTCATTTCCTAGTCCTTGTTAAGCACAATGAATAGCTAATCCTACACAAGAGAGATGTGTCGTCAATTATAAAAAGAAAAATATACAAATAGACCATTTACTTTTAGTACAATGAGGTCACGATCATTCTTGTTCATCAGATTTTAAATTTAGTGGTTTTGTGTCATTTGATTAAACTCAAAAATCAAATAAAATTTTTAAAATTTCATAGCACACTTCAAGCCATCAAAGTTAAACATGTAATGACTAAGAGTGTGTGATCTCCTTATAATGATGGTAAATACTCTCATAATATACAATCCAATTACATAATCTTAACGTGATGGAAAAGAAACATTGTCTACTTCCACAAAGAGATAACATAATTTAATAATATGTAAGGTTATAATCTTCCTTCTAAAAGCAAGGTTACTGCAATTGCAATCTATACCATTTATTTTATTTGGACAGTATAGTTTGCACTATCTTAAAAAATGTGTTATTTTTTTACATTACCTTAAACGACATGTCTAATTTATATTATCCAACTAAAATAAAATCACAACCTTTCATCTACAAATAAAGTTGTCACCCTATACAAACTGCAACCCCAAAACTACTATTAGAAAACCTCCGAGCTCAAAATAATAGTATTTTGAATACAATATTTCAAAAAAAAACTCAAACGTGTAAAATATTGACATTTGAAAATACCATTATTCAATGCGCTTTTTTTTTTTAAATTACCACTCTGCTATGGTCGTTTAAAGTGCACTCTTTCACAAGCTTAAAATAATCGTCGTTTAGAAGTAGGATATTAGTGTTTTAACACCAGTATCTAACGTATATTAGCGGTTTGGAACACCAATATCTGATAGAAAACAACTTTTTATACGATGAAAGCGTAAAAGTAGAAATTGAACCTCCAACAACTTGTTACCACATGTGACATCTTCTTTGAGGGGCATTCATAATTAAGGCCAAAGAAATCATTTCTGTTTTTTTTTTTAACATTTAACGGTAACGTTTCATTGATGAGATGAAAAATTTCTAAGAAAAGAAACAGAAAAAGAACAAGGAAAATAAAAGAAAAAAAAAAAAACACACTTAAAGCCCTACTCCTTTGACTATTGCGTTAAAACTCCCGTTCCTTTCCCTGTGAACATGAATAAAGGAGACCTTCCCACTTTCATTTCCCTGTGAACATGAATAAAGGAGACCTCCTTCCCACGTAGGCTTCTGCCAATGTGATCCCAAAGATGGGTCCATTGCCAAGGGGTAGAAGCAGGGTTCCTGCACCAGTTGATGACATTGAGGGAGTCTCTTTCTATGAGAGGCAAAATATGTTTCTCTTGGTGTTGGTTTAATCATCATCATCCGAATTTTGTCCTAATTATTTGGCATTTGAATTTTATCCTAATTATTTGGTTTTAGCTACACGAGTCTTGTTCCATCATTTTTCTCTATCAAAGATAATACCTCAGTAAGACTATAAGATACCATATCTCTTTGCACTATCTCCGTCCATGTCTTACCCTTGCCCAGCCTTCCACTTGGATTAAATCGCCCCACCTAAACATCGTTCGATGTTTGTTCAATAAAACTTTAAAAACCCATTAACACATGATTTCTTTTCAAATCATTTTCTTATTGGAACAGGAGCGGTCTCTAGGCAGAGGTGGTCAAGGTAGCAGGTGCCACTTGTCGTTTGGAATTTATTTTCAGTAGGACCCAAGTATGTACGTATATGTATATGTATATATGTATGTATGTATATCTAAATGTAATTGTGTGTGTGTATATATATATATATATATATATATATATATATATATATATATATATATATATATATATATATATATATATATATAATAAAATACTATTTTGACATTGAAAAATTGTCTAATTGATCATATTGACATCAACATATATGAATATGAAAAAATTATAATAATTTCAAGTCCCAAAAATAGTAGATCTTGCAACATGTTATCTGGACTGTCCATTATCAAGATTTTCATGTATTTATAGATCTGCTTGATTTGAACCATTTTGAGTTAAAAATTTATAATTAGAGATGAAAATAGAATTTGAGCCATCCTAAAAAATTTTGACACCAAATTGCATCTTATGACAAAGTTTAGAGTTGCGCCTTAGTTTGACTATTTAAAGTTGCAACCTTATGCAAACCTCGTATCAACATTTGTATTTTGAAGGGTTGTGAATTGTAAGTAGGAAAAAGCATCCAATAGGTTGCACCTATGATAAATAGTAATATAAGTTTACTTCCAGCCGCCAGATCTTGATCGGATAGTTAAAAATGTATGTTATCATTTGAATTTCAATCTTTTTCTACAAATCGAATCAAGATTAAATTTTGGGCATGTGTACTAAAAAATAGGGCGGACAATAAAAACCTACAAAACAAGTATTTTCAATCATTTAAAATGACCAAAAAATCTCTATAAAAAATGAGGGTAGTTTGGTCATTTTAATATTTTTATAATAGTGCACGATCGTGTCAAGGGCCCAAAATTTTATATTTGATCGGATTTGTAGAAAAATACTAAACTTCAAACTATGATATGCATTTTCAATTGACTGATGAAGATTTGATGGGTGAGTGTCAGCCCATAGTCCTATCCATTATAGGTCTAACCGATTCTTTGTTTGTGCGTGTGTACACACAGTCAGAGGACGCATTTCTACATTGGCGTCCCCAAGGTATCAAACATCCATTTTAAGATGGGTGCAGTTTGTATGTATAGAGCCTAGGCTCTAAACAATCAAATTAGAGCCTACCTTCAAATAGTGCCAAAAAATGTGGTTTCAATACTTGAAATCTTTGTGATAGCCTTAAAATATATTTTCATCTTTATTTATAAAGCTTAAAGCTTCAAATATAGTGTAGATCGGCATATCTATGAGATCTTGAAAATTGACGGTCCAAAAATGTGTTACAAGATGAGCTATTTTCAAAACTTGAAATCCATTTTTATCTCATGTCCATGCATCTTGATGTCGAGATGATCAATTTAAGAATATTTCGCCATCAAAATAACCTCTTCTAGTGAATGTTTTGAAGAAGGCTTTAATTTGATTGTTTAGAGCCTCGGCTCTATATAAACTTTTCCCTTTTAAGATGGTGGTAAAGTTGTGGTATCTCCTAAATGAATAAAATCTAATGGTTAAATAAAATTTTCCAAAAAATTGTCTTTTCAGATTTTAATTTTAATTTTAATTTATTTTATTTTATTTTATTTTTTACATTTTAATGATCTCCGTATTGACGATATGTGAAAAAATAGGTCCAAATTCCATTTAAAGAAATAGATAAAAAAGAGAGACCGTATATCTTCATGTGAGTCCTAGGACTCATAGAGATATTTTATATATATATATATATATATATATATGAAAAGATTGATTTAACATGTATAAGATAAGGACCGATGCATGTTAAATTTTTCATCATTGCTCATAGTGAAGTGATGTTCATTCTCTCCATATTAGTCCAAATATTTTGAAAGTTCAAATGTATTTTATATGTTTCTGATCGGTCCATCCAGACAATGAAATAAGGGTGCCAGTTGAAGTGGTATTGGAAATTAAATTCCCATCTCCATAAGGAAATGAAGTCCAGATTGTGATTTTTATATTGAAAGGATTAGGATAATATAGGAAAAGAGCCCAGGCTTAATAGTTAGCGCTTGACGTGTTTTCTTCCTAGTAAATAAAAGTCATAAAAAAATTTAAATATAAAAATAAAAAAACTACAAAGAATATAATTGGGCCATGATGATTATTTCAGTTTAATTAACTTATATCAATGTTTCCCATACATGCAAAATTTCAATATAACTTGAACTTCATTAGTAAATAAACTGAATGCAAGATATAACCATAAGAATTGCAGGGATACTATAATCCACGGTAAAGTAACGTTATGGAAAAAATGATATTAATAAATAACAAAAAAAAATGCAAGGGATATAAACGAAGTGAAGGAGCACACAATTGTATAAGGAAGAAGTTTATATAGAGCCGAGGCTCTAAATAATCAAATTAGAGCCCACCTCAAAAATTTCACTAGAATTGATCATCTTACATCAGGATGCATGAACATGAGAAAAAAATGGATTTCAAGTTTTGGAAATAGTGTATCTTGTATTGCAATAGCGCCCACCTCAAATTGATCATCTCACATTGATCATGGAAATAGTGTATCTTGTATCGCATTAGAGCCCACCTCAAATTGATCATCTCACATCAAGATGCATGAACATTAGAGCCCACCTCACATTGATCATGGAAATAGTGTATCTTGTATCGCATTAGAGCCCACCTCAAATTGATCATCTCACATCAAGATGCATGAACATTAGAGCCCACCTCACATTGATCATGGAAATAGTGTATCTTGTATCGCATTAGAGCCCACCTCAAATTGATCATCTCACATTGATCATGGAAATAGTGTATCTTGTATTGCATTAGAGCCCACCTCAAATTGATCATCTCACATCAAGATGCATGAACAGTAGAGCCCACCTCACATTGATCATGGAAATAGTGTATCTTGTATCGCATTAGAGCCCATCTCAAATTGATTATCTCACATCAAGATGCATGAACATGAGAAAGAAATGGATTTCAAGTTTTGGAAATAGTGCATCTTGTATCGCATTTTTGAACTATCATTTTTTAAGATTTTCAAGTTTTCATCAATCTGCTCAATCTATACTATTTTTTAAGCTTTAAATTTTATAATTAAATATAAAAGTATATTTTAAAGCTATCACAAATATTTTCAATATTGAAATCATATTTCACGATACTATTTGAAGGTGTGCTTTATTTTGATTGTTTAGAGCCTCGGCTCTATACAAACTACACCCATTATATAATTCACCTTTAGAACCCAAATGATGTAAAAAGAAAAAGCACTTATTTTTTTTATTGGTTCATAAACCCTTGAAAAGTGACTATCTAGAAAGAATATTTATGCAAGAGAGATAATTACATTATGTAAAAAGGAGAAATACCCGATTTTTCTATGGATGTGTGAACACTTGAAGGGAAACTATATAGAGAGAATATAGGCAAAATTACAAAAATAAAAAAAATAAACACCAAGACTGCTTTCTTTGTAACTTACCCCCAAGAACTTTTTCCCTCACTTTTTTTTTCGAAACAAACTTTTTATGCTATCCCTCCAAGGGAAAAAGTTCATTTTTTTAGACAGAAATGTCTTTCCCGGTACACAAAAATCAATTTGGCCATATTTGACGTTGACTTTCGGACCCCAGTAGCACATTACCGGAGCATACCATCGCATTCCTAGATCCAATATTCTAGAAACTTAACTGTCGGACCGCACTAAGATACCTATCGGACCGAAACTGAGTATTGCCGGACTGCCCTTTGCAACTGCCGGAGCCCAATGACTCTAGAAGTTCTATTGCCGGACCGCCCTTTACAACTGCCGGAGCCTTGTGACTCCAGAACTTTTACTGCTGGACCGCACTTATATAGTGTCGAAGCCCTGTGACTCTAGAAGTATATACTGTCGGACCGTACTTATACAGTGCCGGGGCCCTATGAATCCAGAGTGTTCCACTGTGGAACCACACTTACACAGTGCCGAAGTCCTGTGACTCTAGAGTGTTCCACTTTGGAACCACGTTACACAGTGCCGAAAAGTTGTGATTCTAGAGTGCTCCACTGCCGGACCGCACTTACATAGTGTTGGAGCCCTGTGACTCCAGAGTGCTCCACTGCCGGACCGCACTTACACCGTACCAGAACCCTGTGACTCCAAACTATTCCACTGCCAGACCACACTTTCACAGTGTTGAAGCGTTGTGATTCCAGAAACTCTTTCTTCTGGAATGCCCTTATAGATTGCCAGACTCTTTTCTCTCTCTCTGTCCCTCAACCCATTTTTTTTCAAGAGAACTAGAGTTATGTGTTGCTTTTAAGTAGCGGTACTGTTTTTAAGTGGCAGATGGATTTGATGGCTAAATATGTTTTGCAACCACAAATAATTTGCAACAGAGTTGCTGTTTAGGGAGAAAAACCAAATACCATCATCATTATGAAAGACAAAGAACATACATATGCAATTATCTTTGAACCATTTCCTTTTTAAGAATACATAACAAACTAAAAAATACTTATCAAGCTAAACATCAAAATGCATACCAACCATATCCTTTATTTAATATATATTTCGAACATTTATATGAAATCCAAAAATACATATCAAACTCACCATCAAAATATATATCAACCATATCATCTGCTTAACATCTGTTTCAAACATACAAATCAAATAAAAAAATACATCTGAAACATCGCATCAAAATCAATATAAACCATATTCTTTACTTAACATTTGTTTCAAACATACATATCGAACAAAAAAAAAAGTCAATTTCTCCGCCTCGACTCTTTTTTTGGCCAACTAAGAACATTCTTTCCCCTCACATCGAGTTCCTCCATAGTCCTTCCCTCATTCGCGATTGCAAATTCCGCCTCGATTCATCTTGCAACACTGGCGTTAGAAAGTGATCAACTTTTTCCTTTGTTATTCTCTCATTTTCATCCTCGCTCTCACCATCATCGTGGTCTTCATCATCATCGTCTTCTTCGCTTTCACTATCATCGTCCTCCTTACTTTCACTTTCCACTTCTCCACCCCTAGTATGCGCTGTCTCCTCGGCGCCTGTTTCTATAAGAAGTATTATTCAAAAGCAGTTCATTAGCCGCCTGTACATAACGTCTAGATTTCCCGGCTAATACTTCACCATTAAGTGTAGCTTGTAGAATCTCTATACAGGTATGTCGCTGCTAGTAGATAATAAAAAACAAAATAGACCATTAGTTTTATTTTTCATAATTTTAAGATATATTAAGACAATAAAATAACAAAATACATATGCGGGTAACAAGCTTAATAACATTCGACGAAATCTACCATCTTGTCATAATTGTCTTGTCGCATAACTATCAGGATTCGCCTCCATCACATGGTTTATTAATGCGAGTAAATGGTTGTATGCCTCCTCTTGCGAACTATGCAAGTCTTTGATGGATGTTTCTTTCCCTCGTCAAGCCTTGCAATAGGGTATTTCTAATACATAATCTCGAGACAAATCATTTATGATTTCTTTAGCCTTGTAATGCGCAGTATCACTTACTTTATCCTTGATTAATGATGTAACAAATTTTGGAACGCTCTTCTCTGTACATCATTGCTTGTCCCAATATTACATGAGTGTTCTCTTTTTCATGTTTTGATGCTAAAAACATTCGTTCTGCCAAACTTCGAAGCATATATCTCTTATTTGCATCCATCACGCTTGCATTTCGCCCTTATGTGATAGCCCTCATTTTTAATAAGATGGTATGTGAAATTGTGTGTTATAGCAAACTTGCTAAGAGATTCTCAGAAGTCATCTAGAGATTCAAACTGTTGCCCCATATTAGTAAGTGCATCCTCCCATGAACTAAGCAACCTTGGTGCATTACTTTATTCGGAACCAGAGACCAAAATATTAGAGGATTGAGGAGGTCTGACCTCTTCGATTGTCCTAGTATTACGCGAAGTACTTCCACCCCTATGTTCACTCCCATTAAATACATAAATGAATACATTATTCTCGCATCCCTGTGCATTCAACATCGTCACAATATCATCGTCAATAAATAGGTTCACCATAAAACTTCTATTTCTCGGAACAAAATACCTCAATGATATCAAGTGCATGTCAAGTGATAAACGCTTTGCTACATATTGTCGCATGTCATCTAACCTAATTTTACTGTTCATTATAAACGTACATGCAATACCACCAATATAATCTAATGTCTCATCGACACTTGATCGAAGTTCTCTATTAAAAATACAATAAATCAATTTGCTATCACCCATTTTCTTTTGTCATGTACAAAACTTGTAATGATTTACATTCCACACATTACATTAAAAGGTCTTAATATTGACCTTGAACTTACCCAATTTTGGTAGGTTCAAGCTAGATTTTTTTAAAAGAGCTACAAGTAAATTTTAACAAGAGTTAGGCATGCTGCAATCTTAACGATTTTACAATGTTAATGTATCGATTTTTTAGTTAATGATAGAAAATACCCTTGAAATAAAGAGCCTCAAAAGATGTGACCCAACTTTTAAGATAAACATGTAATACCATAATTCTACAATTAAAAAACTAATTCATATCCAAGTCAAAAGAGCTACTACTAAAAATAACAAGAGCTAGGCATTTTTTTTTAAAATGACAAACTAAATTTTAACAAGACAAAGAGGATGGATCATCAAATAAGAAACAATTGATGCAAAGAAAACCAACAAAATACAAATACAGATAAACAAACCCAAAATTTATTACCACCAAGAACATTCAAGCCCGAAGATCACAATACCAAAAAAATGACAAACTCCAAAGCAAATAAATAAGAAAAACTTAAATAATTCTTAAGCCATAAGAAATCAATTGAGATCAAACGACTGAATGATTTGCAATCTTCCTAGACATTCACAAATAAGAAAGAATTGATGCAAAGAAAACCAACAGAAAACAAATATAGACAAACAAACCCAAAATTTAGTACCACCGAGAACATTCAAGGCCTAAAAAAGAAACAATTGAGGCAAACAAAACTAACAGAAAACATATACAACAAAACAAAGCCAAAATGTCCTTCCACGAAGAAAATTCTAGCCCTAAAATGAAAATAGAAACAAAAAAACAAACTCCATAACAAATTAATAATAAATACTTCAATAAATCTTAAGCCATGAGCAATCCATAGGTTCATTGTCAAATACAACACATTTCTACAGACAACAAACCAACAACATATTTGGGGCCGAGAGATCGAGTAAAAAATATGCTATATATATATATATATATATATATATATATATATATATATATATATATATATATATATATATATTAAGAAATAAGTAAATAACTCTTTCTTACCTTTGATTGGGCTGATTGGGGGCCGAGAGATCAAGCTAAAAATTGAGCTCGGGCTTTAGGGGATTGGACTGGGCCGAAGAAATTGATAGTTGTTTCACAAAGAGAGATTGAACCCTGGATTCAAGGAGATAGTAGAAGAGGGAGAGAGTTCGAGCCAGAAGAGAGCGCAAGGACGAGGGAGGGAGCTCGGGCTGTGAGTGCGTCTGTGGACTGTGGGTCCTCTTGTAGTAATTTTTTAGGTCTCGTGGGGGAGGGGGGAGAGAGAGACGTGTGGGTAATGGGTAAAGGGTAAAGTAAGGGAGGAGAGATAAGTAAGGGTAGTTTTATCTTTTTTAAAATTTTTGGGATAGTTGGGGGTATTTGTTAGGAAACATTGTTTTGGAGAAAAATGTGAGAGAAAAAGACTAGTTGGGGGTCAGTTGCATAACAAGTATGATATTGGGGGTTATATGTAATTTTATCGAGAATATATTTAGGCAAGAGAGAAAGAAAAAAATACTATAGAGAGGCATGCTTAAACTTATGTATAAGCCTTATGTTCCTCCCCCTTCCTAGTTAGGTCTGTTACCTAGTTGGATTATTCTCTCTCTTTTATCCATGTCTTTCTCTCGTCCATGTCTATCATTACTTTCTCTCCATATATCGTTGGCACTTAATTCCTATTCCTACCATATGTAGGCATTTATTTTAGGAGTTCAAGCACTTAAGGGCCATTTGGAAACCTGAAAATATATTGTCTGTGAAATATATTACTGGCGCAATACATTACTGCATAATACATTACTTGCAAATGGATTGTCAATGTTTGGGTATTATTTAGATGCAACTTGGGAAATACATTTCCAGTGTTTGGGTATGTCTCAAAGAAATATGAGAAATGCATTACCAACCAAATATGAAAAATATGGCTATGTTTACCTAACATGATTAGACTTTGCTTTCAATATAATAAGTCATTGGAATAATACAAGTGGAATAACATGATTTTATTGTGATAAGCTTTATTTTTATTTATTTTTTATAGAAGTCTTTCAATCTATATATATAATTTCAAATAAGCAATAAATTTATGATACCAAATCAAAATCATTATGGTATAAGATAAAAAATGGGAAGAAGTTTGATTAATAAACTCGAAGGTTTGGTAATTGCAATATAAAATTTTGAAGCATTGGAGAGGCATTTTATTTCAGTTGAGCTTTTACTAATCTCTTATGAGAATTAAGTTGTGTCAAATTTTTTATTATGATTGTGTTGTGTAATTTCTCATCAATTACCAATTATTATTTTTATTATTTTTATTTTTATATGAGCTGATGAGGGCTACAACCCAAATTGAGGGTAGGGAGATGAAAAATGTTTTTTATTATGACCTCGTCAAGTTCTACACCTGTTCCCTACTTTCACTTACCAATTATTAAAAAATGTTATTTTTATATGAGAGTAAGATGAGGGTTACAATCCAAATGGGGGATAGAGGGATATATAATTTTTTTTTGTTTTTATATGAGAGTAAGATGAAGGCTGCAATCCAAATTGCGGATAGTTTTTTTATTATGATTGTAGTAGAAAATTGTTCATGTACACCTGTTCAAATCAATTTAGATTACCCTTTTCAGATCCCCTACTTTCACTTTCTACATACTTTAATAATTATACAATACAACATAGACTAGGGAAATATTTTTTTTAGCGGGATAGGTAGAGAGGAGCATGCAAAAGATTTCTACAGATTACCCGTCAAGCATGTAATAGATTTTTCATCCCTGACCGCGTGTAATGGATTTGGTGATTTTTGGAGAAATCAACTCTTTCCATTTAATTATTATTAAATTGTAACCAAACAATGGAAATGTCATATTTCCTTACAATATATTATCACGTAATAGATTTTCAGGTACCCAAACGGCCCCTTACTCACAATCTGATATCTTGAATTTCATTCCTACCATAAGCACAAACCCTATCCCCACTTAACTATAAAAAAAAATTACCACTTTTCTTATCCACATCTCACTCTCTCAATTAATTTTTCTCTCCCCCTATTCTTTAATTTTCTCTTCACATGCTTGTCTCCTTTCCCTCTTATCCACTTGTTTCTCTCTCGTGTTTAATTTTCTCTGCTACTCTTAAATTTTATCTTCATTAATCTTTCTCAAATAAAGCCATTTATTTTAAGAGTTCAAACACACTTTCTCTTATCCATGTCTCTCTCTCTTTCTCTCATCATATCTCTTTCCATCTCTCTATCTCCCATTATCGTCTCACTCTTTCCATCTCTGTCCCGCTAAAGGTGGGAAACACTCATTTATTTTAAGAGTTCTCTCTAATTTGAACACGTCTTTGTTTAATATTAGGATGTTGTTTTTCGATGCAGGAATAGAGACCATTTCTTTTTTTTTCCTTTTTTTCTTTTCATTTCATTTTTTTCCTTTTTATTTTTATTTTTAATGTTAGCAGCTAGGTTAAGGAGTTTACCTCTCCAAGTTTTTTGGATCCTAAAGATGTGTTTTCCCCTAAGGGACTGATTCGACAATATACACCCACCAAAACATCTAATTGTTTAAAGCTATGATGCTTGCAAAAGGTGTGATGGGTTCGACTATGACCTAGATCAATTTCTTTTTATAACATAATGCTTAGTAAGGCCCAGTTATTTAAAATGCACCAATGTGAGTAAGGAATTGCACAAGAACGCTCCGGTCTTTGGGCTAAATTGTCCGCTTCATTTAGTTTAAGACCCAGTTTTTATGCGGCTAGGCCAGCTCCTATTATGCTGCGGTCCTCGAATCCAAGACATTCATGTAAGTATGAATTGATGATTTTCAAATTTCAAGATGGGAAACAGGATAACCGAAAGCGAGTTGTCTTAAAAAACTCGCTACAACAAATTTAGAAAGCCACACGTCCCTCATTTCCTGTCCATACATGCAGCCTTCATTCATCCCCAAAAATTTAGCCCTTGACTTTAGCCCTCCCTTATCCCAAAAAAGATGTGTCCCATACTCACTCTTTCCTTCCTTGCTCTCTCATCTCCCTTACCCTCGGTATAGAGAAAAATTGTGTTGGTGAAAACCCACTTGTTTTTAGAGAGAGATTGAATCAAAACACAGATAGAAGGTGGGTTTTTTTTCTATTATATTTTAAGAGAGAGAAAACCAATTTAAAACAGAAGAGTAGGTTAGTTTTTTTCCTTGGATTAAACTCTAGTATTAACTTTTAAGAGAGACAAAATTGGATGAAAACAAGAGAGATTCCTTAGATTATTCTCTTTTAAGAAAGAGAAAATTGGATTAAAACAAAACAATTTAAAGAGAGAAACTCTTATGAATCTTGAATTGGGTATGCCAAACACTTGGACTAAGTTCTCTGTTTTTCCCTCCTCTTTCTCTCTAATCCTAATGCTTTCGGAGATAACGCCATAGTTGTTTATGGAAATGGAGGGATATGGAAAGTATGGGTGAAAGAGAGAGAGAGAGGTGATGGAGAAATGATATAGGAAGTTGTTTGGTTGACAAATATTTTAGAGAAGTTAAGAGAGACAGAAGAGAGAGAGAGATGTTGAAGAGGGCTGCAAGTGATTCCAATTCATGGTGATGGACGAGCTACATAGGCAGTCGAAATGGCTAGACCAGAACCTCCGAGACATGGAGGTGAAGGTGAAGTCGATGCTGAAACTGATAGAAGAAGATGTGGATTCACTTGCAAAGAGGGCAGAGATGTTTTACAAAGAGAGGCATGAGAGAGGAGTATTACATGGCTCACATAGCATTGGCTGAGAGAGGCAATCACATATCCGACAAGTTTCACAACGCCAATAGCACCACAGTCACCGTCTTCCCCAAATAATTTTCCATGGTTGAACCAAATTTACCCTCCAAGCCTTGTCTATCAAACAAAACCCCACAATTGAAGCCTCCTCTAAGTCTGCTTGATCTAAAGATTAAGCCTGAAAGCCCTCAAACACTGGAAGATTTTGTGGCTCGAAAAGCTACTCTTTTATCTTTAGACCTGATCGAAGCCCAAAGAGAAGTCGATAGACTACGAAGAGAAGCATTGTATGCGGTGGGGGTTTTAGAGAGAGAGAAAAGTTCGTCTACTTGTCATGTTTCCCTAGAGAGTCTGGGGGTTTTAGAGAGAGAAAATAATAAAAGGATATTTTTGGGTGCGAGAGTTAGATTAAGAGGGGGAGACCGGGGCTGCCGGTCACGTTTCCTACCTCGATTACAGGGAACAACCTACACCGTCTGATTATACGAGCGGTATAGATTTTCAAGCCTGCATAGTAACGGGTGCTGGCTTGGACACACCAAATAATTATCCATTAGTTTATAATATTTATTAGATATAACACAAGGGATTGTATACAATGAGACTATTTATTTTTTATACAAAGAAGTCACAATTACTTGTAGCCATCTCATTTGAAATTTGATTTCTTAAGTGTGTCATAAAGTTCGAGAAAATTTCTTTTGAAGTTTGAGATTGGTCAATGAACTAAATATAACCATCTAATTAACATCTAATGGTCAAGATTAATTGTGATACCTTCTACCAAGAGTAAATGGTCTCATTGTATACTTTTCTTTAGTTTTAGAACATCCTCCACGATCTTTGTGCATGAGTATGTTTCTCAATCCGCCTTTGCCGATTCGTCCTTCTTCTTTTTTGGGATGTTCAGTCCACCTTCACCAAATTCTATTTTCTTTTTCTTTTTTGAAATTTCAAGTGCCTTTTTTCACAGAACCAAGCTCTAAACAATCAAATTTGAGCCTACCTCAATAATTTGAGGTTTTGATGCTCCAATATCTTCAAATTGATCATCTCGACATCGAGATGCATGGACATGAGAAAAAAATGGATTTCAAGTTTTAGAAATAGTGTATTATGTAATGTATTTTTAGACCTTCAATTTTCAAGATTTTCACGTTTTCATATATCTATCGATCTACACTATTTTTGAAGCTTTAAACTTTATAAATAATTATGAAAATATATTTTAAGACTATCAAAAAGATTTTCAATATTAAAACCATATTTCTTGACGCTATTTGAAAGTAGGCTCTAATTTGATTGTTTAGAGCCTAGGCTCTATACAAACCACACCTGTTTAGTTTTAATAGAAGGATGATACAAATATAGGAGGGGATCGTAGTATGTTCTCAAGAGCATCGTTTATTTCTATTCCCTCCTTCCCAAGGTTTAATCGGGAGGACTTTTTCAATATAAAATTTTGGTAACCATCTAATAATCATTAGATGATTATTTTCAAAGTGAAAAATTTTAAATTGGAATCTTCTAACACTTAGATCTATCAAAAAATTTGGACGTTCTCTAGTTGATATTAAGATATTATTTTTTTCAAATGTACAAAGCCTACAATTAGGATTTTTTTTATTTTTTGTTGAAGTTAATATATAGGTTGAAAGCTTATACCCCTAAATTTGGGATCCTAAAATTAATTACCTATAAGAGTATAATACAAGAGAGATAGAGAGAGAGAAATGTCAAAAGAGAGCCATGTACAAAGAGAGATCAAATATGAAAGAGATCCATTTTCTTCATGCAGGTGAATGGGAAAGAGACATTTCTCTCTCCCTCTCTCAATCAAGTTCAATTTGTGCGGAAGAAAAACTTCCAACCGTCTAAGCAAAGGCCACTTGAGAGAATCATTGAAAGAATACGAGGATTGAACAAGCGGCCTACAACACAACACATGTTTATGGCATCCATCTTTTAATGCACAAAATTACTCTCCATTATTATTTCATCAGTCTTTTCTCAATTATTTGGGATCGGCTCACACCATTACTCTCCATGCTCTCAAAAATAGTCGTGAATTTTTATTTTTTTTATTTTTTTTGGGATAATTCAGTGGAGAAGACAGACCCCTAAACCAGTAGTTTAAAAAATGGATCAGTTACTCGGATTAGGTACCCCAAAAACCCACCCGGATTGGTGAATTGGCGATTCGGATTGAGAATTAATTGAATTGGTCAGATTCAACTTTAAAAAAGTTCAAAAAAAGTATTAAAATTCATTATAAATGTTGTGTTTTAGGAATTCAATAAGAAATGAGGGTTCTCCATTAAGAACTTCCATTTTTTGCATCAATATGCGAATATTGAGATGTTCTTTCCCTGTATGAACTACTGTTAGCCATTAAATTTACATCACACAAAAGGATAAACATAGAATTATCATGGATGACGTATATAATCATACATAGACTACAATAAAGCATACTATTCATAAAATATGACATAATACCAAAATGAAAGACGATAACGTTCTTCATCTTGGTAACCTTGGTGCTATTGATTGAATTCGCGTGACAATTCATTGACTCGATCTAGGAATGAATCATCCAAATTAGTGGGCACGTGACTATAGCTAATTCTATAATCTCGATCATTTTATTAACAAAACTACACTTCTCCCCAATAACTGATTTGGCCCTCTCAATACCTTCATAAATGATACACATAGTAGCTTTCTTTTCAGCATCCACCATTCTTAATACGGTGACCAAAGGGGCAATGGCCTTTATGACACTGGAACACCGAGACCAGAACCTTCTATTTGTGACTATGCCCTCCACTTTTAGGCAATTTCTAGACTTCGAGAGGCGGTCTTTTGACTACTCTTCGCTAGTAAACAATCTCTTCAATGCAGCTTGAGATCCCCGAATGGAATACACAACAAAGTAATATGTCGCAAAGTAGGTTATGACATACCTGATTATCTCTTTTTTCTCAGATTGTTCTTTGAACAAAAATAAAATTGTAGGGTGATTATATATAAATCTTGATACAAACATCTATGCCTCTAGAGTTTCATTCACAATTTTGATCACACCAATCTCCTCTAACATAAGATTGATGTTGTGTGCAGTACACGGGATCCATATTACATGCTTCCTCTTATCCATCTACTTGCTGCTCGCCGAAACACAAGCACTTGTATTGTCCGTAATAACTGGACCACATGCTTATCTCCCACCTCCTCTACTATCTGGTTATATAATCATACCAAAAAGTACGCCTCACAAAGATGTCACAGTTATCTGGTAGTATTTGAATTTTTATAATTATTTTACAAATCAGATTTATCTAAAATTTGGAGCGTGTGTATATATGACAAAGTCGCGCCAAAATAAAATATTTAAAAAAAAATCATTAAATACAATGATTAAATTGCCCCTGAAACTTTATAGGGGTAGTTTGTGTAATTTTTATCATTCTAATTATTTGTTTTATATTTTATTCATGTGAATCTCACAAAGGCGCACAACCTACAAATTTCAGATCATTCTGATTTGTAAAAACAATATTAAACTTCAAACACTATTAGACACTTGTGACCGTGTGATAAATTTTGAACGGTGATAAAGTCATAGGTGAAGTACTGCAAAACTTCACCTATAGGCGTTTTGTAATGTTTATATATATATATATATATATATATATATATATATATATATATATATATAAGATACTACAAAACACCTATAGGCGAAAATGAACAGTGATTTCATATACCCTCATCACCATCCAAAGTTCATCACACGGTCACGATTGTCCAATAGTGTTTCAGTTTTCATTTTTTTTTTTACAAATCGGAATGATCTGAAATTTGGAGCATGTGTTAAAAAAAATAGACGAATCTACAAAAAATTATTTTACATGAAATAAATTGACCACAATACCCCCGAAACATTTCAGGGATATTTTGATCACTTTTATTTTTACGAATTATTATTTTTATATTTTTATTAGGTGCGTCTCACTAAGATGTATACATGCTCCAAATTTCCCATCCCTTACGCCTCTCTCCCCCTTCTCTCTGTAAACCTCGTGCCCCTCTCTCTCATCGCCCCCATTTTCTCATTTTCCCTACGCCTCTCTACCCCTCTTTCTCAACGCACCTGTGCCGCTCTCCCGCTGCCCCCTCGATCTGCATAAGCAAGCCCCTCACGCGATTTTCAGGTAACAATTATCCTTTTCTCAGATGCTTCACCATTTTGCCATGGCCATTATACATTTTACTGATGGATGTCATTTTTCATTTTAATGATGCTTATGATGGATGTCATTTTACATTTTACTGATGTGTCATTCTACATTTTACTGATGCTTATAATGGATGTCATTTTACATTTTACTGATATCGCGTATGGATGCCATTTTACTATGGTTTCCTATTGATGAATCAATGCTTGAATGTCTTACACAGAGCACAAAAATTTCTTTAGAAATTTGTATCTCACAGATTTTGTGGCCACATTTGGGGGTTTCGGTTTTTCAGTGCTTCAACATCTTACACATAGCACAAAAATTTCTTTAGAAATTTGTATCTCACAGATTTTGTGGCCATATTTGGGGGTTTCTTGTAGAAACGAAAAGTATCCACGAACACAAGAAAGAAGAAACAAACACAAAAGAAATAAACAATGAACCACAACGTAAAGATATACGTGGTTCGGCAACGTGTCTACATCCACGGAAGATTAGAGCTTCTTTATTGGCAATGGAGAATAGGGTTACAATTCGCTCTCTTCCTCATGCCTCTCTATTTTTATCTAATTATAAAGAGATCTGCGTTTTTCCCCTTAACCCTTAACTTTTGGATAAACCCCCAATAACAACAATATATATCGAGTCTCAGATGGATGGTACAAATTACCGAAATACCCTTATATAGATATATATATCAAGTCTCAGATATATCGAATCTCATGTACGGATATATCCGAACCTTGGCAGATATATTTCTTCATAATATAAGACATCAATCCTCAATAATCTTCACCTTGGCTTGAATTCTATCGAGACACCTTGAAGATGTCTTCATCCCCATACCTCCATAAAGGTACGCTATTGCACCCCTACCTACCATGGAGTGCTTCCCTCACTCTCAACAATGAGAGACATTAAGCAAGTCCAAGCGAAGCTTGAACTTCTCCGTGGTGACTGACTTTGTAAGCATATCTGCAGAGTTGTCATTCGTATAAATTTTCTTCAAGTGAATGATTCTTTCTGACACAAGCTCTATGATCTTGTGATATCTCACATCATTGTGCTTTGTCCTTGTATGAAACACTTGATTCTTTGCAAGATTTATGGCACTCTGACTATCGCAATGCAACATAGTACCTTCTTGTTCCACCCCCAACTCACGAGCCAAACCAGTCGACCAGATCGCATTCTCTACAGCCTCAACTACTGCCATGTACTCTGCCTCGGTCGTAGACAAGGCAATCGTGGGTTGAAGCATTGCCTTTCATGAAATAGGTCCACCTGCTAGTGTGAAGACATACCCTATAGTAGACCTTCATTTGTCTAAATCACCAGCATAGTCGGAATCAATATATCCCACCAGTTCTGTAGAGTTTATCTTCCTGCTGAACATAATTTCGAGATCTGACGTCCCTCTCAAATATCTGAAAGTCCACTTAATAGCATTCCAATGCTCTATTCCAGGATTACTTATGTATCGACTGACAACACTAACAGCATGAGATAAATACAGCCTAGGCCACCAGAGACATCTGCTCTATCTCCTTATCCGTAGTGGGACACTACTATTCAGATAACTTGAAAACAATGGAGTACTAACTGACTTGTCTTTTTCCATGTTGAAACTCTCCAGCACCTTTTCAACATACATTTTCTGAGTTACCCAGAATTTACTTGCACTTCTATCTCTATGAATTTCTATACTAAAGATCCTATTAGCAGCTCCTAGATCTTTCATATCAAACTCAAAACTTAACATGGACTTGAGAAAAGTTATGTCACATGCCTTCTTGGCAACGATGAGCATGTCATCAATATAGAGATCCTTAGTATAGAAATTCATAGAGATCCTTAGTACAGAAATACTTAGGATCCTTAGTATAGAAATTCATAGAGATAGAATTTCTCCATAAACTTCATAAAAGAAAATTGTTGAAGGGTATCAGAGCCCGTGAACTGGATTTCTGTAAGAACTATATTTTCGGTAAACAGTGCAAGATTAGATTAAAAAATATAATTCATACGAGCAAAGATATACTAGACTATGTACACACTGATGCATGGGGGCCTTCACCAATCAAATCCAAAGGTGGTGCAGAATACTTCATTACCTTCATTAACGAATACTCAAGAAATGTCTGGGTCTACTTCATGAAATACAAAAGTGAAGCATTCACGAAGTTTAAACAATGGAAAGCAGAGGTAGAAAGGAAGACGTGAAAGAAATTGAAATGTTTGAGATCAGATAATGGAGGGGAGTATAAGTCTAGAGAATTTCAAGATTTCTGTAAAGAAGAGGGGATTGTATATCACGTTACCACACCGGAAACTCCTCAGTAAAATGGTGTGGCTAAGAGGATGAACATGACTATTTTGGAAAGAGCTCGTTATATGAAATTGAATGCAGATTTGAAGAAAAGTTTCTAGGCAGAAACAGTTAACATGGCCTGTTTCATCATTAATAGGTCACCATCTACAACGATTAATTGTAAAATTCTAGAGGAGATGTTGACAGGAAAGCCAGTAGATTACTCTATGTTGAGGATCTTCAGATGTCCAGCTATGTCCATGTGCAAAGTGAGAAACGTTCCAAATTAGACTCTAAGTTTAAGCAATGCATATTTCTCGGTTTTGAGAAGGGAGTGAAGGGATTCAAGCTTTGGGATCCTACTTCACATAAGGTTGTGCTAAGCAGGGATGTTGTGTTTGATGAATCTCACTTAGTGAAGTCAATCAACATGCAAGATGACAAAGTGCAAGTAGATGAAAGTGATGGAGAAAGATCCACAGTCTAGGTGGAATTAGAAGAGCCTGAAACACCATAAGAGGAAAAATCATGTAGTAGCATACCAGAACAGCAGCAATCACATGGTGAACCCTACCGTTTGGCAAAAAGATAGAAAGAAGTGTGTTCACAAAGCCCTTGTGAGATACGGCTTTGAGGATATGGTAGCCTTTGCTCTAATTGTTGGTACTGAGGAAATCGACTCATTTGAAGATGCCTTAAGTGATGCACAGAGTGATAAATGAATGATAGCCATGATGGAGGAGATGGAGTCTCTAAACAAGAATATGACTTGGGAGCTTGTCAAGAGGCCCAAGGGAAGGAAAGTGATTGGGTGCAAGTGGATTTTTCAGAAGAAAGATGCAGCGATAGAAAAGGAATGTAAAAGATTCAAGCTAGGCTCGTAGCAAAGGGCTACGCTCAGAAGGAGGGAGTGAATTACAATGAAATATTCTCTCCAGTTGTCAAGCACACTTCAATACGGCTATTGCTTGCTTTAGTAGCCATGTTTGATTTGGAGCTAGAACAACTTGACGAGAAGACAACATTTCTTCATAGTGATAGAGCAACCTGAAGGCTTCAAGGTGCATGGAAAGGAAGATCAAGTTTGCTTGCTCACGAATTTCTATACTAAGGATATCAACTAATTGGGTGAATTCTATTTCATCCGAATCAGTTATTTCTCCATTAACTTCATTTTGTAATTCTAATATTTTTATTCTATTTTTTAGATGATTTATTTCTATTTTTACTTCGTTTACTTCTTGTTTTAGTTCAACTATAGTAGGTTCTTTTTGCATATTTTCTTTTTGGCTAATTCTTTTCTTTATATCGGCAAAGTTATATTCATCTGGTGGTTTTATTAAAGGAGTAGTT